>NW_024096934.1:0-492500 GCF_016545835.1 Crotalus tigris | reverse complement strand
GTGGTATTAACACTTTGCCCGATCTTGATTCTATCCCTCTGTCAATGCAGCCCAGCACTGTGTTGGCCTTTTTGGCAGCTGCAGCACACGGCTGGCTCATATTTAAGTGATTGTCCACTAGGACTCCGAGGTCCCTCTCACACTTAACTACTATTGAGCAAGGTACCCCCTATACTATACCTGTACATTTGGTTTTTCCTGCCTAAATGTAGAACCTTACTTTTTTCACCATTGAATTTCATTTTGTTAGATAGCGCCCAGTGTTCAAGTCTCCTCCTGTATTTTAAGCCTGTCTTCTGGAATATTGGCTATTCCTGCCAGCTTGGTGTCATCTGAAAATTTGATGAGTTCCCCATCTATCCCCTCATCCAAATCATTGATGAAGATGTTGAAGAGTACTGGGCTGGCTGGAGAATTCTGGGAGTTGAAGTCCACACTTCTTTAAGTGGCTAAGATTGATAAAGACTGATTTAGACCGCAGAGACCAATACTTGGATGATGGCTTTTGCGGCGGATATTCGCGGTGTCGGCAAAATGGCAGTTGGTGACTGATGAATCGCAGGGATCGGGCTCCCGTGTTCAGGCTTTACTCCCAAAGTTGGAATTTGCTTAAATGCTGCCTTGGCTTAATTGAATTTCATGGGCTTGTAGTCAATTTCCGATGAGATCATGGTACGGTCGGTCACTCACACGGAACTCAGGAGAGAAAAAGGCAAGATGCGAAGATGATAAACAGGACCGGTTTTATTGAACCTCCGTTTCAACCTAATCGTCCCTTTTCAGGATGCTAAAACTATACTGGTTTTTATTGGCGCAATCTAAAGCTTTGCTGATTTCAGTAGCAGAAATAAGCGGTGCCGTTACCAAAATGTCTCTCCTATCACTGGATTTTGTTTCTTTCCCAGTAATTAATCAAGTCTAACTTTCCCATGGCGGTGAAGCAGTTGCGCAGCTCCAAACATAGTGCTTACTGCTTTACAGGTAGTCCTCAATTTACAGCCATTCTTTTAGTGACCGTTTGAAATTACAGTGGCGCTGAAAAAAGTGACTTAAGAACATTTTTCACACTGAACGACCCTTGCAGCATGCCCATGGTCATGTGATCAACATGCAGAAGCTTGGCAACGGACTCATATTTATGACAGCCCCAGTGTCCTGGGGTAGGGGGGTCACACGATCCCCTTTTGTGACCTTCTGACAAGCAAAGTCAATGGGGAAGCCAGATTCACTTAATAACCGTGTTAAGGTTGACTCAATCTTCCATCCTTCCGAGGTCGGTAAAATGAGGACCCAGATTGTTGGGGGCAAAATGCTGACTCTGTAAACCGCTTAGAGAGGGCTGTAAAGCTCTGTGAAGCAGTATATAGGTCTAAGTGCTATTGCTATTGCTTCCTTTCTTCCTTTCCTTCTTTCCCTCCCTCTCTTTTCTCCTTCCCTCCTTCCTTTCTTTCCCTCCTTTTTCTCCTTCCTTCCTTCCTTCCTTCCTTCCTTCCTTCCTTCCTTCCTTCCTTCCTTCCTTCCTTCCTTCTAACGGTGGCACAAAGTTTAGAATGCAGTATTGCAGACTGACTCTGCCCACTGCCAGGAGTTCGATCCTCACCAGCTCAAGGTTGACTCAGCCTTCCATCATTCTGAGGTTGGTAAAATGAGGACCCAGATTGTTGGGGGCAAAATGCTGACTCTGTAAACCGCTTAGAGAGGGCTATAAAAAGCCCTGTGAAGCGGTATATAAGTCTAAGTGCCATTGCTATTGCTACTGACTCAATAACTGTTGTAAAACACTTTAAGTGGGGCAAGAAAGGTCCCCAAAGGTGGCAAATCTCACTTAACTACTTGTCTTGCTTAGCGGTGGAAATTTTGGCTTCAACTGTGGTTGCAAGCCAAGGATTACCCGTGCGTAAGAGTTTTTGTAAAAGGCCCAAGATTGAAAATAAACACTGCTTCCTTGTGGTTGGTAGAAATCTACAGTTTGCCTTCGATGGAGGTCTTGCTGAATCCGGAAGGGTTTTTTGGGGGGGTCAACCTTGGATCATTTGAACCCCCCCCCTAGCTGTCCTGTTGCTTGTAGAGGGCAGCAAAGCCAATAATGATCTACAGGTAGTCCTTGACTCATAACTACAATTGAGAATTTCCATTGCCAAGCAAGGAGGCTCTTCAGTAAAGGTTCGCTTCACAACGCCTTGGTAAGGTCACACTTGGAGTACTGCATCCAATTTTGATCACCACGATGTAAAAAAGAGGTTGAGACTCTAGAAAGAGTGCAGAGAAGAGCAACAAAGATGATCAGGGGGACTGGAGGCTAAAACATATGAGGAACGGTTGCTAGAATTGGGTATGTCTCGTCTAATGAAGAGAAGGACAAGGGGGGACATGATAGCAGTGTTCCAGTATCTCAGAAACTGGACTGGACTGGACATTTCAGACCACCTTTGCCTGAGATGGTATAGGTTCTGCTGCTTAAGCAGGGGACTGGACTAGTAGACCTCCAAGGTTCCTTCCAGTTTCTATTCTATTCTATTCTATTCTATTCTATTCTATTCTATTCTGTAATTCTATTCTATTCTGTAATTCTATTCTATTTTATTCTGTAATTTTATTCTATTCTGTAATTCTGTTCTATTCTGTAATTCTATTCTATTGTTGTTGTTAATTGCGAAGTCGTGTCCGACCCATCGCGACCCCATGGACAACGTTCCTCCAGGTCTTCCTGTCCTCTACCATCTTCTGGAGTCCATTTAAGTTCACACCTACTGCTTCAGTGACTCCATCCAGCCATCTCATTCTCTGTCGTCCCCTTCTTCTATTGCCCTCAATCTTTCCCAGCATTAGGCTCTTTTCCAGTGAGTCCTTCCTTCTCATTAGGTGGCCAAAGTATTTGAGTTTCAACTTCAGGATCTGGCCTTCTAAAGAGCAGTCAGGGTTGATCTCTTCTAGGACTGACCGGTTTGAACGCCTTGCAGTCCAAGGGACTCGCAGGAGTCTTCTCCAGCACCATAGTTCAAAGGCCTCAATTCTTTGGCGCTCAGCCTTTCTTATGGTCCAACTTTCACAGCCATACATTGCAACTGGGAAAACCATGGCCTGGACTATACGCACTTTTGTTGGCAGGGTGATGTCTCTGCTTTTTAGTATGCTGTCTAGATTTGCCATAGCTTTCCTCCCCAGGAGCAAGCGTCTTTTAATTTCTTGGCTGCAGTCCCCATCTGAGGTGATCTTGGAGCCCAGAAAAATAAAATCTGTCACTACCTCCATTTCTTCCCCATCTATTTGCCAGGAATTGAGAGGGCCGGATGCCATGATTTTGGTTTTCTTAATGTTGAGTTTCAAGCCAACTTTTGCACTCTCCTTCTTCACCCGCATCAAGAGGCTCTTTAGTTCCTCTTCACTTTCTGCCATTAGAGTGGTATCATCTGCATATCTTAGGTTGTTGATATTTCTCCCGGCAATCTTAATTCCAACTTTTGATTCATCTAGCCCTGCCTTTCTCATGATGTGCTCTGCATATAAGTTAAATAGGCAGGGCGACAGTATACAGCCTTGCCGGACTCCTTTTCTAATTTTGAACCAATCAGTGGTTCCGTGTCCAGTTCTCACTGTTGCTTCTTGACCCACATATAGGTTTCTCAAGAGACAAATGAGATGGTCTGGTACTCCCATCTCTTTAAGAACTTGCCACAATTTGTTGTGATCCACACAATCAAAGGCTTTTGCATAGTCAATGAAGCAGAAGTAGATGTTTTTCTGGAACTCCCTAGCTTTCTCCATGATCCAGCGTATGTTGGCAATTTGATCTCTAGTTCCTCTGCCTCTTCGAAATCCTGCCTGTACTTCTGGTAGTTCTCGATCCACATACTGCTGGAGTCTAGCTTGTAGGATTTTAAGCATAACTTTACTAGCATGTGAAATGAGTGCAATGGTGCGATAGTTTGAACATTCTTTGGCATTGCCTTTCTTTGGAATTGGAATGTAAACTGACCTTTTCCAATCCTGTGGCCACTGTTGAGTTTTCCAAATTTGCTGGCAAATTGAGTGTAGCACTTTTACTGCATCGTCTTTTAAGATTTTGAATAGCTCAGCTGGAATACTGTCACCTCCACTAGCTTTGTTGTTGCTCAGATTTTCTAAGGCCCATTTCACTTCACATTCTAGGATGTCTGGTTCGAGGTCAGTGACCATCTCATTGTGGTTATCTGGGATGTTAAGCTCATTCTTGTATAGTTCTTCTGTGTAGTTTTGCCATCTCTTCTTAATCTCTTCTGCCTCTGTTAGGTCTCTGCCATTTTGGTCCTTTATCATGCCCATCTTTGCATGAAACGTTCCCTTCATATCTCCAATTTTCTTGAAGAGATCTCTGGTCCTCCCTATTCTGTTGTTTTCTTCTATTTCTTTGCACTGTTCATTTAAGAAGGCATTCTTATCTCTTCTAGCTACTCTCTGGAATTCTGCATTCAATTGGGTGTATCTTTCTCTTTCTCCTTTGCCTTTCGCTTCCCTTCTTTCCTCAGCTATTTGCAAAGCTTCCTCAGACAGCCATTTTGCTTTCTTGCATTTCTTTTTCTTTGGGATGGTTTTAGTTGCTACCTCTTGTACAATGTTGCGAACTTCCATCCATAGTTCTTCAGGCACTCTGTCTATCAGATCTAATTCCTTAAATCTATTTGTCACCTCTACTGTATATTCATCAGGAATATGATTTAGTTCATATCTGAGTGGCCTAGTGCTTTTCCCTACTTTTTTCAATTTAAGCCTAAATTTTGCAACGAGAAGCTCATGATCTGAGCCACAGTCAGCTCCTGGTCTTGTTTTTACTGACTGTATAGAGCTTCTCCATCTTTGGCTGCAGAGCACATAGTCAATCTGATTTCTATGTTGACCGTCTGGTGATGTCCATGTGTAGAGCCGTCTCTTGGGTTGTTGGAAAAAAGTGTTTGTTATGACCATTGTATTCTCTTGACAAAATTCTATTAGCCTGTGCCCTGCTTCATTTTGTACTCCAAGGCCAAACTTGCCTGTTATTCCAGTTATCTTTTGGCTTCCTACCTTAGCATTCCAATCCCCCATGATGATAAGGACATCATTTTTTGGTGTTAATTCTATAAGGTGCTGTAGGGCTTCATAGAACCGGTCAATTTCATCCTCTTCAGCACCAGTGGTTGGGGCATAGATTTGGATTATTGTGATATTGAATGGTTTGCCTTGGATTCGAATTGAGATCATTCTGTCATTTTGGGGATTGTATCCCAGTATTGCTTTTCCTATTCTTTTATTGACTATGAAGGCTACTCCATTTCTTCTGAGGGATTCTTGCCCACAGTAGTATACCTGATGGTCATCTGAGTTAAATTCACCCATTCCTGTCCATTTTAGTTCGCTGATTCCTAAGATGTCGATGTTCAATCTTGTCATCTCTTTTTTGACTATGTCTAGCTTGCCTTGATTCATGGATCTTACATTCCAGGTTCCTATGGAGAAAAAATCTTTACAGCATCGGACTTTCCTTTCACCACCAGATATATCCACAGCTGAGCGTCCTTTCGGCTTTGGCCCAGTCGCTTCATTCTTTCTGGCGCTACTAGTACTAGTCTTCTGCTCTTCCCCAGTAGCATATTGGACACCTTCCGACCTGAGGGGCTCATCTTCCAGCGTCATATCTTTTTGCCTTTTAGTACTGTCCATGGGGTTTTCATGGCAAAGATACTGGAGTGGTTTGCCATTTCCTTCTCCAGTGGATCACATTTTGTCAGAACTCTCTGCTATAACCTGTCCGTCTTGGGTGGCCCTGCACGGCATAGCTTATAGCTTCATTGAGTTACGCAAGCCCCTTCGCCACGACAAGGCAGTAATCCATAAAGGGGAATTCTATTCTATAATTCTATTCTATTCTATAATTCTGTTCTGTAATTCTATTCTATTCTATTCTGTAATTCTATTCTATTCTGTAATTCTATTCTATTCTATTCTGTAATTCTATTCTATTCTTTAATTCTATTCTATTCTATTCTGTAATTCTGTTCTATTCTATTCTGTAATTCTATTATATTCTATTCTATAATTCTATTCTATTCTATAATTCTATTCTGTAATTCTATTCTGTAATTCTATTCTATTCTGTAATTCTATTCTATTCTATTCTGTAATTCTATTCTATTCTATTCACCCAATTTTACCTTTTTTGCCATGGTTGTTAAGCGAATCCCTGCAGATGTTAAGTGAACCATACGGTTGCTAAGCGAATGTGGCTTCTTCCATTGACTTAGCATGTCAGGAGCCAGCTACAATTAGCAGTCACATGACCCTGGGATGCTGCAATGGATGTAAAAAAACATGCTGTTGCCAAGTACCCAGATTTTGATCCCATGACCTTGGGAATGCTACCGTGGTTGTAAGTGTGAGGACCGGTTGGCTGTATATCTCTTTTCCAGTGCCGTTGTAATTTTAGTGTCGCAGTCGCTAAATGAATGGTTGCAAGTGGAGGTCTACTTGTATTCCCAGTTCCGGGGAAAGATTATTCAGAGAAGAAACTGAAGATTTTTTTTTGACACCCTCCTGTCTCCTGCACTTTCTCCTCCAGGGTGCTGGAACAGCCATTGGGGAGCTGCCTCCGTACTTCATGGCCAGAGCAGCCCGACTGTCCGGAACTGAGCCAGATGACGAGGAGTACCAGGAATTTGAGGAGATGCTAGAACACGCACAGGGTGCACAGGTAAGGAATCCACAGTACAAAAGCACGCCACGGACAGCGCGATGGCAGTGGTTCCCGGTGTGCCCTGTGACACACCACATTATTGTGGCACCTTTAATGTATCAATCAATGAATTAATCAGAGTAGAGCTGGAAGGGACCTTGGAGGTCTTCTAGTCCAACCCCCTGTTCAGGCAGGAGACCCTATACCAGAGGTCCCCAACCTTTTGGGCACCAGGGACCAGTTACATGGAGAAAGGTTCTTCCACGGACCGGAGAGTGTGTGGTTTTGCGTGCTGCCTGCATCCACGGATGGGGCTTTGCTTGTATGTGCGGACCAGTTGCTGGCATGCCGCGGCCCGGTGCTAGTCCACAGACTGGGGGGTTGGGGACCCCTGCCCTGTACCATTTCAGACAGATGGCTGTCCAGTCTTTTCTTCAAAACCTCCAGTGATAAAGCACCTGCAACTTCTGGAGGCAGGTTGTCCCACTGGTTAGTTGTCCTCGCTGTCAGGAAGTTTCCCCTTAATTCCAAATTGCTTCTCTCCTTGATTAGTTTCCATCCATTGCTTCTTGTCCTTCCTTCAGGTGCTTTGGAGAAAAGGTTGACCTGCTCCTCATTGTGGCAGTCCCTGAAATACTGGAATACTGCTATCCTGTCCCCCCTAGTCCTTCTTTTCTCTAGACTAGCCAAACCCAAATCCTGCAAGCGTTCTTCATATTGGTATGTTTTAGTTTCCAGGCTCTTAATCATCTTAGTTGCTCTGCTGGCACTTTTTCCAAAGTCTCAACATCTTTTTTGTAATGTGGAATCCAAAACTGGATGCAGACTTTGGACCCTTTTATATGAGAGTCAAGGTTAAAGATGCTGAGCTTGTTAGCTGGAAAGCTGATAAGCCGGGTTCGAAACCTGAGCGCTGCGAGACAGGGTGAGCTCCTGTTCCTTACCCCAGCTCCGACCGACCTAGCAGTTTAAAAGCCTGCAAATGGAAGTAGATGAATAGGTACCATTTTGGTAGGAAGGTAACAGCGTATAGCCGTGCCGTAAGGACCCACCCCACTTTGCATCTTAAGAAGACAGAACTCTTGGAATAATTCTTCCAACAGGAATCCTTTATTAAGAGAAAATGGTTGCAGGGGTTCTAGACAGGACTTGGGGTCCAAGCTCTCCCATTCAAGGTTTTAAGGGGTTTCCCAGTAGCCCCACCCAATCACCACCTTCTTCCAGCGACAGTCTCAGGCATTACACTCCCACCCCCTTTTCCTTACTGCCGGCTGGATGGAGACTTCAGAGAAAACTACATGAAAGGTAATAGCCCCCTTTCTTATGATTAGGCCTTTTTGGTGCTATCCACATTCAATCCCTTTGAAATTGTACCGAAGGAAGTGAGGGCCATAAAGCCCCTTTGTTCACCCCCTTCCCTTCATTGTATGACAGAATCCAGAGAAGGCAGAAATGGGGTTTTCTATAATTTATAACTAGAGAAGAAATATAATTGGATTCTGACACGTGCTTCCACATGACCACAGAAATGTCTCCAGACAACTCTGGCTCCCTCGACTGAGAAACAGATGAGTACCCCCATCCCCCCCCCCCCCCCACTAGAGTTAGACATGACTGGACAGAGGAAACCTTTATCTAGCTAACAAAATGAAATTCAATGGTGAAAAAAGCAAGGTTCTACATTTAGGCAAGAAAAACCAAACGCACAGGTATGGTATAGGGGATACCTTG
This sequence comes from Crotalus tigris, assembly GCF_016545835.1. NCBI lineage: Eukaryota > Metazoa > Chordata > Lepidosauria > Squamata > Viperidae > Crotalus > Crotalus tigris. Next base: position 484,084 of record NW_024096934.1, on the reverse strand, counting down.
CTCAATAGTAGTAACTGTGAGAGCGACCTCGGAGTTCTAGTGGACAATCACTTAAATATGAGCCAGCCGTGTGCTGCAGCTGCGAAAAAAGCCAACACAGTGCTAGGCTGCATTAACAGAGCAATAGAATCAAGATCACGTGAAGTATTAATACCACTTTACAAGGCCTTGGTAAGGCCACACTTGGAATACTGCATCCAGTTTTGGTCACCACGATGTAAAAAAGATGTTGAGAGTCTAGAAAGAGTACAGAGAAGAGCAACAAAGATGATCAGGGGACTGGAGGTTAAAACATATAAAGAACGGTTGCTGGAATTGGGTATGTCCAGTTTAACAAAGAGAAGGACGAGGGGGAACATGATAGCAGTCTTCCAGTATCTCAGGGGCTGCCCCAAAGAAGAGGGAGTCAAGCTATTCTCCAAAGCATCAGAAGGCAGGACAAGAAGCAACAGATGGAAACTAATCAACGAGAGAAGCAACCTAGAACTAAGGAGAAACTTCTTGACAGTTAGAACAATTAACCAGTGGAACAACCTGCCTCCAGAAGTTGTGAATGCTCCAACACTGGAAGTTTTTAAGTAGAGACTGGACAGCCATTTGTCTGAAATGGTATAGGGCCGTGGTGGCGAACCTATGGCACGCGTGCCAGAGGCGGTATGCAGAGCCCTCTCTGTGGGCACGCGCACCGTCACCCGAGTCCTAGGCCTTCAGCTGGGTTTTATAAAACCTTTTTGCTTTAGGCCTCTGCCGCTGTGTGCAAAAAAAAGAAAAAAAGGTTCAATCAATCACTCAATTTCAACTTCTCGTGGGGAAAAAAAAAGATCTCACAAAGTTGGAATGGATTGATTGAACTTTTTAGTCTCACCCAGTCTGCCGTTACCACCGCAACCACGGCCACCCAATGGGCCATGCCCACCCAATGGGCCACGCCCACCTGGCACCCGACGATACATACGTGGGTTTTGGGTTGCAGTTTGGGCACTCGGTCTCTAAAAGGTCCGCCATCACTGGTATAGGGTTTCCTGCCTGAGCAGGGGGTTGGACTAGATGACCTCCAAGGTCTCTTCCAACATTATTATTATTATTATTACTACTGCCAGTACTACTACTACTATTATTATTATTATTAGTTGAGAGTCAGGTAATGGTTAAGGTGTTAGCGGCCACAGAGTGACTTGGGTGAGAACTGAGAAGCCACATAAACTCCCTGGAGGACTTTGGGCCATTGACCCTCAACCTGAGGACTTTGGGCTGGTGACTGTCCACCTGGGGGATTTTGGACCACTGACCTCATCCTGGAGGACTTTGGACCATTGACCTCTACCTGCAGGACTTTCGATCAGTGATCTCAACCTGGGGACTTTGGGCCATTGACCCTCAACCTGGGGACTTTGGGCTGGTGACCGTCCACTGGGGTGAGCTCACTTTGGACCCGTGAGTCACAGCTCCAGAACCAGGTAGGATGGTGGGGAAGAAATGCTACATGCCCTTGGCATAGTTTCAGATTGTAGTCTCCCCTAAGCCCCCAAATGTTCCCAAAGAATCTTGGCCCAGTTGATCAGTTTCGGTCCCAGATCCCGTGAAAGAGTTGGACAAGGAATGGGGAGACCCAGACGCCCGTTCTGCCTTAGCCACCGAAACTTCCTACAGGACCCTGGGCCAATCCCTCCCTCTCAGCCAGAGAAGCGGTGTGGGTGGTGGGAAGGAACCGGCTTAGGTGGGGTGATCCTGGTTCTTTTTCCCCCTTCAGCCTGAGGGATATTTGGCCAGTGATTCTCTTGGCTTAGGCCAGGGCTCTTCAAACTCGGCCCTTTGATGACTTGTGGACTTCAACTCCCAGAATTCCTCAGCCCGGCATGCTGGCTGAGGAATTCTGGGAGTTGAAGTCCACAAGTCATAAAAGGGCTAAGCTTAAAGAGCCCTGGCTTAGACCAGTGGTTCTTAACCTTTTTGAACGAATTGCCCCCTTGAGCCAATGAGGAAGTTGTCATCGCCCCCCTCCCCCAACATAACCTCTCAGTCACAATATAGGAAATAATTCTTCAATTTATGCAAACACTTTTTTTGTGTTCTTTAAAATTATCATCAGGACATATCGATGCAAATAATTTATTTCCAGTCTTTTCCCCATATCTCCCATATTCTGGCCAATGGCGCACCACTGTATGGGTAGAGGCTACTGCGCAACGCGCATGAAGATAAGTGATGCGTATTCACATATGTACGGCGTTCTGTGCTGAAGCTAGCTGGAGGAACATTTGAAAACACAATTCAATCCACTAATAGCGAGCGATTTGATGTTTTTGTACGACAGATATACAGCCATTCACTGCACGAAAAAGTCTCAAAAGTGTACCCAAAACGTCTCACTCTATTGCCCCCATATCACCCCTTTTTCGTTCCTTCACCCCCGCGTTGCCCCTTTTCATTCCATCGCCACTTTGAAAAATGAAATCGCCCCCTGGGGGGCAATATCGCCCAGTTAAGAACCACTGGCTTAGACCAATATTTTCTCACCCTCAGCAACTTCAAGATATGTGGACTACAACTCCCAGAATCCCTCGCTGAGGGATTCTGGGAGTTGGAAGCCCACACGTCTTCAGTGGGTTTCAACCGGGTTAGTCTGGGGGACTGTCTTGTGGTGGAACTGGTAAAAATGGCTGGCCAATAAATTTAAATCAATGCATAATCCTCACCATAATTGCCCTGAGGAATGGAGACTAATAACGAAGCGCACATTGGCGAATAGGACCCTGAGCTGGATTGTGTTGACTCCGATTGTGTACCAATCTTGATGTGCTCTTTTTTTTTGGGGGGGGGGAATTGTGTCCTTGATTTCCTGCTGTCTCTGGAGAGAACCACACTTTACTGGAAGTCACCAGAGATCTGTGGGCCAGCCACATGCATTAATCCCCCGGCGAAGAAAGTTTGCACGTGAATCCTGCGGAAAGGGAGCCAGAGGGAGCCGCAGGAGCAGCCTGGTGTCATTCTTCTCGGGTCAGCTCCTGGGCGGCTGTGCTCGCTGGCCCTTGCTCTGTGTGGAGCAGTCAAGGCCCTTCTCTTTGTTTACTCCTGCCCAGTTCTCTCCAGTCTTCCCCCTTGACGAAGCAGAAATGTTGAAAGGGGTTATGGCATATCCTAAACTTCAAAGGGACTGAAGATTGCAGATCAAGTTATTTATCCAGGGAGCCTGGACTTACTTGCTTACTTACCCTTCCTTCCTTCCTTCCTTCCTCCCTCCCTCCCTCCCTCCCTCCCTCCCTCCCTTTTTTCTTTCTTCTCGATCTCTCCAACTTTCACTTCTTCCTCACTTCCCATTCTTTCTTTCTCTCTCTTCTTTCTTCTTTCTTTCCTTTTTTCTTTCTCTTCTCCTTTCCTCCCTCCCCGTTTCTTTCTTTCTCTCTTTCATACTTTTTTGCTTCTTTCTTTCTTTCTTTCTTTCTTTCTTTCTTTCTTTCTTTCTTTCTTTCTTTCTTTCTTTCCTTTTCTCTCCCTTCTTTCTCTTCTTCCTCCCCACTAGTTCTTTCTCTCTCTCTTTCACACTTTTTCGCTTCTTCCTCTCTTTCTTCTCTTTCCTTTCTTTCTTTCTTTCTGTCTGTCTCTTTCTTTCCTTCTTCTCTCTCCCTTCTTTCTCTTCTTCCTCCCCACTAGTTCTTCTCTCTCTCTCTTCCACACTTTTCACTTCTTCCTCTCTCTTTCTTTCTTTCTGTCTGTCTTTCCTTCTCTCTCCTTTCTTTCTCTTCTTCCTCCCCACTAGTTCTTTCTCTCTCTCTCTTTCATACTTTTTCGCTTCTTCCTCTCTCTCTTCTTCTCTTCCCTCTTTCTTTCTCTTTCTTTCTTTCTTTCTTTCTTTCTTTCTTTCTTTCTTTCCTTCTTCTCTTTCCATTTTTCTCTTCTTCCTCCCCACTAGTTCTTTCTCTTTCTCTCTTTCACTTTTTCGCTTCTTCCTCTCTCTCTCTTCTTCTCTTCCCTCTTTCTTTCTTTCTTTCCTTCCTTTTTTCTCTTTCTTTTTCTTTCTGGCTTTCTTTCCTTCGCTTCTCTCTCCCTTCTTTCTCTTCTTTGTCTCCACTAGTTCTTTCTCTCTCTCTCTCTCTCTTTCTCCTCTGAACATTTTGCTGATTGTGGTTAGTCTGGCCATCACATGGTTTCTTTGAAAATTCCCCCTCCCCTCCATTTCCAGTAAACTGTTTGAACAGAGATGACTCAGTATGAAACCAGCTTCCCTGTAACCACAGGACTTGTCAAAAGAATTTGTCAACGTGGACTGGGGTTGAGAAGGGGGGACTGTGTGTGTGTGTGTTTCTCACATTCAACTTCAGCTTCTGTCTCTTTGGGTTAATAATTACATCATGGATTCCTAGGAATCACTTCCTGTCAAGGAGAAATGGATGGGCAGTATTTGTAATGGGTTAAATGTCATTTTAAATGACGAACTCTGGGGTTAGAGGACACCTTAGAAGAATCTCTTGAAAGTTTTTTAGACTTGTGCATTTATGGAAACTTGCTTTTTTTTTTTTCCTTTTGGAATTGAGCTTTGCTTCAGTCTTTGTGCGTTGCCCCAACAAAGAACACAAAGTCCATTGGCCACACCCTGCCTAGTTTTAATTTTAAAATCTTCACGCGTGATAGGTGAACGGTTGGAAAAATGGAACGGTTTAGCAGGCGGAGCTCCCAGCTGATGGACTTGGCGGGAGCAGTGCTGTGTTTGTGGATAAATTGTTTGTATTTATTTTTTTTATACGAATCTTTCCCTCCCCCCCCCCTTTCCAACTAGAACAATCAAGGCAGTAAACCCACTGTAAGCTCTCATAAAATAACAAAAGGAGTCCTTAAATACTATTTAAAGAATAAAGAGTATTGTAAATAGTATCAGGATAAAAAAAAAATGCGGTAGCAATAAAAATCTTTAACTGGATCCATCACCAGAGGCAGGCTTTAAGGATAGCAAATTATCAACCTAATAAAAAAAGAGAAGTAATTTTGAGAAGATTGGCAAATTTCCTACCAAGCTTTAGGGTGAGTGTTCTTTAATTTGTTGGTTAGGTATGTAGCCTCTTGTGCTATGACTTTTGTGTGCTGACTTACCTGGTAGTTTCTAAACTAGAATGATTAAAAAGGCATGAATTTATCTTCTGCATTTCATAACGGAAGAACATTGGGAACCAGAATCCCTGGGAGAAATTTGCAACAAGAAGCGGCATGCTGGCAAAAATTAAATTAAATTAAATTAAAACAGCCCTTCAGCCAATTTCTTGTCTCTGTTGGGGTTGACATCCCACTTTTAGCATTGCATGTTAGGTGTTCCTAGCCAGTGGAGGCTCTTTCCATAAGCCATGATGAAGCAAACATCAGAGGTTTGAATCCTATTTCGCCAAGTCATTTTTTCAGAGAGTTGCTTTATTTTGATTGACTCCCGGCTGAGATCCTTTTGGGAGGCGACGCTGGCCAGCCAGAAAGATGATCCAGCAGTGTTCACCGTCTGGATGTGTCTGTGCGGGCACGTGAGTGGGTGTGCCGTTGCACAACCCACCTATGGAAAGCGTGCTGGGCACCTGGAACAAGTTATGTGCTTCGTCGGGATCCTGATTAGTTCAGAATTACACGCTGGATGTTCTCGGGCTGTATGTAATTCTTCCCGCAGCCAAGCTTCTGATTCTCACACGGTATAAAAAGCTAGTCCAGTTGGCTTCTGAAATCTTTCTACACACACACACACACACACACACACACACACAGACTTCAGAGCCTCTCCCCGTTGCCAGACAGCATGACTTGGTTACTTATTCCTTGCTTGCCAGCCGTGGCTTTTCTTAAAATAGTTTGCAAGCTGGCATCACAAAGGCATCGTTGGAAAGACGATGGGGAACGAGGGACCCTATTGGAGAAACAGGAAGTTCTCCTTCTGGGCTGTTCCCCTTCCCTTCCCCGATTTGGACCCAGCGCTTGGATTCCCCCCCCCCCAATCCCTCCCTTAACACTGTTCCTTCTTCGTCTTCCTTCTTTTCTTTATTGTTCACTCTCAATGGGTGGCCACCAGATGAACCGTCTGCATGTTGTACATTCCAGACTCCTGAGGGCATTCCTTTTATTTTTGCTAAAACAGGCTTGGGTGGATCTGTCTTAACCCTTTCACCCGCTGGGCCAAGAGAGGAGATTTTGTCTTCTAGTTTAATGGGGGTGGGGGGAAAGGACCAGGGGTGACACGATAGCAGGGTTCCAACATCTCAGGGGCTGCCCCAAAGAAGAGGGAGTCAAGCTATTCTCCAAAGCCCCTGAAGGCAGGATAAGAAGCAACGGATGGAAACTGACCAAGGAGAGAAACAATCTAGAACTAAGGAGAAACTTCCTGACAGTTAGAACAATTAACCAATGGAACAACCTGCCTCCAGAAGCTGTAAATGCTCCAACACTGGAAGTTTTTAAGAAGAGACCAGACAGCCATCTGTCTGAAATGGTGTAGGGTTTCCTGCCTGAGCAGGGGGTTGGACTAGATGACCTCCAAGGTCCCTTCCAACCCCTTATTCCAGTGATGGCGAACCTTTTAGAGACCCGGGTGCCCAAAAAACGGCTCCCACCCTGCCCGCTCTGCCCCCTGCTCCGCCCGCCTTGCCCCACCTGCCCCACGCTCTGCCCCCACCCCATCCACGGCCCACCGCAGCAGACTGCCCAGGCAGCCCTGCAGTGCCATGGTGGCCACGCCCTGCAACATCATCTGCGCGCAACGGGGCATGAGGGTGGAGTCTTATCCCGGTTGCCCAGCTGCCATGTCCTTGGCTGCGCTGTTCTGTGTGGGCCATGCCCAGGGGCAACTCCGGGGGGGGGCTGGTGAGGAGGGGTCCATGGGGGGAGGCGGGGCTGGGGCAACAGCACACGTGCCCACAGAGAGGGCAATGAATGCCGCCTTTGGCATGCATGCCATAGGTTGGCCACCACTGCCTTGTTCTGTTATTCTGTCTCTTGGCCAAGACTGTCCCTTGGCCCATGTCAAGAATTAACAGGCCATCTTTGAAATTCCACCTGGCTGGAATTAGGGATCCAGGCAGCTTCCAGCAAATAAGGGCAGGGCTCCTTCGGGGTCTGTAGAAACACCTGAATAAGGAAGTGTGAACTTTTAATACAGGTAGCCCTCGACTTAACGGCCACCATTGAGCCCAACATTTCCATTGCTAAGCAAGGCAGTTGTTCGGTGAGATAAGCGTCCCGTTTTACGACCTTTCTTGCCACAGTTGTTAAGTGAGTCCCTGCAGTTGTTACGTTAGTAACCTGGGTGTTATGCGAATCGGGCTTCCCCACTGATTTTGCTTGTCACGCGGTGATCCCATGACTCCGGGTCACTGCAACCTTCCTAAATAACATTTGCCAGGCTTTTTGTGAATTTTGATTACATGACCATGGGGATGCTACAACGGTCGTTAAGTGTGAAAAATGCTCATCGGTCACTTTTTTTTTTTAGTGCCAATCTGTCTTGGAACGGTCACTAAATGAATGGTTGTACTTTTTTTTATTAGTTTTATTCATTTATAACAGTGGTTCTCAACCTGTGGGTCGGGACCCCATTTGGGGTCGAACGACCATTTCACGGGGGTCACCAAACAACGCAGTCCGCCATTTTTTTCCCCCTTTTCCTTAGCTGTGCTACTCCCTTTTATTCTATTGGCTTTTGAAAGCCAATAGAATAGACTCTCTTGAATAGAGTCTAATTCTATTGGCTTTCAAAAGCCAATGGGAATTGTCCAGGCTGTCTCTGCCCTGCTGAGCCCGCCAAAAGTCCCATTCTACAAACGGTGCTGCACCAGTTGAGTAGTCCTCAACTTACGACCGGTTGAGTAGTCCTCGACTTACGACCGGTTGAGTAGTCCTCAACTTACGACCGGTTGAGTAGTCCTCGACTTACGACTGGTTGGGGGTCGTGGCATTAAAAAGGTTGAGGACCACTGATTTATAACCTAAAATGTGAAAATACAAAAGCAAATAGCAGGGGTCCACAGTGAGGAAAAGAAAAACAAAAAAGGTATTAAGAAAGGGACTGGGACCCATCCGCAGCCTGTTGGGAACCGGGTTGCACAAGCAGTGGGTGAATAAACGAAGCTTTATCTGTGCATGCATGGGATCTAGATCAGAGTTCCCCAACATTTCCAGGCTCGTGGCCCGGAGGGGAGAGCAGCTTCCAAAGTACTGCATGCACGCACACAAATGGGGCCACGCCCACTGGTGCAGAATTAGCGGCCGTGTTCACGCATGTGGCATGCACTGGTGGCATGCACTGGCATGAATGGCTGTTCAATCCCCCGTGGCAGCTAGCGCTCAGTCGCGCATGTGCAAATTGGCTGCGCACAACCCACCCATGCTAGCGGCCTCTTCAGGCATGCACAAATGGGGCACGCATTCCCCCCACGCTAGCATTCCTGTTTGCGTCTGTGTGCATGCGCAAATGGCCGTGGGCGCTAACACAAGTGGGGGGGAATGCATGCCCAGACATGCGCGTCCTGGCCAGCCATTTCTGCGACCTGCTGGCCAAGAGCCCGCGGTCCGGTACCGGACCGCAGCCCATAGGCTGGGGACCCCTGATCTGGATTGCACGTGAAACCATCCCCCCAACCCCGGTCCATGGAAAAAATGTCTTCCACAAAACCGGTCCCTGGTGCCAGAAACATTTGTCTAACTGGTAAAACCCAAAATCATAGTATCATTTTTTTTCCACCTCAAGCACAAAGACCAGAAGTGGTTTCCAAGTAGAAACAAAAGTACTTATGTTCTTCTTCTTTTTTTTAATCAGCACAGTCAATTTGGTCATCTCTGCTAATTCCATCAGCTTTTGTAACCATCCGTCCATGATAGGAATCAAGGCATCCTTCCACTTTTGTGCGTAGAGCTGAATGGCTGTAAGTTGAGGACTACCCGTACATAAGTTCAGTTCAGCTTCAGCAAAATAGTAGAGTAAAAACTGAACAAGGTAATAATTGAGATAATAATTGAAGTTAAGCCACCCGCTGGTCCAAACTCCGTAATAAAGATAATTAGATTTCAAGTTAAGGCAGCATAATTCTCTGGCTTACTTGGGCAGCCGCTGGAATCTCATTTTCCAAAGTTGCAGCTTATATGTGTCTCAGGCCTTCCTTTCAAGTTTTATCAGGGAAAGTACTTTATTTGAAGGGCTTTTATCTTGTCCTTATCAGTCAAAAGCATTCCCCCGGGGAGTTTACATCAGATCAATAACTAAGCAAAACCCTCATGCACTTACAAGTATAAGCCTGTAAAGGGCAGAACATAAAAGGAAAAGGGAAGAGCAGAGAAGAGAAGAGGAAAGAGAATGGAAAACGAAAGCCTCTTGTTCTCAAAAAGTCTTAGGAATTTTTCTAATGAGTATTGTAGCTGGAGCAGAACAGAATAAAATTTACGGTGGTCTTGTTGGAACAGAGATTATTATTTTTTATTCTTTTTTTAAAAAAAAACCCTCTTAGTTGTGGATTTTATAAATGAGTTTATAATAATAATAATAATAGTAAAGTTGGAAGGGACCTTGAAGGTCATCTAGTCCAACCCCCTGCTCAGGCAGGAAACCCTACACCATTTCGGACAAATGGCTGTCCAGTCTCTTCTTAAAAATCTCCAGTGTTGGAGCATTCACCACTTCTGGAGGCAGGCTGTTCCACTGATTAATTGTTCTCACTGTCAGGAAGTTTCTCCGTAGTTCTATGTTGCTTCTCTCCTTGATTAGTTTCCACCCATTGCTTCTTGTCCTGCCTTCAGGTGCTTTGGAAAATAGCTTGATTCCCTCTTCTTTATGGCAGCCCCTGAGATATTGGAATACTGCTATCATGTCCCCCTTTGTCCTTCTCTTCATTAAACTAGACATACCCAATTCCTTATACGTTTTAGCCTCCAGTCCCCTAATCATCTTTGTTGCTCTTCTCTGTACTCTTTCCAGAGTCTCAACATCTTTTTTACATCGTGGTGACCAAAACTGGATGCAGTATTCCAAGTGTGGCCTTACCAAGACATTGTAGAGTGGCATTAATTGTATTGGTATTTTACTCTTTAATGTGATTTTAGTTGTGCAGGTCACCACTATTTCCATTGCTAGTCAAGACAGGCATCGAGTGAGTTTTGCCCCATTGTACGACTTCTCTTGCTGCAGATGTTAAGTGAATCACGGCTGTTGTTAAGTGAGTAACATAATTGTTAAGTGAATCCAGCCCCCCTGTTGATTTTGCTTGTCAGAAGGCCGTCAAATGTGATCACGTAATCCTGGGACACCGCAACCGTCATAAATAACACGCCAGTTGCCAAGCATCCAAATTTTGATCAGGGGTCCACGAGGATGTTGCAGCGGTCCTAAGTGTTAAAAATGGTCGTAAGTCATTTTTTTTCATTTCAACTTTTAAACGAATGGTTGTATGTTGAGGACTACCTGTATTGGTTTTGTAGTAGGTTTTTTTTTTTAATTGTAAACCAGCCAGACTCATGCAGATGAGATGGGCAGCTACATAAATCAAACAAAGCAATAAATGGACTGGAGGCTAAAACATATAAGGAACGGTTGCTGGAATTGGGTATGTCTACTTTAATGAAGAGGGGTGACATGATAGCAGCGTTCCAGTATCTCAGGGGCTGCCCCAAAGAAGAGGCAGTCAAGCTATTCTCCAAAGCACCTGAAGGCAGGACAAGAAGCCACGGATGATCAAGGAGAGAAGCAACCTAGAACACTGGTTCTCAACCTGTGGGTCGGGACCCCATTTGGGGTTGAACGACCATTTCACGGGGGTCGCCAAACAACGCAGTCCTCCATTTTTTTCCCCATTTCCTTAGCTGTGCTACTCCCTTTTATTCTATTGGCTTTTGAAAGCCAATAGAATAGACTCTCTTGAATAGAGTCTAATTCTATTGGCTTTCAAAAGCCAATAGGAATTGTCCAGGCTGTCTCTGCCCTGCTGAGCCCGCCAAAAGTCCCATTCTGCAAACGGTGCTGCACCAGTTGAGTAGTCCTCGACTTACGACCGGTTGGGGGTCACGGCATTAAAAAGGTTGAGAACCACTGACCTAGAACTAAGAAGAAATATCCTGACAGTTAGAACAATTAACAATTAACCAGTGGAAGTTTTTTGTGCTCCAACCCTGGAAGTTTTAAGAAGAGATTGGACAACCGTTTGTCTGAAATGATATAGGTTTGCTTGCCTGAGAGAGGGTTGGACTAGAAGACCTCCAAGGTCCCTTCCAACTCTTGTTATTCTATATTCTATTCTAAATAAAATTTCCCATGATTCTGTTCTGCAGGCCAGTTAGATCAGACGCCTGTCAAACCAATTGCCGGTGACATTCATTTTGTGGAGACATTTCTTCCCTCCATCCCTCCCATCCTTTCCTTTCCTTTTCTTTCTTTCTTTTCATTCCCAAGTGCTGAAAAATTCACATTATGGTCTGCATGTGAGGTCCACCCATCCAAATTCAAGAAGTGCAAATTGCCTATGTGACAGGGAGGGGGAAAAAAACACAGGCTATCCGTCCTTCTAGCCGTTCCAAACTTTGTAGCCCTGAAGCCTGCAGATGTGTTAATTTATTTCTGCAATTATAAAAGCGCCCGGGTTTTGTTCTTCCTACTGGCTCAGTCTTTAAATTCCCAGGCCAAGTTCCTGGCTCTTTTCCTTTGAAATCCTGCTGGTAAGTGATCCCAGCATGTGTGATGAGTGTGCGTGCGTGCGCTCGCGCGTGTGAGTCACGTTGTCAGCCGAGCATCTGTCTTTTTCACTGCCTTTTTTTCCCAGCCAACCTGTGAAGCGATGAGTTAATAGGCGAGACAGTTGGTGGTAGAAGTGCTGAGTAATGGATGTGTAAGCCTTGTGTTCTTCCTCTTCCCCTCCCCTTCCTTAGACTGCTCAGGCCATTAGCCGAGTACATAATGTTCCCTTTAAAACACTCACACACCTGTTGGCCCCCCGTGTAAAAGAAAAGGCAAGGCAAACTACAGGTATTGTGTTACTTTTGTTAGGCAGATCTGAAAAGCAGGAAGTGAAACTCCTTGCTGAGTGACATATACACCCCTGTTAAAAAAGGGTATAAATTTAATTTCTTTGGGGGTTTTTTCCTCCCCTCTCTACGATTAAGGCTTTGGACATTCAGCCTTTGTTTGAGATGTATGTTTTTTCATCCAGATCAGAAGCAGAGTGCATTGGATGCTCCAAGGGCTTTTCCCAAGTTTTTTTTGGCTCAAAATAATTAATGCATAAAGTTGCCATCAATTTTCACATTCACACATTGACCTGAGAGTAAAGCCTCCCTCCTTCCCTCTTTCTTTCTTTCTTTCTTTCTTTCTTTCTTTCTTTCTTTCTTTCTTTCTTTCTTTCTTTCTTTCTTTCTTTCTTTCTTTCTTTCTCTCTCTCTTCCCTCCCTCCCTCCCTCCCTCCCTTCTTTCTTTCTTTCTTTCTTTCTTTCTTTCTTTCTTTCTTTCTTTCTTTCTTTCTTTCTTTCTTTCTTTCTTTCTTCTTTTTATTGATAGTCCTTGACTTACAACAGTTCATTTAGTGACAGTTCCAAGTTACAGTGACACTGAGAAAAGTGACTTATGACTGTTTTTCACATTTACGACCATTGCAACATTCCCATGGCCATGTAATCCAAATTTGAATGCTTCGCCACTGACTTATATTTATGATGGTCACAGTGTCCCGAGGTTACATGATCCCCTTTTGCGACCTTCTGAGAAGCAAAGTCAATGGGGAAGCCAGATTCACTTAACAACCGGGTTACTCTCTTAACAACTGCAATGATTCACTTAACAGCCGAGGCACAAAAGGTCATAAAATGGGGCAAAACTCAATTAACACATTTCTCACATAGCAACAGAAATGTTGGGCTCAATTGTGGTTGTAAGTCGAGGACTACCTGTATTTGTAAAAGGTATTGACCACCCAGTTTACAAGGGGGTAACTTTGTAGAGCTGAGGTCCATGGAAGAGCCAGCTTGGTCTAATGATTAAGGCACCAGGCTAGAAAACAGGAGACGGTGGGTTCTAGTTCCGCCTTAGGCACGAAAGCCAGCTAGGTGACTTTGGGCCAATTACTAGGAGACGGTGAGTTCTAGTTCCGCCTTAGGCACAAAAGCCAGCAGGGTGACTTTGAACCAATCACTAGCAGACGGTGAGTTCTAGTTCCGTCTTAGGCATGAAAGCTAGATGGGTGAGTTTGGGCCAATTACTAGGAGACGATGAGTTCTAGTTCCGCCTTAGGCACGAAAGCCAGCTGGGTGACATTGGGCCAATTACTAGGAGACAGTGAGTTCTAGTTCCGCCTTAGGCACAAAAGCCAGCAGGGTGACTTTGAGCCAATCACTAGGAGACGGTGAGTTCTAGTTCCCCCTTAGGCACGAAAGCCAGCTGGGTGACATTGGGCCAATTACTAGGAGACAGTGAGTTCTAGTTCTGCCTTAGGCACGAAAGCCAGCTGGATGACTTTGGGACAATTACTAGGAGACAGTGAGTTCTAGTCCCACCTTAGCCATAAAAGCTGGCTGGATCTTTGGACCAGTCCCTCTCTCTCAGCCCAACCCACCTCACAAGGTTGTCGTTGTGGGGAAAATAAGAGGAGAAAGCAGCATTAAGTATGTTCACTGCCTTGGGTTATTGATGAAAAATAATAAAGGTGGGATTAAAAAAAATCTAATAATAATAATAAAGCACAGGAGATGTAGATTCGCATTTTTTTATTATTATTTTGCCCTTGTCCTGCTGGATCTGCATGAGCCACAAAAGGCTCTCCTTTGGCACTCCACAAATCATGCAGCTGCAGATTACCAGGGGATATTAGTCACAATAGAACAATGTTGTGTTTCAGACAAGCCGGGGCCGTGCCCAGCTTGACAGAAGAACCAGGGTTGAAATCTCAAGGTGGAACAATCGAGATACAATTCATAGAGAAAACGTCTGGTGTAGAGGCCTGATTGCTGGGGAAAGAGGTCAAATAAAAGGGGAGTCCCTGGTTTAATGCAAAAGCAGGTATTTTAATCCATTCCCATTTGTCCAAAATTAATTGAAATTTCCTTGAAGAGATTGGTTTAATTTGAAATATAGGTATTTAATGCAGCTAGTCCTCTATGACCACAAATGAGGCGCCAATTTCCGTTACTAAGCAAAACAGTCATTCAGTGAGTTTTGCTCCATTTTACGATCTTTCTCGCCACCGTTGTTAAGTGAATCACGGTTAGTAACGCGGTTGTTGAGTGAACCTGGCTTCCTGATTGACTTTGCTTCTCAGAAGCTCGCGAAAGGGGTTCACATGGCCCCTGGACACTGCCACCGTCATAAATACGAGTCAGTTGCCAAGTGTCTGAATTTGGATCACGTAGGGATGAGGCAACAGTTGTAAGTGTGAAAAACGGTCATAAATAACAGCTTTTTTTGTAACTCCAGATGTTTGTAAATTGAGGACCAGATTTTCCTTTGCAATTGCTTCTTCTTTATAGCAGGAGGGGTTTGAGGAAATACATGGATTCTTTAGAACAGGGGTCTTCCATCTTGGCGACTTTAAGACTTGTGGACTTCAACTCCCAGAATTCCTCAGCCAGCAAATAGGCAATCCACATAAATCATACTAGGATACTGAATAAGCAATCAATATAAATCGTAAGATACAAGCAACAAAGTTATAGTCATAAGAGGATAAGGAGACAACTAATAGGAAAGATGAGAAGGATAATCGTAATAGAGGTAGTCCTCGACTTACGACCACAATTGAGCCCAAAATTTCTGTTGTTAATTGAGACATTTGTTAAGTGAATTTTGCCCCATTTTATGACTTTTCTTGACTCAGTTATTAAGTGAATCACTGCAGTTGATAAGATAGTAACCCGGTTGTTAAGTGAATCTGGTTTCCCCACTGTCTTTGCTTGTCAGAAGGTCACAAAAAGCGATTACGTGACTTTAGGACACAGCAACGGTCATAAATATGAACCAGTTGCTGAGCATCTGAATTTTGATCACGTGACCCCGGGGATGCTGCAAAGGTCATAAGTGTGAAAAACAGTTATAAGTCACTTTTTTTCAGTGCTGTTGTAACTTAGAACGGTCACTAAATGGACTGTTGTAAGTTGACTTGATTAGGGGACTGGAGGCTAAAACATATAAGGAACGGTTGCTATAACTGGGTATGTCTAGTCTAACGAAGAGAAGGACAAGGGGAGACATGATAGCAGTATTCCAATATCTCAGGGGCTGCCCCAAAGAAGAGGGAGTCAAGCTATTTTCCAAAGCACCTGAAGGCAGGACAAGAAACGGATGGAAACTAATCAAGGAGAGAAGCAACCTAGAATGAAGGAGAAACTTCCTGACAGTGAGAACAATTAACCAGTGGAACAACCTGCCTCCAGAAGTGGTGAATGCTCCAACACTGGAAGTTTTTAAGAAGAGACTGGACAGCCATTTGTCCGAAATGGTGTAGGGTTTCCTGCCTGAGCAGGGGGTTGGACTAGATGACCTCCAAGGTCCCTTCCAACTTTACTACTATTACTACCTGTAGCAAGACAGTTGCAAGAACAACAATGTCAGGTCCACACCACCAAAAATGCTCTTGTTTATTTGAAGCTCATATCCATCTGGAAAAATCTTCCCTTAGGAAATTTCTAGCAGCCAAATTCATCCCAATCTCTTTTCTAGAATTCCTTCCCTTCAGATAGAAAACCAAATGCATTAGAAATCACCTTGTACAAACTAATTTAAAATATAATGAGCTTCCCTCCTTTTAAAATTTAAAATTCAAGTAGTGAGCAATTTTAATTTATTAGATCATTAAATTAATAGAGAATATCACTCTTAAGGATTGTAAAATGTGAGCTTTGCAAATTGCCGATCATTTCAACAACCTTTTCAGTTTTCACCACTATTCCCAGTGCTAGTTTTTTTTAATCTGATGATTAATCCACTGAAGTAATAACTAATCATTTAAAAATTCCCGGTTGGTCTAGCATTAGAAGCAGGAAATCTTTCCCAAGTCCCACAAGAGTCATGCTTTCGATAAGAACAGACTTGAGCAATAATAATAATAATATTCTTACAATAAAGAAAATGATTCACGATAACCAGGAAGACAGAAGAAAATCTCTAATCATTAATTGGGGGGAAATTATTTTTTGTCCGTAAGTAATTTTGAAATATTCATGTAAATATAAACGTATATATATATAGATTTCTTTCTCTCTTCAAGATGACTGGCTTAATTGTGGTCCAAATGTAAAGAGCATGATAAAGCTTTTTCTCTGAGTGAAATCTCTTTGTTTCTTTGAATGAAATTTAAAAAGTTCTAAAATTGTCCTATGGCATCTGAGAATTGAAACTTTGTCTTAAAAAAAAAAGGTCCAGACGAGATATCTTGTTTTATTTTTTGAAATGCTAATTTCAAAGAAGATAAAATCAGAACTAAGTAGTGGTTAGAGTTTTTTTTAAAAAAAAAAATAGTTAGAAAAGTGAACTTGAAACTTAAAAAAAAAAAACCTGGAAACAAGATATTGAAATTGTTTATTCATAAAAAAAAACTATTTATTTACTAGATATTATCTGCTTTTCTAATGTTAGAATCTGCCTTCTATTTTTTAATCATGCTAGCAGTTTCTGTTTTTCTGTATCATTTTTTTTAAATCGTTTTTCAAACAATTAAGGGGTGATATAAAAGAGTATCTTTTTTTCAGATTAACCTCTCTCAGCATGCAGTAAATCACCTTGCTAGAAATTAGCTCCAAAAATGTTTCTGGTTAACTCCTTTAAAAATATTGTTAAAAGATAATAAAAGTAACAAAGACAGAAGTAATACATTATAAATAATATATTTATTTATTGAGAAATATATATTTCTAAAATTTGTATTTTTTTTAATTTTGACTGTCTAATTATTTTTGCATATTAGGATTTCCAAAATAAAAAAGCTATGTGCCTGTGTTTTCGAATTCATTCTGTGATGTGTGGGTATCATTATTATGTGCAGCTATCCTTATCTCTTGTTTTAAATAAATAAAGTCCATAATGTTGAATAATATACCTAGTATTTTTTCCTTAAAATGAGATAAACCTAAGTTTGTAAGGCTTTCTCTTTTTCTTTCCTCACATCCTCATTTTTCTTTAAAGACAAATAGATCTCTTTTATTACCATTTCCCCTTTTTTCATACAAGGATAGTTAGGAAAGAAATTCAGGCTGGCTTGGAAATTACTTCCACTTATTTTATGTGTTTTAAAATCCAATACATTTGGCTTTTATTTTTAATTTATGTCTGTTTTTTACCAACAAAATAAGAACGCCTTTCATTTACAATTAAATTATCACAATAACCCACATGCCTTATGAAACAGTCTTGGCAAAATAGGAACTGAAAATATTAATGTTCAGATCTAGCTTTGTAATAGGGACATTATGGGGAAACCTCTTATGAAAGACCCTGATAGCATGAAATGTTTTCTTCTTCACTTCTCTTTTCTTCTTCTACTTTTTAAAAATAGGACTCCCTTTCAGGTAACCCAAATCCATTCATCAGTCACCAATTTCCAACTTTTTCTTTCTTTCTTTCTTTCTTTCTTTCTTTCTTTCTTTCTTTCTTTCTTTCTTTCTTTCTTCATAAAATAAATCAGTTGTTCATTAGTTATTTACTTGTGTATAAAATTAGCCTATTTTCTCTCTTTTTCTTTCTTTTCTTCATAAAATAAATCAGTTGTTCATCAGTTATTTACTTGTATATAAAATAGCCTATTGTCTCTTCATTTTTCTTTTCTTTCCTTCTTTCTGTCTGTCTGTCTTTCTCTTTATTTATTTATTTATTTATTTATTTCTCTTCCCCTCCCTCCCTTCCTGACTTCCTCTCTTTCTTCCTTTTCTATCTTTTTTACTCCTCTTTGTCTACTTTTTCATTCTTTCTTTTTCTCTTTTCCTTTCTTTCTCTTCTTTCTTTCTCTTTCTCCCTCCCTTCCTTCCTGATTCCCACCTTCCTGACTTCCTTTCTTTCTTTCTTTCTCTCTCTCTCTCTCTCTCTCTCTCTCTCTCTCTCTCCCACTCCCTCCCTGCCTTCCTGACTTCCTCTTTTTCCTCCTTTCTATCTTTTTTACTCCTCTTTGTCTACTTTTTCATTCTTTCTTTTTCTCTTTTCCTTCCTTTCTCTTCTTTCTTTCTCTCTTTCTTTCTTTCTTTCTCCCTCCCTCCCTCCCTCCCTTCCTTCCTGATTCCCACCTTCCTGACTTCCTTTCTTTCCTCCTCTATGGCTCTCTCTCTTTTTTCTTTCTCTCTCTCTCTCCCACTCCCTCCTGCCTTCCTTCCTTCCTCTCTTTCCTCCTTTCTATCTTTTTACTCCTCTTTGTCTACTTTTCCATTCTTTCTTTTCTCTTTTCCTTCCTTCCTTTCTCTCTCTCTCTCTCTTTCTTTCTTTCTTTCTTTCTTTCTTTCTTTCTTTCTTTCTTTCTTTCTTTCTTTCTTTCTTTCTTTCTTTACATAAAGAAGTTCCAGTTTAGAAACATCACATCTGATGTTAAAATTCAGACCCCAATTATAAATCTTAAGGAAAAAAAATGTCCTGAAGTTGTTAATCCAGTCTCAATCATCATTAATTTTGGAAATGATAGCTGTGCAATTAACTACAAGACACCTAAATTTCCTTATCGAAGTGTTTTCCTTAGAGGGCATCATATTGTCTTCCTGTATTTCTCAATGTCAATATTTAATTTGGAGCAAAACATTTTCTTTCTGGCAGCTTAGATTTACTATTGACTTAATCTAGGAGTTTGTTGTGACTTCTATTTGGCCTCCATTGGAAAGCAGGTTGGGATAATGCGTTACAACATCTGGAAACCATTGGTAATTTAATCTAAATTTATTAAATCAAGTAGTATTGAAAATAAAGATTCAAAGTTTGCTAGGGGTGGAAGGCATAATCCATAAACCAGATGTCTTTGGGTAACAAATGTTTATCTAAATCACTCCAGATCAGGTATAAAGTTCCTTTTTCCAAAATGCGAGAGCTTTGTGCTAAAATATCTCAAATGCATGGGAAATGTTTTGGAGAAGTAAGACCATTAATGATGACCCCCAAAGTTGTGTAAATTTAATGTGCAAGTTTTGTATAATTTTACATTTCAACAATCACCATACTACACTAAAACTAGGCGGAATGCTAGCAGATATAGTATAAGTATAGATTTGTCCGATACTGTTAGTATTATGGTTTATTATTAATTTTCCCTGTTTGAGAGAGTTATAAATAAAATTTCCTTGGATCAAAGAAATTGAGTTTGGGTTGAAAATCCCTTTTTGACTTGTTTTTATTTTTGTTTTGCACTGTGCAGCTTTTGAATTTGGGAACATTTTCCATTTAAACATGGTAGCAGTTCAGAATTTTGAAAATCTATTTTTAAAATATAGTTACATCTGCATCTTATAGATGAGTATATTTAAACATAGCAATTGCATGCTATTCCTATGAAGAATTATAATGATCCGACCTTTTATTTTTTAAAAAAAAATAGTTGAAGTTAGCATGTCAAATTCTATTTTTACCATCAGGTTACAGTCAATATATATCTGTTTCCTTGAATTGATGAGAAAGCCTTAAAGAACCGAATATTTGTAGAATCAAATATTTACCAATGAATGCCAAATAAAAATGATTTCATATATGAATTTTGTTCTGGAAATTAGTTTTTGCAGAAACTTTAAATTGAATACAAATACTCTAATGAATATTACAGTTTATAAATTCAGTCTGCATCTATATTAGATTTAATTTCCAATTCCTAATTGTTAGAAGATTCAATATTTTTATATTGTGTGATGTTATTTATCCATTAGCATTGAATGTTAAACCAAATATGTGACAGTTATAAAAAATCTTTCTTCCTTCCTTCCTTCCTTCCTTCCTTCCTTCCTTCCTTCCTTCCTTCCTTCCTTCCTTCCTTCCTTCCTTCCTCCCTCCCTCCCTCCCTCCCTCCCTCCCTCCCTCCCTCCCTCTTTCTTTCTTTCTTTCTTTCTTTCTTTCTTTCTTTCTTTCTTTCTTTCTTTCTTAACTAAATAATTTATCCATCATTTATTCCCTAGCATATAAAATTAACCTATTTTCCAGTATTGGAGACGATTCTGCAGAATTAATTCTGAATTCCAAATTAAGAACTTTCCTCTCTTTTTCCCAAGCAATAAGCTGGTCAACTAACAGGAAGAAAATGCATTACATTAAAAACATGTGAAAGATAAATTATTTTAGTGACTAAGTAAGGTTTAAAATAATTGCTTTAATGAGCTTTAAACTACCACAGTAAAAATTTAAAACTAACTTTGGATTTCATCACTGTATAATCAGTTTAATTAGATTCAGGTCTGTATACATTTATTGTAGCGAAGCTACTGCGTAAAAAGCAATTTTTACTATCCTCTCATTTATGTATTGTATTTTTAATTCTCCCTCCATTTAGCAACTGCTCAAGAAAATTTAAAAATTATAAGACAGCAAGATACAATAATTTAAAAATAATTTAAAAATAAATTAAATATTTTTTTGTTTTTAAAACACTGAAACAAAGTTAAAATGTATGTAAAAGGGGATTTCCTAGAAGCAATGGCCAATCCTTCACTGAATAGTACATTTTGGAGACAAGTTTCTTGTGTGTCCAATCACAGTTGGCCAATAAAGAATATTCCGTCCCGTCCCATTCCACTCCACTCCACTCTATTCTATTCTATTCTATTCTATTCTATTCTATTCTATTCTATTCTATTCTATTCTATTCTATTCTCAATAAAGATTTCTATTCTACTCCATTCCGTTCTACTCCACTCCATTCCATCCCGTTCCATTCCATTCCATTCTATTCTATTCTAAAGACAGTTAAAACATAGCCTTCCCTCCAGGAGCCCGACCAAACAGCCTCTCAGCAAATTCTCCATCCTAACCTAATGTTTAGGGGGGGGGCAGGTCTTCACAGCCCAATGGAGGGCTAAAAGGGTAGAAATCCCTTGAACCTCAAGTGGGAGACTGGTCCAGAAGGTTGAAGTGGCCACCAAGAAGACATCTGGATGCAACAGATGTTAAAAAAATGTATTTTGGGCTTCATCTATTAGCCCATTCTTGTATTCTTATGCCATTGCATTGTTGGGATTTGTGTTTCAAATAATCTTGCTTTTTATGTTCTTCTAAGCTATTTGCGGGGCCCATTATGTTGTTCAAAATAATCAGTTTGGGATTAAGTAAGAATTCCTGTTCATACTGCATTCATTAATAATGTATGGGTTACAGATTTATTTCATGTTATGTAAGATACATTTTTTTTTCTCATAGTGGTCTGTTATAACATTCTTTGAAGCATTAATATACATTATAAAAGCTGCCGGGAATTCTTGAACCCTTTCCCCCCCCTCCCCCCCATTTCAGTGAGTTATAAATCTATTATTTAACAAAATAATTTTGTGGAGCGGTTTAGTCCTCTACTTAACGACCACAATTGAGCCCCAAATTTCTAGTTGCTAAGCGAGACAGTTAAGTGAGTTTTATCCCATTTTACAACCTTTCTTGGCCAAGTTGTTAACTCAGTTGCTGCAGTTGTGAAGTTAGTCACACGGCTGTTAAGTCAATCTGGCTTCGTCCACTGACTTTGCTTGTCAGAAGGTTGCAGAAGGTGATCCCGTGACCCCGGGACACAACAACCGTCATGAATACAAGCCAGTTGCCAAGCATTCAAATTTTGATCACGTGACCCTGGGGATGCTGCAACAGTCGTTAAATGTGAAAAATAGTCTTACGTCACTATTTATTTATTTATGAGACTTATATACCGCTTTAAGTGCAAGCACTGTCTAAGCGGTGTACACCAGTAAGCAATGTATATATATATTTACATTGCCCCCAACAATCTGGGTCCTCATTTTACCTACCCCGGAAGGATGGAAGGCTGAGTCAACCTTGAGCCGGTGAGATTTGAACTGCTGACCTGCTGAACACAGTCAGCTAAAGTGGCCTGCAGTACTGCACTCTAACTGCTGCGCCACCTATGAAGGCTCAATCACGGTTGTAGGTCAAGGACCACCTGTGGAAAGACGAAGCATGAGAAACCATAATCCTGTGGAATTGCTACTCCATGCCAGCACTACTGAGGGTTGTTTTTGCTTAATTTCCCCACCATTTTAGGTCCTTAACCTGTTGTCTTCCTTCTCTTTAGGACTTTGCCTCTCGGGCTAAACTGGCCATCCAGAATTTGGTGCAGAAAGTCGGGTTTTTCGGCATCCTGGCATGTGCTTCTGTAAGTTTTCACCCCCCCACCCCAAAAAGTCTATTTAGCCTCTTGATCTTATTTCCATCCGGATGATTTCGTGCCTTAAAATGGTTTTTCTGAGTATTTTTCCTGACAGAAAAAAGGAAGGTGCCTTGCATTGGAGTTTTATCACCTGTGGGTCCCTTGGTGCTCTCTGAGCTTGGTGGTTTTATTGCAGACGTTTCATGACCCAACTAGGTAACATCATCAGTACTAGAAAGGAGTGTGAGGTTTGCTCTCTGTTTATATTCTAGTGCCGTGATGGCGAACTGAGTGCTCCAAAACTGCCCCACCCCGGCCCCACCCTGTTCCGCCCTAACCCCGCCCGCCCTCAGGGCCATCCATGGCCTGCCGCAGATCACCCAGGCAGCCCTGTAGCACCATGGTGGCTACACCCTCCACCCATGCCCCGCAGCATCATGTGCTGCCCAGCTGCCATGTGCTTGGTTGCACTGCTCCGTGTGGGCCGCACCTGGGGATGACTCTCCTCCGGGGGGGGGCTGCTGGTGAGGACTGGACTGTGGGGGGAGGCGGGGCTGGGGCGACGGTGTGTATGCCCACAGAGAGGGCTCTAAATGCCGCCTCTGGCACTCGTGCCATAGGTTCGCCACCACTGTTCTAGTGGCTTGCTTGCCCTGTCAGTTTTCATGGGAGTGATCTTGATGGATGGATCCAGTTAGCCAATGAAATGTTTACAAGAAAAACTCAGAGAGCACCAAGGATCCCTCGGACCAACTCTTTCTGTACAAAGATTGTAAAGGCAGACTGCAAAATTGTTTTTAATTTGTCAAGTCCTTGGTGCTTTCTGAACTTGGTGGCTTTCCTGCAGACATTTCATTACCAAAGTAAATTACATCATCAGTTCTAAAAGGGAGTGGGGTTTGCTCTTTGTTTCTATACAGTTGGATTGCCCTGTAAGGCAGAACTACCAACTCAGACAAACAAGCTAACAATAAACAACAGCCTAATCGGGGAACCACCAAGAAAACTCCGACCAACACTGACAGAGCAAACCGCTAGTACAGTGATGGCGAACCTTTTAGAGACCGAGTGCCCCAAAACTGGCCAAACTCCTGCTCCACTCCCTGCCCCACCCCCACCCCGCCTGCCCGCAGGGCCACTCACTGCCTCCTGGGCCTGCCGCAGATCGCCCAGCAGCGCCATGGCAGTCACGGCTTCTGCCCGCGCCCCGCAGCATCAACTGTGCACAATGGGATGTGAGGGCAGAGTCTTGTCCACGCTGCCGGCTGCCATGAGGCTGGGGCAACGAGGCGTGTGCCCACAGAGAGGGCTCCGAGTGCCACCTCTGGCACCCGTGCCATAGGTTTGCCACCACTGTTCTAGGTCTCAGGAAATCTAGTTTCTAATCCTCCTCCGAGCCATGGAAGGACCCCAGTTGACACTGGGACAATGCTTCCTCTCAGTTGTAGAGCCAAGGTGGGATAGAGGAGCATGGAGACCCATGTTTCACTTAGGAGCATGGAGACCCACGTTTTAAGGCCTCCCTCAGCATTGAAGCTCATAGGGTGATTTTGGACCATCCCTCCATACTCAGCCCAACTAACCTTACAAGGTTGTTTTTTTCTGGAGAAAAACAGGAGGAATCAATCCTGTACAGCAGAGGTCTGCAAAGTTAGCAACTTTTAAGTGAACTTCAGCTCCCAGAATTCCTCAACCTTCCCCCATGCTGGCTGGGGAATTCTGGGAGTTGAAGTCCACACCTTGTAAAGTTGCCAAGTTTGGAAACCTCTGCTGTATAGAAGGCTTTCAGCTCTGATGGAAAAATGTGATATAAATCTAATAAACAGCCATTGTTGTGCTTCTGGCCACCGTGACAAGCCACTAAGACAGGGGTCTTCAAGCTTGGCTCTTTTATGACTTGTGGACTTCAACTCCCAGAATTCCTCAGGCACACTGGAATTCTGGGGGTTCAAGTCCACAAGTCATAAAAGGGCCAAGTTTGAAGACCCTTGCACTAAGATAAAGGGTGGAACTCTGATTTATCCTAAGACAAAGAGGTGTAATTTATTTCACTTGTGGTGAGTGTCCCCGTCAGGTTGCGCAATACCAAAGCCTGCCGTGTGCTTGAATTTGAAAATTGATTTGAATGCTCAGCTGTCCTCCGCTTCCTCAATCTTTTCAGTCCATTACAACATGCCCAAACTTAATCCTCGGTACATTTTGTGCTCAGATGCAAATAAACACACGTCTGCTACTCTCTGGGTTTTGCTTCCAGATCCAGTGAATGCATCATCATAAACCGGGATAATCATAATCACATGCCCCACCGTTGGTCCAGTCCCACCGATAAATAAAAAGAAGCAGAGCCATTTAAAATCTTCTGAAAAGTCGAAGTTCTTCCTAACCTCAAAAGTAGTGGAAAGGTTTTAATTTGTAATGCTACCTCATCGGCTTACTGTCGCCACCTTTATTAACAAGTTCATACTACTGGCGCATCCTAACTTTCCTTGCTTATAGGAAGCACCTAAGCTAGATTTTTTTTTTTTTTTAGCCACAAAAACTTTGACACTGAGAGCTGTATTGATTATTGACTGCTCTTGTTTGTTCTTCAAATTAATGTTTATTATTAGTGCAGTGAGGTTCAGCCTATGGAGGAAGAGCTCCCACTTGGAAGTTATTTCACTGCCATTTCAAAGAGCAAAGGCTATTTTCTTTACGAATTACCTTTTCTAAGCCTCTTTTAACCACCGTGGAAATACAGAATATGGATGTGTTAATTTGGACCGAGTCTAGGATATTCTCTTACAAACCTTGTCTAGACGAGGGATAAAGAGTTAGCGTTTTAAACATGATGTATAAACCGTTTTAAACACTCTACCTTTCTTTGCGGCAAGTAGTATTTTATTTACAGTCTATTTGGGGGGGGGGGAATGACTGACCGTTTTGTCGCTTCTTAGCATTTATGTAGCATTTGTGGGCATTTTCTAAGTAGGCCTCGGAAAAATCTCCCCGCTCTATGTGTAAATATTTTAAGCTCACCCAAGTGTTTATGCAATTTATTTTTCTCAATCGCCAGAAAATCTTTTTCACGTGTTCCAGCAGCTTTAGAGTTTTCTATCTCAAATAGTGTAACAAACCTTCCCCGTGCCAGGAAAATGACTTTAGAAATGGAAGTTTTTTTAAAAAAAAATGTTGATTGTTGTTTATTTCACCCAAAGAAGCAGGCAGGGGATTCAATGACATAACTCCTAGAGTTTAAAGAGCTTTTGAGGTCTTCTAGTCTGACCCCCTCTCCTCAGATCATCCAAGAGAAATAGTATAACTTCTGTTTGAAGTCCTCCAGGAGGCAAGCTATGCTGGAAGAGAGCCATCATGTCTCCCTTCCACCTTCTTTGATCTTCCTTCCTTCCTTCTCTCCCTCCCTCCCTTCCTTCGTTCTCTTTCTGTCTCTTTCCTTCCTTCGTTCGTTCTCTTTCCTTCCTTCCTTCCTTCCCTCCCTCCCTCCCTCCCTTCCCCTTGTTCTCCTTTCTTCCTTCCTTCCTTCCTTCCCTCCCTCCCTCCCTCCCTTCCCCTTGTTCTCCTTCCTTTCTTCCTTCCTTCCTTCCTTCCTTCCCCATTCCCCTTCATCCTTCCTTCCCTCCCTCCCTCCCTTCCCCTCATTCTCCTTCCTTCCTTCCTTCCTTCCTTCCTTCCTTCCTTCCTTCCTTCCTTCCTTCCTTCCCCATTCCCCTTCATCCTTCCTTCCCTCCCTCCCTCCCTTCCCCTCATTCTCCTTCCTTCCTTCCTTCCTTCCTTCCTTCCCCATTCCCCTTCATCCATCCATCCATCCATCCATCCATCCTTCTCTCTGTTTTAAACTAAACATACATTTTGGATTGAAAGGATGATTTAGAACCAGTTTAAAAAAAAAAAAAAAAAAACTTGGCAACTTTAAATATGGGTTGACTTCAGCTCCCAGAACTTCCCAACGTCTTTCTATAACAATGAAAAACACCAAAGGGGGGAAAATGAATTCCAAAAATGTGGACGTACAGAAATCCACAACCCATATAATGGTTGAAAGCAAAATAACGTGATCTTTGGCAAGTCCATATTGGTATTTCTTAGTTTCCTGACTGCCAAATTAACATTTATTAAAAGAACCACATAAAACAAATGAAAATGGCACCTGGAGCCCACAAAAAAAAAAAAAAAAGATGGTTGTGAAACCATATGGTTAGAGCCACTGCTTACTTCCAATTGACAATGATGGGTAAAATTATCTCTTTTAAGGTCTAGTTAGCTTAAAAGCCAGCTGGATGACTTTGGGTCAATCTCACCAGGAGATGGTGAGTTCTAATTCTGCCTTGGGCATGAATGACTGAGTGATTTTGGCTAATCACTAGGAGATGGGGAGTTCTAGTTCTACCTTAAGAATGAAAGCCAGCTGGGTGACTTTGGGCCAATCTCACCAGGAGATGGTGAGTTCTAGTTCTGTCTTGGGCATGAAAGCTGACTGAGTGACTTTGGCCAATCACTAGGAGACGGAGAGTTCTAGTTCCACCTTGGAATGAAAGCCAGCTGGGTGACTTTGGGCCAGTCCCTCTCTCTCAGCCCAACCCAATTCCTTCCTGGGAAGAAATATTAGGAATATTCACTGCCTTGAGTTATTTACACAAATAATAAAGGCAGGGTATCAATGAAATAAATAAATGTTGAGAAATGTTCATGTCAAACCTGAGCCTCCAATATAGCAGTTGTTAATTTTCAGCTAGGATCCTTTGCTGTTCAAACATTAGAGATTGGACAACCATTTGTCTGAAATAATATAGGATTTCTTGTTTGAGCAGGGGTTGGACTAGAAGACCACCAAGGTCCCTCCCAACTCTTATTATTCGGTTATTATTCTGCTAGAAAAGGAGACCATTTTGGTTTTTTTTTTTCCTGCTCCCTCCATTTCAGCAGCATACATACAAAATAAATGCCAGGTTTATTTCCCCCCTCTTTTTTTGTGTGTGGGGGGGAGTTTTCAGACACACAGTTCATCAGAGATCCATTTTTGGAGACTGACTCACTGGACGAAAACATTTGTCCATGGAGGAGGGCAAGAGGTGGAGAATATTTGATAAATGGCTCTAAAATGGCCGACTGTGGTTTCTGTGCATTTCTAATGGACGACGTCGGTTGAGCTGTTTCTAATCTGGATTTCTAAGACAGAGATGTGGGCAAGATTTTACTTCATCTGGGACAGCGTCTAAGCTGAGAGGTCTCCCTGTTTTTGTTTTGTTTTTAAATTTATGGGCTGTCACACGAAGATTGCTGAGGCATAACTTTCAAAAACATGACAAAGGCATTCAGGAAAAGGGTTAAAAGCCTAAGCCCTCTGGATCAGGGGTCTTCAAACTTGGCCCTTTTATGACTTGTGGACTTCAACTCCCAGAATTCCTCAGCCAGCGTGCCTGGCTGAGGAATTCTGGGAGTTGAAGTCCACAAGCAGGGGTCTTCAAACCTGGCCCTTTTATGACTTGTGGACTTCAACTCCCAGAATTCCTCAGCCAGCGTGCCTGGCTGAGGAATTCTGGGAGTTGAAGTCCACAAGCAGGGGTCTTCAAACTTGGCCCTTTTATGACTTGTGGACTTCAACTCCCAGAATTCCTCAGCCAGCGTGCCTGGCTGAGGAATTCCGGGAGTTGAAGTCCACAAGCAGGGGTCTTCAAACTTAGCCCTTTTATAACTTGTGGACTTCAACTCCCAGAATTCCTCAGCCAGTGGTGCCTGGCTGAGGAATTCTGGGAGTTGAAGTCCACAAGTCATAAAAGGGCCAAGTTTGAAGACCCCCTGCTCTGGATGGTTTGAGGGCTCCAGCCCGCTGGTACACAGACTGATTATGGAAAACTCGCCAATATGTGGTCTTCTTGCTTCATTTTTTTTTTAAATGAAATACTATGATAATCCGGTCCAGATTCTCAACCAGGCTAAAAAAGCTGTGGTTTTAATAACTCAGTGGCTGGTTTAGACCAATGTTTCTCAACCTTGGCAAGTTTAAGACATGTGGACTTCAATTCCCAGAATTCCCCGGCCAGCAAGGCTCAAATCATCAGCATATTTCTGCTGATGATTTTCTGCTTCACCAGCAGCATATGACGTTCAGACTGTCTGAAATGGTACGGGATCTCCTGCTTGAGCAGGGGGTTGGACTAGAAGACCTTCAGGGTCCCTTCCAATTCTGTTATTCTGTCATTCTGTCAGGTAATCCTTGACTTACAACCATTCATTTAGTGACTGTTTGAAGTTACCAAAAAAAGTGGTTTATGACCCTTTTTCACATTCATGACTGTTGCAGCGTCCCCAGGGTCATGTGATCAAAATTCGGACACTTGGCAATTGATTCATATTTATGACGGTTGCAGTGTCCCAGAGTCATGTGATCCCCTTTTACGACCTTCTGACAAGCGAAGTCAACGGGGGAAGCCAGATTCACTTAACAACCGTGTGACTCACTTAACCACTGCAGCGATTCATTTAACAACTGTGGCAACAAAGGTCCTAAAATGGGGGGAAACTCATTTAACAATTGTCTCGCTTAGCAACAGAAATTTTGGGCTCAATTGTGGTCGTAAGTCGAGGATTACCTGTGTTTATGAAGGCTGTTCCTGGAACATTCCATGTGGAAATGTATAGTAATCCCGCTGTCTTTTCCCTCCCAGATTCCCAACCCTCTCTTCGACTTGGCCGGGATAACATGCGGACACTTCCTGGTTCCCTTTTGGACTTTCTTTGGAGCCACCTTGATTGGAAAAGCAATCATCAAAATGCATATCCAGGTAATTGACCTAGAAAGCTTGAGGCTTTCTACCTTCTTGTCAGACGGATTGAAATGATGTGTTCAAATCCACTGCTCTTCTCTAGGGGGATGCTCAGTCATCCAGCACATGGTTGTCCCGAAGGTGCTTTTCAAAAGGCAACTGGACTTTTTCTTGTTTTTTTTTTTTTCTTTGAAAATATTTCGCTTCTTATCCAAGAAGCAGCTGCTGCTGCTTCTCCTTCTCCTTCTCCTTCTCCTTCTCCTTCTCCTTCTCCTCCTTCTTCTTCTTCTTCTTCTTCTTCTTCTTCTTCTTCTTCTTCTTCTTCTTCTTCTTCTTCTTCTTCTTCTTCTTCTTCTTCTTCTTCTTCTCCTCCTCCTCCTCCTCCTCCTCCTCCTCCTCCTCCTTCTTTTCCTCCTCCTCCTTCTTCTCCTTCTCCTCCTCCTCCTCCTTCTTCTTTTCCTCCTTCTCCTCCTCCTTTTCCTCCTCCTCCTCTTCCTCCTCCTCCTTCTTCTTTTCCTCCTCCTCCTCCTTCTTTTCCTCCTCCCCCTTCTTCTCCTCCTCCTCCTCTTCCTCCTCCTCCTCCTTCTTTTTCTTCTTCTTCTCCTCCTCCTTCTTCTTTTCCTCCTCCTCCTCCTCCTCCTCCTCCTCCTCCTCCTCCTCCTCCTCCTTCTTTTCCTCCTCCTCCTTCTTCTCCTCCTCCTCCTCTTCCTCCTCCTTCTCCTTTTTCTTCTTCTTCTCCTCCTCCTCCTCCTTCTTCTTTTCCTCCTCCTCCTCCTCCTTCTTTTCCTCCTCCTCTTCCTCCTCCTCCTTCTTTTCCTCCTCCTCCTCCTCCTCCTCCTCCTCCTCCTCCTTCTTCTTCTTCTTCTTCTCCTCCTCCTCTTCCTCTTTCTCCTCCTCTTCCTCCCTCCTCCTCCTCCCCCTCCTTGCCAGTCACTTTCCCTCAGGCCTAAAAAGCACACAATAGCAAACCAGTTTTGAAAAACCTTGCCAAGAAAACCACAGGGACTTATCTAGGCAGTCAACAGGAGTCAGAGTTGAAGAATATTCTTGGACGAGAAGCGATACCTATTCAAAGAAAAAGAACCAAGAAAGTCCCGTTGCCTTTTGGGAAAAGCACCTTTGGGAAAAGCATCCACTGTTCTGGTTTCCCAGGAATTAATGTTTCTTAGCAAGCTTCAAGGCAGCCTCTAAGCACATCGACCACCCATTATTGCTTCGTTCCTAGGCAAGCATATTAACACCAAGCACAGATTGGAATGTCCTTGTCTTCATCGTAGCAAGCCCCCCCCCCCCCCGAGTGAGTGTCGTAGCTAAATGCAAGTAGTCCTCAACTTATGACCGTAATTGATCATGAAATTATGGTTGTAAATCATGTGGGTTGTTAAAGGGGTCGTCACTTGACCGTGCTTGATTTGTTTTTTTTTTTACCTTTTTTTGTCGGCAGTTGTTAAGTGAATGTCTAGTTTAATGAAAAGAAGGACCAGGGGTGATAGTCTTCCAATATTTGACTAGAGGAGGGGGTCAACCTCTTCCCCAAAGCACCAGAAGGCAGGACAAGAAGCAATGGATAGGACCTAATCAAGGAGAGAAGCAACCTAGAACTAAGGAGAAACTTCCTGACAGTTAGAACAATTAACCAGTGGAACAACCTTCCTCCAGAAGTTGTGAAGGTTTTTAAGAAGAGATTGGACAGCCATTTGTCTGAAATGGTATAAGGTTTCCTGCCTGAGCAGGGGGTTGGGCTAGATGACCTCCAAGGTCCCTTCCAACTCTGTTATTCGGTATCACCGTGGTTCTTAAGCAAACGCCACAGTCATTAAACAAGTCCATTGTCCACAACAGGCACACACGTATCTCCCACCAGCAGATTTTTAAAACGATCGCAGGTTCTTCTCCAAACTTGGAAATCTCGTTTCTTCAAATTTGACTTGGAGTCCTTCCATTTCTGCAAAAGCCTTTCAGATATGCATAGCTGGCGATTATATTGCCTTATTACCTCTTCATCATCTCTGCTGCAGACTAAACATAGCCAGCTCCTTCAGAGAGAAGCGGGCCCATTCTGTATACATTACCTGAGGAACATTACTTCTGAATTTAGGACAGTCTAACTTTGGCATAGGCAGACGATAAAGAAATCTCAGCCATTCATTGTCCAAACTTTGGTGGCTGGAAGAATTTGTTTAATCGGCAAGCGGTTGCAGGAAGGCCAAAAAAAAAGGGGGGGAGGGGCCTGTAAGAAAATAGAAATGTTTATTTTTGGATTTTGTACACAGCAAAATAGCAGAAGAGGCATTCAGCCTCCTGTCTCTTACTATGTCTTATAAGAGCAGAGGTAGCCAAGTAGGCCAACTTTATGACCTGTGGACTTCAACTCCCAGAATTCTGCAAGTTAAAAGTCCACAGGTGGTAAAGTTTCAATACAAGCAGTCCTCAACTTAACAACCGTTCATTTAGTGACCGTTCAAAGTTACAATGGCACTGAAAAATGGGACATATCCGTTTTTCACAGTTTGCAGCGTCCGCATGATCACGTGATCAAAATTCAGAGGCTTGGCAACTGGTTCATACTTACGACCGATCACGGGGTCACGTGATCCTCTTTTGCGACCTTCTGACAAGCAAAGTCAATGGGGGAAGCCAGATTCACTTAACAACCGGGTTACTAACTTACAAACCGCAGCAATTCGCTGAACCATTGCGGCAAGAAAAGTCATAACATGAGGCAAAATCCCTTAACAAATGTCTCGCTTAACAACAGAAATTTTGGGCTCCATTGTGGTCGTAGGTCGAGGACTACTTGTAGTCACCCCCCCGCCCCCCAATCGAAGAGGATGTCTTTCATCTGCAGAGTTTATCAAACGTTTGTGGGACTTTTTTTTGTTTTGTTTTCCTGGTCAGCTGTTGTAAGATGTTAGGTCATTTTCTGTAAGCCATCAAGTAAACATTACAACTTTTTAAAATATATATTGCTGTCATTTTTATTCATCTGTTCAGGGCTTAAAATAAATGTAGCCTGAAAAATAGGATAGGATAGGATAGGATAGGATAGGATAGGATAGGATAGGATAGGATAGAATAGAATAGAATAGAATAGAATAGAATAGAATAGAATAGAATAGAATAGAATAGAATAGAATAGAATAGAATATTAGAAGAGGAGAAGAGAGGAGAAAAGAAGAAAATAAGAAAGAAGGGAAGAGAAGAGAATAGTTGGAAGGGACCTTGGAGGTCTTCTAGTCCAACCCCCCGCTCAGGCAGGAAACCCTATACCATTTCAGACACATGGTTGTCTAATCTCTTCTTTAAAAACCTCCAGTGATGGAGCATTCACTGCTTCTGGAGGCAGGTTGTTCCACTGATTAATTGTTCTGTCAGGAAATTTCTCCTTAGTTCCAGGTTGCTTCTCTCCTTGGTTAGTTTCCATCCGTTGCTCATTGTCCTGCCTTCGGGTGCTTTGGAGAATAGCTTGACTCCCTCTTTTTGGGGGCAGCCCCTGAGATACTGGAAGACTGCTATCATGTCCCCCCTCACCCTTCTCTTCATTAAACCAGACATACCCAATTCCAGCAACCGTTCCTTATATGTTTTAGCCTCAGTCTACAAATTTACAGCCTGGGCTGAAAACATGCAGTTTGAGGACCATGAAAAAAGAGCATAAAGTGCAAAGAGCAGAAAAGTTGTGGGAACCCGTGACAATTGATATAAGCCAGATCCCAGGATATTAGTTTTTTGGGGAGGGCGTCTCAAACTGAGCAAAAGTTGGAGCCCGGTTGCATAAAACTTTAATCTCCATTTTCAGTCTGCAAGCTACAGGTAGTCTCAACTTAGAACCATTTGTTTAACGACCTTCTGAAGTTAACAACAGGGCTGAAGAAAGTGAATTATGGCCAGTCCTCACACTTACGACCATCACAGCGTCCCCATGGTGACATGATCAAAATTTGGGTACTTGGTCACTGACACTTATTTACATCTCGACAACCACCTCGCTTAGCAATGGAAATTCTGATTCCTATTTGAGTCATAGGTCAAGGATTACGTGTCCTCTCTAGATGATTAGGGGACTGGAGGTTAAAACATATAAGGAACAGCTGCTGGAATTGGGTATGTCTAGTTTAATGAAGAGAAGGACGAGGGGAGACATGATAGCAGCGTTCCAGTATCTCAGGGGCTGCCCCAAAGAAGAGGGGGGTCTACCTATTCTCCAAAGCGTCTGAAGGCAGGACAAGAAGCAACGGGTGGAAACTAATCAAGGAGAGAAGCAACCTAGAACTAAGGAGAAACTTCCTGACAGTGAGAACAATTAATCAGTGGAACAACCTGCCTCCAGAAGCGGTGAATGCTACAACACTGGAAGTCTTTAAGAAGAGACTGGGCAGCCATTTGTCCGAAATGGTATAGGGTTTCGTGCCTGAGCAGGGGGTTGGACTAGATGACCTCCAAGGTCCCTTCCAACTCTGTTATTATTATTATTATTATTATTATTATTAATAATAATAATAACCCCCGCTCTGTGGACCAGTACTGGGCCTCTGCATGCCAGCAACCGGGCCATACAAACAAGCAAAGCCCCAGGCAGGGGACAAAACCACGCCCCCTCCGGTCCACAGAAAAACCTCTCTCCGTGGAACCAGTCCCTGGTGCCCAAAAGGTTGGAGACCTCTGATCTAAGAAGCCCCTGTTACCAGATGTGCCTCTTAAATGATTAATTTCCAGCCAGATCTTCAGGGAAAGCACCCAGGTTGCCAATACAGCTATTCCTCGACTTACAGCCATTTACTTAGTGGTGGTTCAAAGTTACAGCGGCACTGCAAAAAGCGACCTACAAACGTTTCGCACACTTAACGACCGTGCAGCCTCCCCAGAGTCATCCGATCAAAATTCAGACATTTGGTAATTGACTCATATTTACGATTGATGCAGTGTCCCGGGATCACGTGATTCCCCCTTTGCAATCTTCTGACAAGCAAAGTCAGTGGAGAAGCCAGATTCACTTAACGACCAGGTTACTCATAACTGCAGCGATTACCTTAACAAATGTGGCAAGAAAAGTGGTAAAATGGGGCAAAACTCAACAAATGTCTGCCTTAACAACATAAATTTTGGGCTCAGTTGTGGTCGTAAGTTGAGAACTACCTGTACATTCATTTGAACTGCTTGGAATCCTGATTTTCTGTGCTTGACAAGGATACTCTTAACGAACACGGCAAAAACGGTGTAAAAATTGGCCATGCCTCACTTAACAACTTCCTTCCTTCAAAACAGAAGTTGTGATCGTAAGTCGAGGACTACCTGTTACAGTGCAGGTACTCCTTGACTTAACAATTACAATTGAGCCCAAAATTTCTAGTGTTAAATCAGATAGTTGTTAAGTGAGTTTTGTCCCATTTTACGACCTTTCTTGCCACCGTTGTTAAGTGAATCACCACAGTTGTTAGTAACACACTTGTTAAGTGAATCTGGCTTCCCCATTGACTTTGCTTGTCAGAAGGTTGCAAAAGGGGATCACGTGACTCCGGGATATTGCAACCGTCATAAATATGAGGCAGTTGCCAGGCGCCTCAGTTTTGATCACATGACTCTGGGGAGTCTGGAACGGTCCTAGGTGTGAAAAACGGTCGTAAATCACTTTTTTCAGTGCTGTTGTAACTTTGAATGGTCACTAAATGAACTGTTGTATGGCAAGGATGCTCCAACACTGGAAGTTTTTAAGAAGAGACTGGACAGCCATTTGTCTGGAATGGTCTAGGGCAGAGGTAGGCCACCTTGGCTCTTTTATGACTCATGGACTTCAACTCCCAGAATTCCTGAGCCAGCCATCCTGAGGAGAAAGGGAGAGGTTGCCATGCTGAGCCCTGCTGCCTCAGGAATTCTGGGAGTTGAAGTCCACGAGTCATAAAAGAGCCAAGGTTGCCTAGCCCTGGTGTAGGGTTTCCTGCCTGAGCAGGGGGTTGGAGTAGATGACCTCCAAGGTCCCTTCCAACTTTCTTCTTCTTCTTCTTCTTCTTCTTCTTCTTCTTCTTCTTCTTCTTCTTCTTCTTCTTCTTCTTCTTCTTCTTCTTCTTCTTCTTCTTCTTCTTCTTCTTCTTCTTCTTCTTATTCTTCTTCTTCTTCTTCTTCTTCTTCTTCTTCTTCTTTTTCTTCTTCTTCTTCTTCTTCTTCTTCTTCTTCTTCTTCTTCTTCTTCTTCTTCTTCTTCTTCTTCTTCTTCTTCTTCTTATTATTATTATTATTATTATTATTATTATTATTATCATTATGACTCCCTGTATTATATCATGTTGGGAGAAACTGCACTTTCAGGAAAAGAGGTCTCACCATTCATTCTGGGCTTGTTTTTGGGGTGCAAGTTAAAAATATCAAGTGATCGTAACATAAAATGGGATGCTTTATAGTAGCTGCTTTCTGTTTGGCACAAGGAGTGAGGGAATTTGATTTTGTATTTCCTACAGCTGCTAAATTCTCTAAAATCCTCTGCTGTGTTAGCAAACACGCACGCTTGCAAAGATACAGAGCTGTGCACGTTTGGGATGCTGTAGCACAATGTTCTTGAAAAAAGAGACACGCAGTTCCAGATTGGTTGAAAAAATGGGAAACCAAGCCTCACATTTATATGACAAATACAAGATTTAACCAATGCTGAGCCGTCTGGGAACGGTCCCCCACTATACCACAAGTGGTATAGATCACTATAAATGACAGTTTAAAACAACAACAACTATGGAACAGCTTGTCTTCCAAGAGAACATTTTTGTCTGATTATCCTCAGGGAATGCTATATATACCTCACCCTTCTCCAGCTCGGTGCCTTCCAGATGTGTAAGACTGCAATTTTGAGAATTCCCCAGAATTGGCAAACTGTTGAGGGGAATTTATAGTCTGGAGGGGGACCAGGTGGGAGACCCCATCTATTGGAGGGTTATTATTTCAATTTTTACAGCATTTCAATTTACTTGTAACAGAGTTTAACTTAACTTAGCACCAATTTGTTGTAGTGGTTAAGGTAGTATGCTAGAAAGTGGGAGGCTATGAGTTCATGTCCTACTGTAGCCGTGAAAGCCAACTGGGTGACTTTGGGCCAACCACCAGGTGACTGTGAGTTCTAGTTCTGCCTTAGGCATGAAAACTGACCGGGTGTCTTTGGGCCAATCACCAGGAAACTGTGAATTCTAGTCCCTCCTTAGGCATAAAAGCCAGGTGAGTGACTTTGGGCCAATCACCAGGAGGCAGTGAGTTCTAGTTCTGACTTAGTCATGAAAACTGACTGGGTGTCTTTGGGCCAATCACCAGGAAACTGTGAATTCTAGTCCCTCCTTAGGCATAAAAGCCAGGTGGGTGACTTTGGGCCAATCACCAGGGGATGGTGAGTTCTAGTTGTACCTTAGGTGTGAAAGCCAGGTGGGTGACTTTGGGCCAATCACTAGGAGGCGGTGAGTTCTAGCCCTGTCTCAGGCATGAAAGCTGATTCTCTCTCAGCCCTCACAGGGTTGTTTTTTTGGGAGAAAATAGGGGGAGGGACGTGTGTTGGATATGTTCACTGCTGGCTGCTGCTGGGTTGGTGCTGGAGCCACATGATACTCATGTTCAGTGTTCTATACAGTTTCCCAGCCAGTCGAAGGAAGGAAGGAAGGAAGGAAGGAAGGAAGGAAGGAAGGGAGAGAGGGGGGAGGGGAGGGGGGGAAGGAAGGAAGGAGAGGATGGATGGATGTGAGGGAGAGTGGGAGAAAGAAGGAAGGAAGGGAGAGAGAGAGGGAGGGAGGAAGGAAGGAAGGAGAGGATGGATGGATATGAGGGAGAGCGGGAGAAGGAAGGAAGGGAGAGAGAGAGGAAGGAAGGAAGGAAGGAAGGAAGGAAGGAAGGAAGGAAGGAAGGAAGGAAGGAAGATTTTTGATGCTTCCTTCCAGATTCTCAGAAGGAAACACAATGAGGAAGCCAGCAGGAAGTCAGAAGCCTTGCCCATCCTTGGTCATTCTTTGTTTCTCTGTTTAGATAAAGAAATATTTCTGAAGCAATGACCCAGGGTGGCTACACGTTGTCTAGTACAAGGCTTTTCAACCAGTGGTACGGGTACCACCTGTGGTACATTGGCACCTGGCAGGTGGTACGCGGCCATCCTAGAAAAGTGGTAGCGGGGGAGGGGAATGAGCTGAACCCATGGCAACACCGCACAAGCCTAAGTGAGAGACGGCTGGCGCTTCTTTGGGGCTGTCAGGGCTCAGTGGAAGCGCCAGGATCAGTGCCAGGCTCCAGGTGGAGCTCGGCGCTGATCCTGGTGCTTCTGCTGAGCCCTGAAGAAGCACCAATCAGCTAAAAAGCAGCACTGATCCTGGCGCTTCTGCTGAGCCCAGAAGAAGCGCCGATCAGCTGGAATGTTGCTGCATCTCCAGGGTCTTGTGATTTACATTCAGATGCTTGGCAACTGATTCATATTTATGACGGTCCCAGGGACATGTGAAGTGACTAAAACCTGTTGCAACCATCCAGCAGACGGGGGGGGGATAAAAACCAAACACCCCCCTCACCCCACCCCTGCTGCCAATCCTCAACAGAAATGCTCACAACAATGAAAACCTCGGACAGGAGGAAGAGTGCCGCCGGGCGGGCAGGCAGGCAGGTGTCTTGCTTGGCTGTGTCTTGGGGGCACTTTTTTGAGTGCCATTGTAACTTCGAACAGTCACTAAGCGAACTGTTGTAAGTCGAGGACTACCTGTACTTTATCACTTATTTCCTTTTTTGGGGGGGGGCACCTTGCTAGGCGACTGGTGGTCCTCGGATGTTGCCATATCCTAAAAGTGGTACAATGGGTGAAAGGGTTGAAAAGCCCTGGTCTAGTAAACCTCTACTTCTGTAGAATGTGAAGCAGAATAACAGAGTTGGAAGGGACCTTGGAGGTCTTCTAGTCCAACCCTCTGCTCAGGCAGGAAACACTGTACCCTTTCAGATTTTAGCCATAATTTTAAGTTCCACTTACAGAGAAGACAGAAAGTCAGCTGGCTGGAACAATTGTTGCCGGTTGAACTGGGAAGGATCATCCAAAGTCCAAGATGGTGTTGGAGCATGTCCTTCCCTGGCTTCCTTTCTCCACCAGAAGAATAGACCAACCATGATCAGAGCTTAAAAAAAAGGATATGACCAAAAGAGAGAGTGGGGGAAAAATTGGAGGAAATGTGGTATAATTACACGAACTTGGGAAATGAACATCAGCCCAAGGGTAATCAAAGAACTGAACAGGCTCCATTTTCCCCTTTGAACATTTGTCTGACTGTTGTGTGTGTTTTGTTGTTGTTCCTCCAGAAACTTTTTGTGATAATCACCTTCAGCAGACACATAGTGGAACAGATGGTCTCCTTAATTGGGTGAGTACAACAGCTCTCAAGTCATTGATGGTTGAAAAAGACTCTTTTCAAGTCTTACTTTGCAGCAGTGGTTCTCATCCTCGGCAACTTTAAGATGGCAGACTTCAGCTCCCAGAATTCCCCAGCCAGCCATGCTGGCTGAGGAATTCTGGGAGTTGAAGTCTACTCTTCTTAAAGTTGCTTAGGACTCAGGGGTTCTCAACCTTGGCAACTTTAAGATTTGTGGACTTCAACTCCCAGAATTCCTCAGCCAGCTGGGAGCTGAAGTCCACAAGTCTTAAAGTTGCCAAGGTTGAGAACCCCTGGCTTAGGTTGAGCAACACAGCTTTACATCAACAAGGGACAGTGCTGAATCCATGCTGAATAAAAGCTGCCGCCCCATCCAGACACCTTC
The DNA here is from genome assembly GCF_016545835.1 of Crotalus tigris. NCBI lineage: Eukaryota > Metazoa > Chordata > Lepidosauria > Squamata > Viperidae > Crotalus > Crotalus tigris. Next base: position 445,333 of record NW_024096934.1, on the reverse strand, counting down.
ACCTTAATTTTAAAAGCATTTCACAGTCTTTTTAAAAATGGCACACTAATAGAAGAGCAACAAGGTTGCCAGCTGTGATGACCAAGCTGTGCAATATGGATTTGGGACATTAATACAGGAGCTCCGGACTCAGAATATGTCTAGTAGTTTTGAATTTTTATTGAGCCTCAGGGCAGCTTTAATTGGTCTTTTGTTTGAATGAAGTTCTCCTTTTTTTTTTTTTTTACTTTGTTCATCGGCCAGAGTTTCGTGGATGGATGGATGACCTTATAAATTGGATGGATGGATGGATGGGTGGGTGGGTGGGTGGATGGATGAATAGACAGACAGATGGACGGACGGACAGAGAGATAGATTTGGATGGCTGGGCTGGATGGATGGATGGATGGATGGATGGATGGATGGATAATGGAAATAGATATGTAGATAGACAAGACAGACAAGAAATTGGATGGGTGGATCGAAGGATGGATGAATGGATAGAAAGATGGATAGACATGTAAATAGACAGACAAATTGATTCAGAGATGATGGATGGATGGATGGATGGACGGACAAATGGAGAGAAATCTGATGGATGAGTGAATGAAACGATGGATGGATGGATGGAGGGAGGGATGGATGGATAGAGAAAGATAAAGATCAGATGGGTGGGTGGATGTATGAATGGACAGACGGACGGACAGACAGAAAAAAGAAGCTTTACGGCTAAGGCTCTATTTATAGTATATCATGTTCCATTTTCCTGTCCCAGAACCTCCCCCCAATTGCTGAAAGTTCGAACTGCAGAGAAAACTAAGCTCCAACTTAAAACTTTTTTAAAAAAAAAAGTTTAACCTTTTCCCCTGAAGCTTGAAAATAGATTGGTGGTGGCTGCGGGTGGGTGGGGAGCACACAGGGGAATCTTCAACTCCTTGCTCTGTTGATGCAGGTCCTTGCTTTTATTGAATTCAGTCCCTGGTATTCTTCTTCTTTTTTTTTTTTTAAGAAATGCAAAATGTAGCACTCGGCCATTGGAAAGTCAATTTCAAAAACGGCAGGGAGACTTCACAGCAGCGAAGTCAGTCCCAGGGCCATTGTTGCTTATTTAATCGGGATTTCCTGTTTTCCAATAAACTCCTCGTATTGAGTTCATTCTGCAGGATGCTTGTCACTGGTGCTGCCCCTGAACTCTGCAAGAATTGGATCCGCCAGGCAATTTGTTGGCTTCAGTGGATCAGTAATTGAATAGGCCAGTGGTTCTCAACCTGTGGGTCGGGACCCCATTTGGGGTCGAACAACCATTTCACGGGGGTCGCCAAACAACGCAGTCCGCCATTTTTTTCCCCTTTTCCTTAGCTGTGCTACTCCCTTTTATTCTATTGGCTTTTGAAAGCCAATGGAATAGACTCTCTTGAATAGAGTCTAATTCTATTGGCTTTCCAAAGCCAATAGGAATGGTCCAGGCTGTCTCTGCCCTGCTGAGCCCGCCAAAAGTCCCATTCTGCAAACGGTGCTGCACCAGTTGAGTAGTCCTCAACTTACGACCGGTTGGGGGTCGCGGCATTAAAAAGGTTGAGAACCACTGGAATAGATAGACTTAGGCAGGATCATATGGCTGAAATATATTTTATTTTAAAAAAAGGGTTAAAACCGACTTTTTATATGGAATATTACGGGTAATGTCAAAGGAACTATACTCAGTAAAAGGCTGTGTATACAGAGAGGGGAACATATTAGTAATGTGCTGTTTCATTAGCAAAACTTGCTCACTTATTCATGATTTGAATGTTCACATATACATATATATATATTTCCCTTCGCTGCCTTAACAAGAATATCCATCTGTGCTAGGAAATGATTCAGGCTTGAATTTATTGCTCCGTTCAGGCAGGAAATAGAACTGAGCTGTAGATAACATGAATGCAATTATTGTTTTTAAAACATCTCTGAACTTCATTTCTCAGCTGTCCTGTTGTTCAATGAAACAATGGCCTAGTTTTAAAATGTATATGTCTATAAATGTTCTTGACCTGGGAGCAGCTGGGTGTGCTCCTAAATTAAACCATAAAGCAGTTCTGAATTAATAATAACGTGACACCCTGTCTGAAGGGTGTTTTGTTTTAAAAATAAAAATAATGGAAATTATCCTTACAGTTTCTTGTTTTCTGGCACAGGTTTTGTTTTTTTTAACGGCATCGTGTCGTTATCTTGAACTTGAACTCAGTTCTTTGAAGTTCAGATGAAGGTTGAAAACCAGGTCCATAAAGGGTTTGTCTTGATTGTGTCTCCGTGTGTGTTTAGGTGTGGCTGTGTTAGGGAAGAGGTTGGTTTTGTGTTACGGTCAGACCTGTATCCAAGTACCTTAAGGCTGTATACAGATAGTCCTTGACTTGTAACCATGATGGGTAACAAAAGATTTCCGTTGCTAAAGAAGACAGTTGATAAGTGGGGTGTGGCGCCTTTTATGACCTTTTTTGCCATATTGTTAAGCAAACCACTGCAGTTGTTAAATGAGTTGTGCGGTTATTAAGTAAATCTGGCTTTGCTTGTCAGGTTGCAAATGGAGCTCAGTCACATGACTCCGGGATAGTGCAAGTGTCATAAATACATGCATACATGGGTATCAAGGCCCGAATTTTGATCACATGACCCTAGGGGTGCTGCAACAGTTATAAGTGTGAAAACTGGTCACGTCACTTTTTTCAGTGCTTTTTCAACTTCAAGCAGTCACTGAATGAATGGCTGTAAGTTGAAGCCTGACCTGTATTTTGAGCCAGATACCTCCAGCTGTATCGTCTTCCTTTCTCTTGCCCGTTCATTTTTATTCGGGGTCCAGGTCCATCCCATCCCAAAGAAGACAACAAAGCCTTTATTTGTTGTCTTTGTTGTGGAGAAGCAACCTGGAATTAAGGAGAAACTTCCGAACAGTGAGGACAATTATTAACCCGTGGAACGGCTTGCCACCAGAAGTGGTGGGTGCTTCATCACTGGAGGTTTTTAAGAAGAGACTGGACAGCCACTTGTCTGAAATGGCATAGGAACTCCTGCTTGAGCAGGGGGCTGGACTAGAAGAACTCCAAGGTCCCTTCCACTCTGTTCTGATTCTGATATCCTTCTAGTCACATTTGAAGCTTATTTATTAAATAAATTAGAAAAACCTCAAAAGTCCCCCTCCAACTCTATTATTTTTATCGTTATTGTTAAATTTATATACCGCCTATCACAGCCTCAAGAAACTCGAGGCAGCTTAACAGGACAAAAATGACAAAATGTTAAAACGATAAATAGTAACATTAAAATTCATAAGGATGGAAACCCATCCAGGTATTCCTCAACTTATAACAATGCATTTAGTGAACGTTCAAAGTTACAACGGCACTGAAAAAGCGACTTAGGACCATTTTTCACACTTCGGACCGCTGCAGCATTCCCGTGGTCACGTGATCAAAATTTGAATGCTTGGCAACCGGTTCACATTTATGACGGTTGTGGGTGTCCCTGGGTCATGTGATCCTCTTTTGTGACCAAGTCAATGGGGAAGCCAGATTCACTTACTGTGTTACTGACAAGCCAGTTGCAATGATTCACTTAACAACCGTGGCAAGAAAAGTCATAAAACGAGGCAAAACTCAACCAACGTTTCACTTATCGACAGAAAGTTTGGGCTCAAGTGTAGTGGTATGTCGAGGACTACCTGTCAATACAACAGAATGGACCCTTCTATTAAAGGTTAGGGTTAATATTAGAGCAGTGATGGCGAACCTTTTAGAGACCGAGTGCCCAAACTGCAACCCAAAACCCACTTATGTATTGTGGGTACCGGGTAGGCATGGCCCATTGGGTGGGTGTGGCCCATTGGGTGGGCGTGGCTGCAATGGTAACGGCAGACTGAGGGGGACTAAAAAGTTCAATCAATCAAGTCCAACTTTGCAAGATCTTTTTTTCCCGCGAGAAGTTGAAATTGATTGAACCTTTTTTTTTTTTTTTTTTTTTTTGCACACGGCGGCGGAAGCCTAAAGCGAAAAGGTTTTATAAAACCCAGCTGAAGACCTAGGACTGGGGCGATGGCACACGTGCCCACAGAGAGCACTCTGCGTGCCACCTGTGGCACATGTGCCATAGGTTCGCCACCACGGTATTAGAGTAACCATACAAAATAACAGAGTTGGAAGGGACCTTGTAAGTCATCTAGTCCAGAGCTCCCTAAACTTTCCGGATTGGTGGCCCAGAGGGAAAGGGAGGAGCAGAGAAATGTGCGCACGCACGCGTGCATGCATATGCATACGGGCGCACACACGGTGGCGGCGCTAGCACCTGTGTGCATATACACACAGTTACACCTGTGATGGCATGCACAGTCAGGCCATTAGTGCCCACGCATCTGTGCAAATAGGCTGCTAGCGCTTGCACACATGCGTAAACAGGGCTGCTAGCGCCCACGTGGCAGCACTAGCACGAGTGGGGGAGTGCATGCACACATGCGCATACTTGCCAGCCATTCCCTTGGCCCAGTGCCCAACAGGCCACAGGCCAGTACTGGGCCACGGCCCACAGGTTGGACAACCTCTGATCTAGTCCAAACCCCTACTCAAGCAGGAGACCCTATACCAGAGGTCCCCAACCTTTTGGGCACCAGGGACCGGTGCCATGGAGAAAGGTTTTTCCACGGACTGGAGGGGGTGTGGTTTTCAGTACTGCCGGCATCTTGAGGATGGAGCTTTACTTGTTTGTGTGGCCCACTTGCTGGCATGCTGTGGACCGGTACCAATTGATGGACCAGGGGTTCAAGACCCCTGCCCTATTCCATTCCTGACAAGTGTCTGTCCAATCTCTAAAAGCCTCCAATGATGAAAGCTTCCATCTCCAGCAGGGAACGCCCCCCCCCCCGTGAGGTCTCAGGCCAATTGGCAGAACCCTTCCGATAGGCCAAAAATTGGGGGGCAGATCTCCCTTTGAGGGGCATGAAGGCAGAGGTCACGACAGAAAAGACTCCTCCTCTATATCTATCTGTCTATCCTCTGTCTGACTGCCCCTTGTCTATCAACCGAGAGCAAACCCCACTCTCTTCTGGCACTGATGACATTACCTAGTTGGGTCATGAAACGTCTGCAAGAAAACCACCATGGTCAGAGAGCACCAAGGACCCCACACTTAAAAAAAAAAACCTCATCATACAAACCACGCCGTGGCCATCTTGCGTGAGCTGTTGGCGTTTCAAATAGAACATAGCCCACGAACTAAAGCAGGGGTCTTCAAACTTGGCCCTTTGATGACTCGTGGATGACTCGTGGACTAACTCCCAGAATTCCTCAGCCAGGCACACATGCCTGGCTGAAGAATTCTGGGAGTTGAAGTCCACGAGTCATCAAAGGGCCAAGTTTGAAGACCTCTGAACTAAACTGTGGTGTTCTCAATGGTGGTGGCGGCGGTGGTGTATTTTTTCCCTCTTCTTGTTTTTTTCCCGCATATATAGCCTGATGGAATTAATATCCATGATTTATACTCTTGGTATTTTCTAAGGCGGGAAATTTGTCTGAAGGATTCTTTGGGGATTTGGAATGTCTGGAAGTCATTGCCCTTGAAGTATGTAAACGTGACATGGGAAGAAACCTTCCACAAAAGAGCTGAAGGATCTAAATAACATTCTTGGAAGCTTCAGTGCTGGAATAAATCTGTAGGTTGTTGAGTTTTGTTTTGGTTTTTGTTTGGTTTTTTTTTTTTTCTCCTTCTTTTTCAATCATCTCCGGAACTTTGGAATAAAACCTTGATGTTCTTTCTTTCTCCTGCCAAATTAAAATCTGCGCTCATTGATTAGATAGATCTCTGTGCCAATGGCTCTTGGGCTGCTCCCGTTGCAACATCAAATATTCTGCTGAGCGAGTGAGATTTTCAAAGCACGCAAGTCTCAGGACGGAAAGTATATAGTAGCATTTTGTCTCACAGTTACTCATCGGGGCGTTTGAATGCCTGTGGAGACCATTAAGCATCTTTGAAAGAAAAAGGGAGGGGGGGGGAAAAGAGTTTGCCGGATTCAGAAATTGGTTAAACCCTTGATGTCAGACTTCAAAAATGCTTGGAAAGTCCTCCTATCTTTTTGATTTTTAAAAATCAGAATTCCCTCCTCCCATCACTAATACAGGGGTCTTCCAACTTGGCCCTTTTATGACTTGTGGACTTCAACTCCCAGAATTCCTCAACCAGGCACATGTGCCTGGCTGAGGAATTCTGCCCGAGTTGAAGTCCACAAGTCATAAAAGGGCCGAGTTTGAAGATCCCTGCTCTAACACTATCTCATCCATTTCTCTCTGGAGTAGCATACCAAAATAAATAAATAAATAAATAAATGTGTAACTGTGACTAGAATCACAGGACTTCATCGGAATCAAAATGCTTAACGTAAACATTTTTTCAACGAAACCCTCATATTACTGGAGAAATTCTATTAATTTCAGTCCGCTTCGAATTAAGGTAGGCTGAGCATTATGCTATTTGGACTTGAGCATTTTAAATTTCCACTCTGTCTCACGACTGGAAAGGATCTAAATTCAATTTAATTTAAGAGACCCAGGTACAAAAGCTGGAATTTATGTATTAATTCGGTCTGTTTGTTTCTTTGTATTCTACCTTTATTATTTTTACAAATAACTTAATTTTGCAGGATCCAATCTGGGTCAGTCACCGGAACCAGAGCCAGACTGGATCCTGCAACATTTTCCTGGGACATATATATTTGCCTTCCTTTGTAACTTATTTTTATTTTTATAAATACATTTCACAAATAAAATAACAAATTAGATCTATTTATTCAATTTATTTATTAATTCAGGTCAATTGTATCAAGACTGTTACAGTTACGACAACTGAGAAAACATTTATTTTTCCAGATTTTGTTTTTTTAATTGTAGCCTGAATAGAAAACCTAGAAAGCCCGAGCAAAATAGTTTATTACAAATCGTTAAAAACGCCTTCTCTCTTAATTTAAGGTAATTTAATTTGTCCATTATTATAGACCTTTAGCTGGCCTAATAAAAGCATTTCCCTAACACCAAGTTTGGAACCCCATTTTAAAAAAAAATAAAAAAAATCTTAAATCAATCCACCCGCTAAATTAGAACACGTACAAAAATTATTGCTTTTGCCTGACACTGCATGAAGCAGAAGAAAATCAGAAATAATGGGTACTAACTTGCAACTATCTTTGTAAGCTGTCCGGAGTCACTGAGAGTGAATTGGGCGGCTATGTATATGTTCTTAAATAAATGAATCTAAATTTAATTTAAATATGAGGACATTCTTAAAGGTAAGGAAAAATCCTGAGTGTAAGCTTCAGACAACAGTGGAATAATTTACCCACCACAGTTGCAAATTCTCCATTCTCAAATCTCAAGTTTATAAGAGGGGCTCTCTTAGCGATGATTTTCCTATACGTAGCAGAGAATTAGACAAGGTGATACGGTGTTAAGGAATTACGGTGTCTTCCAGCATCTCAGTTCTGGGTGACCTTCTGTCTCCTGTCTATCTTGTGAGCTGAAAACCTGGGATTGTTCTTTCTTCAGGGTGGAAAATCCAAAATCATGTCTAGATGTTACTGGTTTTCATACAGACAGCAAGATCTTGCTCCTGTGTCAATTTTTTTGTTAAGATGATAGGCAAGGTCCGTTGTCTTAGAAAGAAGCTGAGGGTTTATATCCAGCTAAAGGAAGAAGAGATCACTTCGAAGTTGTATTATGCCAGAGTAGACCTTTGTTTGTTTTTAGAGAGTAGACTTCTCCAGCCTTACCTGGAGAAGCTGAGATATGAACCACAGGTGAAGTTATGTTTCATCTCCCAAAAAGGATTAATATTCTGGTCCTCATGATCCTGAATATAGGGCCCATCCCCCATTTCCTTACCTGGGAAATGCTGCCGCCTGGACCTTAGAGCTTCTTCTGTAATGAAAAGAGAGTCCCAACTTTTTCCGGTGGATGTTTCTGACATCTCTTGCTTCTCCAGAAGTCTGCCCGAAATCTGGAGAGGAAGCTGAGATTAGAGAAAATTCTTTTGTCTATGTTTAGAATTGATTTAGGGTTCCCAGACCGCAAAGAAGAGATCCTAATGTACCCTGCAGAGTTTTGGGAAAATGGTTTTCCAGATTTGGAGTTTGCGCTTCATTGTCTTTCCAGATGTTAGGATTGTAATAGTAGTAAAGTAGTAAAGTTGGAAGGGACCTTGGAGGTCATCTAGTCCAACCCCCTGCTCGGGCAGGAAACCCTACACCATTTCGGACAAAAGGCTGTCCAGTCTCTTCTTAAAAACTTCCAGTGTTGGAGCATTTACTGCTTCTGGAGGCAAGCTGTTCCACTGATTAATTGTTCTCACTGTCAGGAAGTTTCTCCTTAGTTCTAGGTTGCTTCTCTCCTTGATTAGTTTCCACCCGTTGCTTCTTGTCCTGCCTTCAGGTGCTTTGGAAAATAGCTTAATTCCCTCTTCTTTATGGCAGCCCCTGAGATATTGGAATACTGCTATCATGTCCCCCCTTGTCCTTCTCTTCGTTAAACTAGACATACCCAATTCTCGCAACCGTTCCTTATATGTTTTAGCCTCCAGTCCCCTAATCATCTTTGTTGCTCTTCTCTGTACTCTTTCTAGAGTCTCAACATCTTTTTTACATCGTGGTGACCAAAACTGGATGCAGTATTCCAAGTGTGGCCTTACCAAGGCATTGAAGAGTGGTATTAATACTTCACGTGATCTTGATTCTATCCCTCTGTTAATGCAGCCTAGCACTGTGTTGGCCTTTTTGGCAGCTGCAGCACACTGCTGGCTCATATTTAAGTGATTGTCTACTAGGACTCCGAGGTCCCTCTCACAGTTACTACTATTGAGCATGGTGCCACCTATGCTGTACTTGTGCATTTGGTTTTTCTTGCCTAAATGTAGAACCTTGCTTTTTTCACCATTGAATTTCATTTTGTTAGTTAGTGCCCAGTGTTCAAGTCTGTCCAGATCCTTCTGTATCTGAAGCCTGTCTTCTGGAGTGTTGGCTATTCCTGCCAGCTTGGTGTCGTCTGCAAATTTGATGAGTTCCCCATCTATCCCTTCATCCAAATCGTTGATGAAGATGTTGAAGAGTACTGGGCCCAGAACAGAGCCCTGGGGCACCCCACTACACACTTCCCTCCATATAGATGCAGTTCCATTGAGGACCACTCGCTGAGTACGGCCGGTCAGCCAGCTACGGATCCATCTGGTGGTGGTTCTGTCTACCCCACATTTTTCTATCTTGTCAAGTAGTAGGTTGTGATCTACTTTATCAAATGCCTTACTGAAGTCCAAGTAAATTATGTCCACAGCATTCCTCTGATCCACTAATTTTGTCACTTGGTCAAAGAATGCAATAAGATTTGTCTGGCATGATCTATTTTTGACAAACCCATGTTGGCTTTTAGTAATGACTTTGTTTGCCTCTAGGTGTTCGTTGATTCGTTGTTTGATTATCTTTTCCAGGATCTTCCCAGGTATTGAGGTCAGGCTGATAGGTCTGTAATTTCCTGGATCCATTTTTTTTCCTTTTTTGAGGATGGGAACTACATCAGCTCTTTTCCAGTCCTCTGGTAGTTCCCCTGTGTTCCAGGATCTTTGAAAAATATAGTTCAGTGGCTCCGATATCACATCTGCCAGTTCCTTGAGAACTCTGGGGTGTAATCCGTCTGGTCCTGGCGATTTGAACTCATCTAGGCTGGACAGGTGCTCACTAACGATTTTCTTGCCTATCTTAACTTGTGTTTCTGTTTTGTTTTTTGTGGCACTATTTTTGATAGGTTGGTCTGTTTTTTCCCTTTGTGTAAAGACAGATGCAAAAAATGAGTTAAATAGTTCTGCTTTCTCCCTGTTGCTTGTCACCTTCTTGCCACTTCCACCCACTAATGGACCAATCATTTCCTTCACTTTTTTCTTGTTTTTTACATGTTGAAAGAAGCTTTTTTTGTTATTTTTGACTTTGGTCGCAAGCCTCAGTTCATTTTGAGCCTTGGCTTTCTTCACTTCATCTTTGCAGGCTCGGGCTATTTGCTGATATTCTGACTTAGTTATGTTCCCCTCTTTCCACTTTCTATACTTGTCCTTTTTATCTTTCAATTTGTCAGAGAGTTCTTTATGCAGCCATGCTGGTTTCTTTTGAGAGCTGTTATTTTTCCTCTTTGTTGGTATTGTGCTAGACTGTGCTTTTATTATCTCATTTTTCAAAATTTCCCAAGCTTCTTGAGTTGTTTTCCCCTTGAGGATTCTCATCCATGGAATCCTTCCCAAGCCCTCTCTAAGTTTATTGAAATTAGCTCTCTTGAAGTCCAAGACTCTAGTTTGACTGTGTTCTATTGGTTGTGCTTCTATAATGTTGAATTCTAATATTGCATGATCACTTCCTCCCAGGGTTCCTATGGCTCCAACACCGTCTATCATTTCATCTCTGTTAGTGAGAATTAGATCCAAAATGGCTAATCCCCTAGTTCCATTCTCTACTTTTTGGGAGACAAAGTTGTCTGCTAGGTTTGCCAGGAACCTGTTTGATCTTCCACTTGGTGCGGAGTTTGTCTCCCAGTTGATGTCAGGGTAGTTAAAGTCCCCCATTACTATTGTGATGTGCTTCCTACATACCTTAGTTAGCTGACTAGCAAAAAGTTCATCTATTTCCTCTGTTTGGTTGGGTGGTCTGTAGTATACACCTATGGCAATGTCATTCCCCCCCCCTTTTATATTGACCCAAATGCATTCAAGACAGTTTTTATCATTGTTGTACTCTATTTCTGTGAAGATGTAGTTATTTCTTATATAGAGAGCAACTCCACCTCCTCTTTTATTTGGTCTGTTTCTTTTAAATAATTTAAATCCCTCTAGCTGTGTGTTCCATGTGTGAGTTTCATCCCACCATGTTTCCGTAATGGCAACAATATCGTATCTGCCCTCATTAACCTGAATTTCTAGTTCACCCTGTTTGCTGTTCATACTTTGTGCATTGGTGTATAAACATTTGAGTCCTTTGTGGGTGGCCCTGTGTTTCCTTTCTACATAACCTGTGTGGTGCCTGAGTTCCCCTATTGTCTTACCACCTATTTGGTTAGGGCACTTTATATGGCACTCGCTATTAGAGGCTTCATTTTGATTGGTAGCAAGGTTGGTATTCTTGTCCACACACACATCTGTGCTACATGCACTGATAGCCCTATAGTTTTTAAATTGCCGGGGACAGGGTTGTTCCGTATCAATTAACTCCCTGTCCCCGCTGTTTAGTTTAAATTTCCCTCCAGGATTAGGCAAGCTGTACTTGCAAAAGCAAACATACAAATCCCCCATGTATTTCATTTCCTTGGCCAGACATAAAAATGTACTTTGCAGCACTCCCGTGCCGTTATTTCCATTTGAGATACAAATTTGAGTGTTTTCACTACCAACCATTCAAAATTAAAGATCACAGTGTTGCAGACGTGGTTACACTTTAGCTCCCCCCCCCCAAAAAAAAAAAATAACTTAAGCATAGGGAATTCTATCACAAAATTTTACTGAATGGCATGATTTTTGTTCAAATGTTTTTTTTAAGCTAAGATGATATAGTATAGAACAGAACAATAGAATAGAATAGAATAGAATAGAATAGAATAGAATAGAATAGAATAGAATAGAATAGAATAGAATAGAATAGAATAGAATAGAATAGAATAGAAAATATGGAATGGGATGGGATAGGATAGGATAGGATAGGATAGGATAGGATAGAATAGAATAGAATAGAATAGAATAGAATAGAATAGAATAGAATAGAATAGAATAGAATAGAGCTGAAAGGGACCTTGGAGATCTCCTAGTCCAGCCCCCCTGCTCAAGCAGGAGAATGCCTTTATTATATCATCTTGGCTTTAAATTATACTGAATGGTGTGTTTGTTGGTTTTTAAAGTCAAAATATAATCAACAAATACTTCTTTTTTGACATTTTTTTTAATTTTATTCAAAACAAGATTAAAATACAAAATATAAAATTCCCCTCCCCCCCATAAAGACAAAAAAACCCACAAAACAATCAAGGCATTAAAAAAGTGCATCAAAAATAAACACATTATACACATATGATCCCCTCTAGTTGAATATTGATTAATATTTTACTACAACATTAGTTCCTACCTCTTGTGAAAATTTTTTTAAACTATTCAATCTGTTTGCAAATTGTTGACGTCTTCTATATGTTAAATTAGTGTTAAAGTAGTTAACAGGAAGAACAATAATAGTAAAACAAAAAAAATGATGTTTCAAAACTCTCTGTTCACAAACTATTGTAATTCACTCGTAGAAAGTTTACTTCTTAATTATATTATTTTGGCTTTAAAAAAAACTGAAGAAAAAAAAATACGCCATTCAATACAATTTTAAGAACTTTACCATTTTTTATCCTTTTATTTCATCCGTTTGTTATTTGTTTCCTTGTCAGCTGCCTGATTCTGCATAAACTTGCAAAGATTTCTGGTTTTGAAAATGATTATATTAGACTTAAGTGCCCTGTTTTTTCGTCATAGGATGAATGCTGAAAAAATTGGCCATGTAATATCCTATCAATTGAATCTTCTTCTCTCCATTCTGGTACTTTTTCTCTCTGCTACCCTGTAATTAATGTGTTTCCAATACTTAGTTATTTAAAAGTAAAATATTCCCTCTACAACAGTGGTTCTCAACCTTTTTAATGCCGCGACCCCCAACCGGTCGTAAGTCGAGGACTACTCAACTGGTGCAGCACCGTTTGCAGAATGGGACTTTTGGCGGGCTAAGCAGGGCAGAGACAGCCTGGACAATTCCTATTGGCTTTTGAAAGCCAATAGAATTAGACTCTATTCAAGAGAGTCTATTCTATTGGCTTTCAAAAGCCAATAGAATAAAAGGGAGTAGCACAGCTAAGGAAAAGAGGGAAAAAAATGGCGGACTGTGTTGTTTGGCGACCCCCGTGAAATGGTCGTTCGACCCCAAATGGGGTCCCGACCCACAGGTTGAGAACCACTGCTCTACAACTTTTGGAAATTTCTACTTATAAAATCATACGTGGATAAAGTACAATGTGATATTAGGGAGATGACCAATATCTGAGAAAGGAGATTCACACTGAACTGAGTTTAAAAGAAAGTTTGAAAATAGATTGTGTAGTTGGACTCATGTGGGCAACAAATTTAAAGCACAGATAGTCCTTGACTTACGGCTACAATTGAGCCCAAATTTCCATTACTAAGCAAGACGGTTAAGTGAGTTTGCCCCATGTTACGACTTTCTTTGCCTTAGTTCTTAAGAGAACCTACAGTTGTTAAGTTTGTAACACGGTTGTAAAGTATAATAATAATATAATAATATTAATAATAATAATAATAGTAATAATACAAAAGTTGGAAGGGACCTTGGAGGTCATCTAGTCCAACCCCCTGCTCTATCTACCATTCTGTTGCTAAGTGAGATATTTGTTTTATCACATTTCTTGCCACAGTTGTTAAGCAAATCACTGCAGTTGTTAAGTTTGTGACACAGTTGTAAAGTGAATCTGGCTTCCCTATTGCTTTGGTTGATAAAAGATCGCAAAAGATGATCACATGACCCCCGGAGACACCGCAACCGTCATAAGTACATGCCAGTTGCCAAGCATCCAAATTTTGATCACGCGACCACGGGGACGCTGCAGCGGTCATAAGTGTGAAAAACGGTCATAAGTCACTTTTTTGGGTGTCCTTGTAACTTTGAGCTCACGACCGCTTATGTCTTTTTATAAAATTTGTTACTTCAAAAAGATGCTACCACATTCCTCCCAACTCGGAAAGTTTAAACAAGGAGAGTGTTAACTGGATTGGTCTTCACACTCGGTCAGTGTGACAAACCATATACTTTAAAATATTTGTCGGTGAAATGGTTCCCAAGTCTTTTTTCCTTAGTGCAGTCAACTCTCTCTTCCCACAGAGTATAAATCAGAAACCCAGTGGAATTATATGTTTTGAGCCTTGTGCCCGGAAAGGTAATTTAACAGCAAGTGGAAAGAGAAAGTTTAATTTAAAAAGAGAGAGAGAGAGAAGACACTTAGATGCGAAAGAAGCTCTAAACGAACTGTTTTTTTTTTTTTTTGAATAAACCACAATGGCATAATAATGAGGGGCTTCAGAGGATGAGGTCAAAGAGGGAAATTTCACCCACAAGGATTTAACCCAACTTGAATGGCCAATTACAAAACACTGGTCATGTGAACTGGGAAGCAGGAAATCAAAAGCCTGATGCATGACTAAGTTAAAGTTACAAACAATTTTTTAATTATTATTATTTAATCAGTTGTGCAGTCCTTGGTGATCCGCGAGCTTGGTGGTTTTCTTTAGACGTTTCATTACTAAACTAGATAACATCATCAGTTGCAGGCAAGCACATTTATTTATTTTTTAATAAATTATTTTCATTTTTGTGACAAACAAAAATCTTGTGTTGTTTGAACGGTGTATCTCAAGTGAGAAGTAACTGAATAACAGGATTGGAAGGGACTTTTGAGGTCTTCTAGTCCAACCCCCTGTTCAAGCAGGAAACCCTATGCTATTTCAGACAAATGGTTGCCATTTGTCTCTCTTCTTAAAAACCTCCAGTGTTGGAGCACCCACCATTTCTGGAGGCAGGTTGTTCCACTGGTTAATTATTCTAACTGTCAGGAAGTTTCTCCTTAGTTCTAGGTTGCTTCTCTCCTTGATCAGTTTCCATCCATTGCTTCTTGTCCTGCCTTCAGGTGCTTTGGAGAACAGCTTGACTCCCTCTTCTTTGGGGCAGCCCCTTAGAGATTGAAACACTGCTGTCATGTCAAGGACCATCCTTGGCCAGGGCTGAGATGGACAAATATAGACATTTAATTCCTTCTATTTTGAACAGCGAGAATGGAAAGTGGTTTTTTTCTTTGATTCAGAAAAACAGGCTCTGAAATTTTGTCCTGGTAGTTCTTCTTCCTTTTTTTTTTTTTTTCCTGCATTCAAAATTTGGGTCCCACCAAAATCGATTCCAGCTGATTCTGGATTTGTTCTGAATCACCCTGTAGATTTTTTGTTGTTGTTGTTGTCTGACCTATAATAGATGGCAGATTGAGAAAGGGTGATTTTTCTTCAATGCTGGGAGATTTTTTTTTTTTTTTATCACTACAGGAAGTGACAGCTCATTTCAAGTAGCCGTTATTGCTACTCGCATGACAGCCTGGAGGTGTGTAAAAACAGGGGGTGGGGGAAAGAACAAGGTTGGGCCAGCCAGGTGGAAGGTGTGTCCCCGGATGTGTGGGTGATAAGGAGAAAGTGAGAGGAGGATGTTAGAGGAAGAACAGTGATGCTTTAATTCAGTGTTTCTCAACCTTAGGGACTTTAGGATGGGTGGACTTCAACTCCCAGAATTCTCCAGCCAGCACTGAGTTAACTGAGTTAACCTACTTCCTTGAGAAGTCTTTTTCTTGGACAAAGTCCTTGAGGAACATCTATTCAACTTGGTATCCCTCAGACCTAGCACCGTTCTTGTCTTCTAGTTGTGTTCAGTCTTGCTTAAACTGAGGTTGTCTTAGAACCCATACATGTCCATTGTTGTTCTTGCACACCTATATTCCATCCATCACATGACTTGGAACTAGGTTATCTGAAGGACCAACTTTTTCCAGTTATCCAACCCACCAGAGTGCAGCAGCAGAGAATATTATGGGTCCCCATTTTGACACTCTTTGGTGATGCCCGAAAACGTGGTTCTGCCAATGGGCCTGGGGGACCTCAGGGTGATATGGAGCCCATTAAGTGGTTGGTCTGATAGTTGTCACCAGGGAGGTTTATTTGGTTTATTGGAGAGAGAAAGGTAGGTGAGGGGGGGGGGGAATGAATAGATTAGATCAGACATGTCAAACTTATGACGTCGCACAACGTATCGGGACTGTTTTGCCATTGCCAGCAGTGGGGTGGGTGCGGCTTCCGCGTGACACGCCCAGCCCATGGGCCGGCAGTTTACACCCCTGGATTAGATAGATAGACAGATAGGCAGGCAGGCAGGCAGATAGATGATAGGCAAGTAGGTAGGTAGGTAGATAGATGATAGATAGGTAGTTAGATAGATAATAAATAGGTAGGTAGGTAGATAGATGATAGGTAGGTAGGTAAGATAGATAGATAGATAGATAGATAGATAGATAGATAGATAGATAGATAGATAGATAGTAAATGGGTAGATTGGTAGATTGGTAGGTAGGTAGATGATAGAGAGAGAGAGAGAGAGAGAGAGAGAGAGAGAGAGAGAGAGAGATAGTAAATAGGTAGATAGGTAGATGATTGGTAGGTAGGTAGGTAGGATAGATAGATAGATAGATAGATAGATAGATAGATAGATAGATAGATAGATAGATAGATAGATAGATAGATAGATAGATAGAGATAGGTAGGTAGATAGGTAGGTAGATAGATAGAGATAGATAGGTAGGTAGGTAGATAGTAAATAGGTAGATAGGTAGATGATTGGTAGGTAGGTAGGTAGATTAGATAGATAGATAGATAGATAGATAGATAGATAGATAGATAGATAGATAGATAGATAGATAGATAATAGGTAGGTAGGTAGGTAGGTAGATAGATAGATAGATAGATAGATAGATAGATAGATAGATAGTAGCTAGATAGATAGATAGATAGATAGATAGATAGATAGATAGATAGATAGATAGAATCCTTGTAACAGTCTTATTTTGATGGAATAATTTATTGATTTGACAACCATGTTAGGAAGTCCAAGGACTACTGCAGGAACAGGCTGCCTGCCATTCCCAGCACCACCTTCTTCTAAAATAGGGCTCCCTCATACCTGATCTGCAAAGCTCCACAGGATAACCAGATGGCAACCGGGAGACCCAAATATTTGGGGAGATCCTTGCCTGTTCTACTCTTCTTCGCCTTTTCTTCCTGGCTGCACCTCGACGCCAAGGCTCTAGGATTGAAACGGTGCCTTGAGAGAGGGCAAAAACCCTTCCTGTGACTCAGGCTGAAATCACCATAAATACATGCTTTTTTGGAAAGCCCGATTGTATAGTTTGCATAACATCCTCTGTGCTAAAGAGCTCAGCTGCCATTCTTCCCTCCATTGTTCCTTCCTTCAAGGCAAACCTGTTTGAATGATCCGCTTGTCTGAATCTTCGGGTAGGTGGATGACTGGGGACCTGACTCATGTAGTTATCAAAGAACACAGCTTCAGGGTGGTGAGGTCAAATTCCTCAGCTCTCATGTGCCCACCACACACACACACACACACACACACACGCGCGCGCACACACACACACACACAAACCAAAAAAACCACCCAGAAAGCCCCCTAGGGTGGGCAACGTACAACCGGCTAAATGGCTTGCAGAGTCAAGTTGCAAACTGCCCTGGAAAAAAGTGACGGGCGGAAAGGCAGAGTTGGAAAGCCAGGTTGGGTCAGATGGAACTTCCGACCAAACCAGCCTTTTTTTTCCCTGATAGCAATTATTGGTCTGCTTCCAAGATGCTCAGTGCAAGACATGATAGCCCTTTGCTTTGAGAGCAGCCAGAAAATCAATTTTTGTGCATTTTTGGAGTGCTTTTTTGAAAAAACCAATTATACCTAGTCCTTATCTTCCCTTCCTTCCTTCCTTCCTTCCTTCCTTCCTTCCTTCCTTCCTTCCTTCCTTCCTTCCTTCCTTCCTTTCCCTTCCTTCCTTCCTTCCTTTCTTTCTTCCTTTCCCTTCCTTCCTTCCTTCCTTCCCTTTCATTTCATTTCCTTTCTTTCCCTTCCCTTCTTTCTTCCTCCTTCCTTCCTTCCTTCCTTCCTTCCTTCCTTCCTTCCTTTCTTTCTTCCTTTCCCTTCCTTCCTTCCTTCCTTCCTTTCTTTCTTTCTTTCTTCCTTTCTCTTCCTTCCTTCCTTCCCTCCCTCCCTTTCATTTCATTTCCTTTCCTTTCTTTCCCTTCCCTTCTTTCTTCCTTCCTCCTTCCTTCCTTCCTTCCTTCCTTCCTTCTTCCCTTCCTCCCTTCCCTCTCCCTCACTCCCTCACTCTTTCCCTTACTTACATACTTACTTATCCCATCTTTAGAAGTAACACAAGGCAAGAAACACACCAAATTTCCTTCCTCCTCCTATTTTCCACATAACAACCCTGTAAGGTGGGTTGGGCTAAGAGAGAGTGACAGCTCAAAGGCACCCAGCCAGCTCTCATGCCAAAGGCAGGAGTAGAACTCACAATCTCCTGGTGAATGGCCCAAAGTTAGCCAGCCAGCTTTCATGTCTCTGACAGGACTAAAACTCACCATCTCTTAGGCCAGCACCTTAACCACTACACCAGTTAATCCCCCTGAGGAGAAATTTTCTTCGTGATCACGTTGGCCTACTTGCTCTATCATTGTAACAGACATTAAACTGCCATGCTGTGTTTCTTTTTGCCTAGCACAGTGGTTCTCAACCTGTGGGTCGGGACCCCATTTGGGGTCGAACGACCATTTCGCGGGGGTCGCCAAACAACGCAGTCCGCCATTTTTTCCCCCTTTTCTTTGGCCACGCCCCTGGCGCCCGGTGATGTATAAGTGGTTGGGGGTCACCACAACATGGGGAACTGTATTATGGGGTCGCGGCATTAGAAAGGTTGAGAACTACTGGCCTAGCAGAAAAAACTTCCAGTAGGTGGGACGGACAGACACGCGCGCGCGCACACACACAGACACACACACACACACACACACACACACACACACACACACACACACGGAGGGAGGGAGGGAGGGAGGGAGGGAGGGAGGGAGGGAGAGAGAGAGAGAGAGAGCGCATTGGAATAAGACAGGGGCTGTTGTTTAAAATCAGTCGTGCTGAATCTCACCCTCAGCCTTTTGACCGATTTATTGTTCAGCCCTTGTCAGGGATTCTTACAGACCCGCTTTAAAGCTCTTTTGAAAGAGAGCTAATAAATGTGTTCAGTCTCTCTTCTGGTTCCTGGGGGGAAGGGGGGGGATGCCCCATAGCAAACAATGGATTCACTTAACAACCTACAGCGTTCACTTAACGAGCACTGCAAAAATGGTTTGTAAAATCAGGTGCAGCCATGGGACGGCCTGCTTTGCAACAGTCACGACTTAGGACAAAAACTGTTGTAAATAATTGTTGTAAATCAAGGACTGCCTGTGCCTCCATTTCCTCTGTACAGAATATGGAAAGGGCGATAATGCATTCCTTCATTGCTTTTTTTTTTTAATGCTTCCATATTTATAGGCAGTGAGGGCTCCTGAGTTAAAGGGGAGAGATGGAGTATAATAGAGGTAAGGAGGAGAAAGTTTAAAAGGAAATGTTAGCCAGAGGGAAAGAAAAAGAGAACGCATTCAGATGGGAGATAGATTGGATGGATAGATGGATGGATGGATGGATGGATGGATGGATGGATGGAGGATGGATGGATGGATGGATGGATGGAGAGATAGCTAGATAACTAGATGGATGATAGATAGATAGATAGATAGATAGATAGATAGATAGATAGATAGAATGGATAGGGATGGATGGATAATGAATATATGGATGGATGGATGGATGGATGGATGGATAGATAGATAGATAGATAGATAGATAGATAGATTAGACAGATAGATCAAAGGATGGATGGATGGATGGATAGAAAGATAGCTAGATAACTAGCTGGATAGATAGAAAGATAGCTAAACTAGCTCGATGGATGGATGGACGGACAGACAGACAGTAAGATAGATAGATAGATAAAATATAAATGGAAAGAGGAGCTAAAACAGGCAGGAGAAGTGATGTGGCCTGAGAGAAGAAATAGCTTGGACAGGACATCCCCACCCTCTCCTTACATTTGGCTTCCGCATGAGGACTAGTAGTGCTCTCTTTTAAATTTGCCTCCTTAGAATTGTAGATTAAGTTGGACTCCGTGACTGCGGCCCACCATCCATCCTGAAACCAGGGGGGGGGGGAGTGAATTCATCAGTAGCCGATCAGGGTGCGTTCCCAGAGCCGCTGGCTTGCAGATCGGCTTAACTGTTCTTGGGATTTAAGGCCCTGTTGTTGAACAACCTGGAGTTAGCCTCTGACTAAGATCGGGAAATTGTTAACCGTGTGTGGTGTTACATCCTAACAATCAGTCCAGATGCTTCACAGAGAAGCACTCAGGGTTGTGAGTGTTCGCACAAGCCCTGCAAATCACACGTTAGCACAAACCTCTTTCCACTCACCTATTAGACCAAACCTTGTCATTCACGTGGAATTATGATTTATTATTATTATTATTTGAGTTCTGTGGGGGTTCTTACCTGGGGTTTTGGGGGACTTGAAAATTTTGAGGGTTCCTGAGCTGGCTGCCGCTCGGATCACCAAAGGGCAGTGGGCGTGGTGCAAACGTCATTTACCTTGGCTTTGCGTCCCAGTGTTTAATCTCTTAACTAACAATCAAAGCAGAGAATACACGGAAGAAAATGGCTTGTTTGTGGAGTGTGGGATAAAAAGGAAGACCGTATTCCTGTTTGGGAATAGGGAGCAGACCTGGCAACTGTTTTTTTTTTTTCGGTGTGCTACTTCGCTGGTTTGTTGTTGTGAGGAAAATAGGAAGAGAAAGGAGTATGTTTTCCGCCTTGAGTTATTTATAAAAATAATAAAGGCAAGATATGCATTTATATTTTAAGAAAAATGTTGGTGAGGCATGTACAGAGCCTTGAGCTTGAATGAATAGCAGCAAGATCACTAATAGGACAATGATTTATGACATATTGCTTTCAGGAATATGTTCTCCGGGAGAGAAATTGAAAAGTGGACATCTAGCTGTTGTCTAGAACACTTGAAAACTATTTTTCTTTCAAAAAGGGCTGTGTCATTGGTGAAAGTGAAACGGGCAATTCTTTTCAGAGGTTGGAAAGTATCCCTAGCAATTTTTTTAAATGTTGATTCTCCAGCTTTTTGTGTGCAAAGGTAGACCGAAGGAGAGAATGAAAAATACGTGGCACTCTGTGTTCACTCCAGTGACAAAGCTTTGTGATGGAAAACAAAGGATTTAGGAGAGCGCTGAAGTCATTTTTATAATGATTTGTGTTTTTTGAAAACCTCTAGAGTTCAAAAATACAATTTTAAAAGAGTCTTCCTTTGCCTCGTGCTCATTTTTAAACTAGAATGTTATAGTCCTTAAAGCACAAATTATTCAAGAAGTACAAAAAAGTGCAGACTCAAATTTATTTATTTATATGTCCATTCATTTTCATACAGTTAGGGTCTTATTCAAAAAATGTTTTAAAATTGTTATGTTTTCAACAAATCACAATCCAAAGGATTTAAGTAGACTATTTTTATTTTAGTGACTTATGTATCTGAAACCTGGGATTGTGTTTTTAGCCCCTAAATTATACTTCAAGAAAAGATCAGAAAATAAAATCCAGCCTTATATCTGCAATACAAATGTTAAGGATTGTGATTTGGTACAATTATACCTCCATTCTATAGAATTAAACCCCATTTCTAATTATAAAGAATATTATAGAGAGCTGAAATGGAAGAGTTTTCCCCTGAACTGTTGAATTAGTTGTGCTTTTCCTTACAACTGTAGATTTTCGGACTCAATTTTATATACCTTTGCTTTGTCTGTTTTTCTAAGAATAAGTCCTTGAATTAAATAAAACTTTTTTTTTTTTCATTTGAGTGCAGGTATTGTACACCCGTTTCCCTGAACTGCTAATTCTCAACACCAAGATGATTGAACTTTATTTTCTTTGCACAGATATTTTAATCAAAAATACCTGTGAGAATATATGCCACCAATGCAATTGATCTATGCCAATTTCTTCTCTTATTTATATTTCACATGTCTTAATTCTTTTGAAATTTGAAAAAAAATTGGAAGATCCCGTTAAGCGACCACATAATTTTTACCTCTTCATCTAGGGCTAATTGATAGATATGCATTTAATTTTTTTTTAACTGGGCTCTGCATAATTAAAGGAAGTGTGTAAGTTCAGGAAAAAAGGTAACTTGCTGGCACTTCTGAGGGTGTTTCACAAAAATGCTTCGAGGACCAAAAGCCAAGATATAGACTGTAAAAATGAATAATTTCAATAAGATGCAGAAAAATTCTCAGGGTTGAAGTTTTTTTAGACTGTGTATCTCTACATCAGATAAAGGATAAATTTGTAATTCACACCCACTGAAGCCTCATTTCGAGAAAAGCAACTTATCTTCCTAAGCTGGAAAATTAGCAGAAGTTGAGAATTATTTGCCCCGGATGGGTGGCAGAAGTGAAGTCAAAAACCATATTGCCATTCGGCAAAAGTTCATTCCAAAAATTGCTTTCCCCCCCCCACTCTTATTTTTATTTATCTAATTTTGAAAAGCCACTAGAAAACTGGAACTTAAATAAGAACGCACAGCAGTGCACATTTGTGTTCAATTTTTAATGGTTAATTGAAAATGCTTGATTAAAATTAATTCACCATTTAATTAAAAACGGTGAATTAAATGGAGAATCGTAGCTGAAGGACTGCTACTTTTAGACAACTCCTGTAATTTACAAAAAAAAAAAAAAAGGTTTTGCCCAGCTATAGCATTATATAAATTAAATGAACAGGCAGTCCTTTTGAAATATTTGTTTCCTCCAACATAGCTCTCCTTTCAAAGGAACCCAGCATTAAGAGGTTCCACTTTCTGTAAAACTTTTTTTTCAAGATCAGAAATGTGGGGTTTTTTTTATTTTCCTTTTCATTAGATAAGAGAAACACATTTCTCTTCTGTATCTTACCTGTTCTGAAACGTCATTACATACATGAAAAACAGGTATCTAAAGTTTTCCCCCCTTAATTAATAATCCACAATTAGCACCAGAGCCCGCAGATTAAAACCACCCAGTTGAGAGAAGAGAAACTACAACATTTTAACATTATTTAAAGCTGCTTTTATTTTGTCTTCTGGTTGTTGAAAATAGCAAAGTTTCAGTAGTTAACCGTAGTTGTCTAAATACATAAGCATCCTCCAAGGTCCACGGCAAAACCTATTAAAACCTGTACTGTGCGGCTGATTTAAAAGATGATTATTTTATGGCAGGTTCGATTACCGGAAAAAGAGTTGTAAAAAGAGAAAATGAAAAAAAAAAAAGTGAATTGTTGATGCATAAGAATCAAGCCTTACCCCGATCTTGAATGTTGTTGCTTGGACTTTATTCTGCAGTTAAATTTCAGTAGCAAGTGGGTTTTAAGCCCTTACAGAGATGAATAGTATTCAGCCACTCATTTAATACTCATTGTCTGGGCTTTCCTTATCTAAGATCTGCTGACTCTCTTTGAAAGTTTGAACAGTTTTCTCTGATCTGGATTCTGTGTCATCTTTACTGAAATGCAGAATCGGTTTGTAAAAGATGACTTGCTTTGCCACGCAAAACATTGGGGAGACTCATACCAGAACGATGATGAGTCTTAATTTTTAAGGAGGGAAAGGTGTCTAAAGGTGAGAGGTTTTCTTAATATGATATCGCTCTTTTTTTTTTAATAATCCTGCCGTTTTAAAACGATCTTGTTGAAGAACAACAGCGCACCGTAAAATGTTTGGGGATGGGTCTCTTAATTTTTTTCAGTGAGGGTCACTTACCCCCTTTTTTTAAAAAAAAAAAAGAGGCTGTATGCTACATTTTATTTTTCTAGGGTTTTCAAGGATTGAGGAATTGTTCCCGGTATAAAATTGGAGGAGTATAAAAAAGTTTTATTTTTTATTTTTGGTTTCAGTACATACCAGATGAGTGCCATGTTAGGACTTGCTTGTGGTCTTAAAACTTCCCAGTCAAATAAAGGTTCTGAATTTACTGAAAGGCAGAGGTGCTTTTTAATCTATGTATCTTGTTAAAACAGGGAGGATATTGTACGTATTGAGAAGAACAAAAGCAATTTCTTCTCCGCCCAAAAATCTAGATCTCCAAAGGCTGACCTGGGTTATTTAAATATATGTGAACCAGTTGCCAAGTCTATGAATTCTGATCACGTGATCATAGGGATGCTGCAAGGGTCATAAGTCGGTTATTTCAGTGCCGTTGTAACTTTGGACAGTCACTGAGCGAACTGTTGTAAGTTGAGGACTACTTGTATAAGAAATAACGGCAATATTGTCCGGGCTTGTCCATTCTTTGGTTTCTTTGTTGATTTTGTGTGCACGTGCGCTGTTCAGACCTTGATGTACATTTGACAAAAGAATGTTGTGAATTTATTTATTGATTAAATTGATATGCTGCTGTTCTTACTGTCCAAAGCAAATCATAAAGGAAGCCATAATCTAATTTAATTGAGAATATTTTTTTTTAAATACTTTGTCCACTTGGGAGAAGACGAGTGGTTGGGAATTATTATTATTATTTTTTTTGACCCACAAATCCCCCCTTTTGGCTTCCAGCAGTCTCCTCAAAGAAGAAAGCCCAAAAGGCTACATTTGGGCAGGGGGATCCAATGGGGACCTCATGAGATTCCAGAGATGGTGTTGAAGGCAGCCAGGTCTCCCAGATTTCCGAGATCCCAATTTGTGGTTTTCACTGGCGTTATTGACTCTTCCGAATGTGTTCAAAAGCCAAGATTCTTTGTTAATCAATCACCTTCTTATTCTGTCTTTCTCTTTCCTTTCTCTTGTTTCTCTTTTTCTTTCCCTCTCTCTCTCTCTCTCTTTTTTTTCTTTTCTTTCTTTTTTTCTCTTTTCTTTCTTTTCTCTTCTTTCTTTCTCTTTTCTTTCTCTTCTTTCACTTTTTCTTTCCTTCTCTCTCTCTCTCTCTCTCTCTTCCCCACCTTTCTTCATCCCCATCCAGCCAGTCCAGAAAATACTGCCATTGGTGGCTTCCACTAGAATAATAGAATAACAGAGTTGAAAGGGACCTTGGAGGTCTTCTAATCCAACCCCCTGCTCAGGCAGGAAACCCTGTACCCTTTCAGACAAATGGCTGTCCAGTCCCTTCTTAAAAACTTCCAGTGTGGGAACACCCACAACTTCTGGAGGCAGGTTGTTCCACTGGTTAATTGTTCTCACTGTCCATTTCTGACCCTCCTTCCCCATTTTTCTCCAGCATCTTAAAGAGCACCTTGTCCATGCTGCTGGAGATCCCCCCCTTTTCTTTACCCGAGGGGGGCACGGACACAGAATGATACCTGCTTTGGCCTGATCCTGGTTTGGGCGTGGTGGGGGCTGAATATGCTAGTAGAGAAAAACAGCATCCCCACCTCCACCCCACTCATAATCCTTCCAAAGGATGTCATGGATCACTTGGGGGGGGGGGCTTCCATTGTGGATTCAAGCTTTTTCTTAGCTCCAGAAAAAAGGCAGCTCTCAGCCTGATTTCCCCCAAGCCCACCCCTCTCATTTGTGCCAAGCCAGCATTTCTTTCTATCTTAAGGAAAAGTGGTAATCAGCACACAGTTCCTCCGCAGCCTTAGCCAGCCAGGAAACACTGCGGCATGATTCAGAAGCCAAAATTCTTTGTTAATCAATAACCTTCCCTTTCTTTCTTTCTTTCTTTCTTTCTTTCTTTCTTTCTTTCTTTCTTTCTTTCTTTCTTTCTCTTTCTTTCTCTCTCTTTCTTTCTTTTTTCCTTCCTTCTTCCTTTTTCTTTCTCATTCCTTCTGTCCTACCTTCCTTATTCTTTCTATCCCTTTTTTTTTCTTTCTTTTATTTTCTCTTATTCCCTTTCTTTTTCTTTCTTCTTCCTTCTTTCCTACCTTTCTTTCTTTCTCTCTATCTCTTTTTCTTGCTCTTTTGTTTTATTCTTTCTCTTATTCCCTTCTTTCCTTCCTTCCTTCCTTTTTCCTTCATTCCTTTCTTTCTTTCTCTTTCTTTCTTTCCCTTTCTTCTCTTTCTTCTTCCTCTTCCTCTTTTCTCTTTTTCTTTTTCTTTCTCTTTCTCATTTTCTTTTTCTTTCTTTTTCTCTCTCATTTTTTTTCTTTCTTCCTCTTCTATTTCCCCCCCCCCCCCATTGCCTGACTTTTGATGGGAGGTACCTTTCTGCAGCTGGGGAATGCATTCTTTTTGGGATAAGGCCCTGGGGGTGCGGGGGGGGGGGGAAGGAATGACGCAGGAGTTGTCCTAATAAGGACTTGGTTTGGGCCAGGCCCGCCTCTTTTGGGGAGGAGGGGGGCCAGTCAGCCGTGGGAGGCGGGCTGTTTCTTTTTTAAACGGGGCGACTGACACCAGCCAAGTCATTTCCTCGCTAATCGGTTCAAACCAGTTCTTACAGGAACCCCTGGGTGATAAATGGTGGGGACTTTTCTGAAGTCACCCCACGCCAACCCGGCACCGGCCTGACCCACCACGGGGCTGCCCCACTTCAGGAAGTGCCAGTCTCGGCTGCAGACCTTTCCTCTCTGCGCCCAGCTGGAGTTTTTAGCCGATCTTGCCAACTTGCCAAAGCAATTTTTTTTCTCCATCTTTTCTTTTCTTGGCTGGTTTTTTTTTTTCTTCTTCTTCTTTTCCCTTTAATTTTATTTTTTACACCAGCTGGAGGACGGCCCCTGTTCTTTTCTGTCTTCCCAGCCACCCCCTTTCCCTCCGTGGGGGCTGGTTTTTTTTCTCCCTCTTTAGCTTTTATTAGGTAAGTTCCCCCCCCTCTGCCGCCAATCATGTTTCTTGTGCTCTCTCTTCTCCCTCCCCTTTCTCTTCCTCGCTCCCCCCTCCCCAAATGCCTGGCCTCCCTCGCAACTTGGGGCCCCCCCGATTCACCCATAGCTCCGTGCCCGGCATTGGTGCCTCGCTGCAAAAACCTTTTCAAGAGTACTTGGAAGCTCAGCGGATCAAGCTGCATAGCAAAGCCAACGACACCCCCCAGGTAAGAAATCTCACCTTTTTTTTCCTTTCCCAAATGTCTCATTTTTCTCCCGTCCCCCTTTTGTTGCTGGCATTAAGGAAAATAGCAAGACTGTCTGGATAGGAAACAGCTGGTTAAAGCAGGTTAAGAAATGGACCGCCTTGAGAATATTGAGAATAAAAATTGAGGAAGCTCTCTGGATAATAAAATATCCGTAATCCAGTCCTGGGAAGATTCTTTAGCCCTGTATGTATATTTTAGTTTGACTGAAGAGTGCTTCTGCATTTCTTCCTTCCTTGCCTGTCCCACCTTAATTCATCTCCAAAAGTGGGCCTTTGAAAAGCGAACCGCTCTTAGGGAACTCTCGAAAAGTGTGGTTTTTATTCTTACTTTTTAGTTCACCGCTCACGGCTGCCCTCCCGCGTGTTGAGCGGAAAAACTTAGGAGTCAATAAGACTTCCACTGAGGCCTGTCCCGTTATCATTCCTCCCAACGCTAACTTTCTAAGTCCAATTTTTTAAACCGATGCCCGAGCTCCCGGGGGGGGGGGGGGCAGGGAGCAGAACGGCAGGCTGTCCTCAACCTGGGACTTTCACCCAAGAGTTAATAAGAACCAGGTCAGTTTTTTTAGCAACTCCTGTCATCTAACATAGAATAACAGAGTTGGAAGGGACCTTGGAGGTCTTCTAGTCCAACCCCCTGCTCAGGCAGGAGACCCTATACCAGGGGTAGGCAACCTTGGCTCTTTTATGACTCGTGGACTTCAACTCCCAGAATTCCTGAGCCAGCCATGCTGAGGGGAAAGGGAGAGGTTTCCATGCTGAGCCATGCTGGCTCAGGGATTCTGGGAGTTGAAGTCCACGAGTCATAAAAGAGCCAAGGTTGCCTACCCCTGCCCTATGTCCATTCCTGACAAGTGGGCTGCCCAATCTCTTCTTAAAAACCTCCAGTGTTGGAGCACCTACAACTTCTGGAGCCAAGCAGTTCCACTGGTTAATTGTTCTAACTGTCAGGAAGTTTCTCCTTAATTCCAGGTTGCTTCTCTCCTTGATTAGTTTCTTGCTTCTTGTCCTGCCTTCTGGTGCTTTGGAGAAGAGTTTGACACACACACACACACACCCCCACACACACATCTCTTCTTTGTGACAGGCCCTCAGATACTGGAATTCTGCTATCAGGTCACCCCTCCTCAGTGATAGGATTCAAATATGTGAACAATCTGTGTGGATGCCGCTTCCAGAAATCCATTCTGGGCCTGGGCAACAAAAAATTAGCTACCGGTTTTGCCAAAGTGGTGCAAACCGGCTGAATCCCTCCACAGGTTTACTCATTGAGTAATTAAAGAAGCAGTTTTGTAGATTCACTTTCCATAGGGTGCTCCACTTAAAAGCATCTGAGGTTGCTGGTGGCACCCCTGGCAGCCTAAACTGCCTGGATAAATTATTCGGTCTTGTGTGAGACACTTTCTGATACTCCCACGTTATTCTTGAGAAACCAAGTTGGTCAGATCAACTTCCTGGAAGGATGCTGATCCAGTTATTACTCATCTTCCCATGAAAGGCCACTTAATTCTTTCCAGTAATAGAATTGGTCACTGGTCATCTGCCGCCCGCATTGCCCGTTATTGCTAAACCAAACTTTGTAACTGGAGAGTCCCTTGAACCCAGGGCCATCTGCCCGGGCCTGGGAGGAAACATGGACTCAACCCCGCCCCCCCCCCCCCGAAGAGCCTAGCAAGCTTGCTTTGCTGCCCAACAAACCTAGGTTAGAAAGTGGCAGAAGCTGGCTACCTCCCATCTACGTACAATACAGGAAGTCCTCAACTTACGACAGCTCTTTTAGTGACCAAATTTAGAACTGCAAAAAGTGACTTATGACCATTCTCACACTCACGACCGTTTGCGGAATCCCCGTGGTCACGTGATCAAAATTCAGACGCTTGCCAACTGCCTCGTATTTATGACAGTTGCGGTGCCCCCCTGGGATCACGTGATCACCTTTTGCCATCTTCCGACGCGCAAACTCAATGGGGAAGCCAGATTCACTTAACAACCGTGTCACTTATCTAAAGACTGCAGTGATTCGCTTAACAACCGGGGCAAGAAAGTTTGTAAAATGGGGGAAAATTCACTTAACAAACGTCCCATGTATAGCAACAGAAATTTCGTGGCCGTAAGTCGAAGACAACCTGTATTTTGAAGCACGCGTGACCCTAATATTCATTTTTTTTTCCTTCTTTTTATCTCCTTCCCTCTTGTCCTCCTTTCTGCAGGGCGAAAACTGGCTCTCCTGGACATTTGAGAAATTGGTTATAATTATGGTGTGCTATTTTGTCTTATCCATTATTAACTCCATGGCCCAAAGTTACGACAAGCGTCTCCAGCAACGGAGGAACTCCGAGAGGAAAGCAAAATGAGCTGGAGCAGGAAAGGGAGGGATAAAACCCCAACTTCCACCGGAATAACCAGCCTTCTGTTTAATAATAATAATAATAATAATAATAATAATTTGCAAAAGAGGGACGGGGTACGGGAGGGCATCTAGGAGTGGACTCTTCGGTTCAAGTAACTCGGCCATTAGTCATGGATCACCATCTCCACGTTTAAAGGTAACACGTGTACCATTCTTTCAATGTAAATTAATTTCTTGTTTTAACATATATGCTCGCTCACATCCAAATTCACTACAGGGCTGGGTTAGCGTTGGGGTATTTTCCCCCCCCCTTGCCTTTTCTCATTTTTTACAAAAAGTTCCTTGCCTTCCAGAACTTTTAGGGCTACTGGCCATGATGTTTAACGTTCAAGATGGACCAGTCTCTCCCTGATGGATGCAAAACCATCCCTCGTCTTAACCTGACTAATCTTAGATTTACTAGCAGCAGGCGTGGCCCTTTGACAAACATCTGGAAATTTCACGTGAAAGGTTGGGGCCTCTGATTTTTTTCTTCCCCTTGGACCTATTTAGAAGGGCATTAAGTCAACACCCTCTCAGATCATTCCAGACTTCCTCCTTTGGGTCTTTTAAAACTGTCCTCCGTTCTTCCCCTTTTTCTGTGTGTTCCGGTAAATCCTCCCCCTCCCAATTTTTTTTTCTTTTTTTAAAATTTTTTATTTTAGTTCCTTTGCATAATCTTTCAACCCCCGTTTTGATCGAATTGCTTGCTCTGCTCTGTTGGGAATTCTCGCTTTTTTGGATTTTCCCAAGAACTCCTTGCTCAGATAAAAGGAATAGACAGGGTGGGTTTTGACACTGTTCAGTTATTTTTATTTATTTAACTGACCCTTAGCCCCGACACCTGGAATTATCCTCGTGTTGGATTTTTTAAAATGGTTAACTCTCGCAGTGTTTCCAGAGCGCTGTTTAGGAAACGCACAGGAAGTTGGTTTTGTAAGATGCAGGTAACGGGAAAGGTAACTGGAATAAACAACATTCAAAGATAGCTTCACGCTGCCTCTTTTTGTTAAAAGGTGGGGGGGGGAAGACGTTGGTTACAAAGCAGGTTCTTTGCTTCATTGCATGCTTGCATCTCAGAAAGGATGGAGAGGATATCGGGGATCTAAAGGACCCACCACAGGCAGATTCAAAGGAAGACACTTCCTGCGTTCCCAAAAGGAGATCCTCCTCATTTCCAAAGCGTAGTTGGGAGGTGGTAGCTTGGTTCATAGATGATTGGGCCTGTTTGGGCATCTGGGTTCCTGCTGCATGGAGAAGGGGTCTCCTTTTTGGCAAGATGTTCTGCTTTGCTGAAGAACATCTTCAGAACTTTGGCAGAATTGGACTTGACAATAGTGCCTGGCAGAAATTATTTTTTCTTTGTAAGGGTGTTGGCTAATCCAAAGCCAGTTGATTTTAGCGGATGCTTGGTTTCACCCAATCCCATTTTATGTTGCCTTATGCGTGGTCATCGTGCCTCTGAAGACCAGTTAGGTTTCTGACAGATTGTCCTCTGTTTGGTCAAGCGAGCGGTATGTCTCCCATCTTCTCCCACTTGTGTGCCCCCCCACACACACCTGCCTTCCTGTCTAGCATTGTGACTCCTTGGCGTGTACCTTTCTGTCGGATAGCTTATCAGACTGATGTTGACTGTTGGATGTCATGGCAACAACAGTCGGTAGGCTGTCTGACATTTTGGTATCTTTCATCTTGACTGTGTCCATCCATCCATCCATCCGTCCGTCATCTCCAACCTGTTTGTCCAACCTTTGGCTGCTGCCTCGACATTTGCAATCTTTAAGAAGCGGACGTCCTTGGATAGCTCAAACCCTCCTGCCCTTCACGTTGATCATCTTGAGGTATATTGGGAGCCATGTCACTCAAGGTCTTTTGGCAGGTATGTTTCCAGGGGGCGAGAAGCTCTGCGTTGAGATGGCGGGTGGAGTAAGATGTCCTCAGACAGGGTTGAGCAAGAGAAAAAGGACGCCCCTCGTTCAGAGCTAGGGAGACACACATCAGTCAATTAAATCCAGATTTCTTCAAACTTCCCTCAGCTATTCAAAATGGTGCTTCCTCTACCTTTTGCAAGATGTCTTCTGAGCAGTGTGGTGGGGTTAGGGTCTTCCAGATGAAACAGTAGAAAAGCAAAATGATGGATTCACGGCAGTTCATGTTCATCCATCCTGGCTAGAGAATTCAGGCTTCCGTTTTGACAAGGAGATCAGCTTTTCTGCCCTGGTGGAAGTATTTTCATGCAAGTTAGTTCTGCATGAAACCCCTGGAAGGATTTCAGTTCCCCCAACTTTTGATCTGGCCTTTCCATAGAATGGTGTTTCTCAGCCTTGACAGAAAGAATTCTGGGAGTTGAAGTCTACACATCTTTAAGCTGCCAAGGATAACAAACATTGGCCTAGCGGGGATAGGCAACCTTGGCTCTTTTATGACTTGTGGACTTCAACTCCCAGAATTCCTGAGCCAGCATGGCTCAGCATGGAAACCTCTCCCTTTCCCCTCAGCATGGCTGGCTCAGGAATTCTGGGAGTTGAAGTCCACGAGTCATAAAAGAGCCAAGGTTGCCTATCCTTGGTATAGGAGTTTTTCAGCTTGCAGACCCCACATATCAATAGCAGTTGTCCTCAGCTTACAATCACAATTGAGCCCAACATTTCCATTGCTAAGGGAGGCAGTGGCTAAGTTGAATTTTGCCCCATTTTACGACCTTTCCTCCCACAGTTGTTAAGTGAATCACTGCAGTTGTTAAGTTAGTAACACAGTTGTTAAGTGAATCTGGCTTCCCCGATTGACTTTGCCCATTAGAAGGTCGTCAAAGGGGGTCACAGGACCCCGGGACACTGTGACCATCATAAATATGAGACAATTGCCCAAGTGTCTGAATTTTGATCCTGGGGTTGGGAATGCTGCAATGGTTGTGTGAAAAACGGTCATAAATCATTTTGTTCGGTGCCGTTGTAACTTCCGACAGTCACTAAATGAATAGT
This sequence comes from Crotalus tigris, assembly GCF_016545835.1. Classification (NCBI taxonomy): domain Eukaryota; kingdom Metazoa; phylum Chordata; class Lepidosauria; order Squamata; family Viperidae; genus Crotalus; species Crotalus tigris. The sequence goes on along the minus strand of NW_024096934.1, from coordinate 413,130 downwards.
TGTAATTTGAGGACTGCCTGGACATGTTAAAAAATTGCTATTGCTCTTTTGTGGTTTCCCACGCTCAGCTAAAACCCAACAGTCTTTTGATGAATTGTGCATACGCAGTTGTTAAAAAAAAATAGGATGTAAAAATAGGAAATAACAGTTGAATCCATGATGCTTAAGTACAGGTCATAGCCGCCGAATTTAAAACTTCTTCCTTTCTCAAATTTGCTCCCTCTTCGTTTATTCTGCTGGATTGCTTTGAGCTGTCAATTTCTGAGCTGTAAGATATTTGCATTTTTGTTAAATGTACAGGTATCCTCTACTTACAACCATTCATTTAGTGACCGTTCAAAGTTACAACGGCATTGAAAAAAAGTTAACTTATCACCGTTTTTCACACTTACAACCGTTGCAGCATCCCCAGCTGCTTGGCAACTGACTCATATTTACGACACGTTGCAGTGTCCCGGGATCATGTGATCCTCTTTTGTCACCTTCTTACAAACAAAATCAGTGGGGGGGGGCATTGATTAACAGCCTTGTTATTAACTTAACAACTGCAGCGACTCCCTTAATAACTGTGGCAAAAATGGTCATAAAATGAGGCAAAATTCACTTAGCAAATATTAACGCTTAGCAAGAAAAAAATTTGGGCTAAGTTGTGGTCGTAAGTCAAGGGCTACTTGTATCTGTAGCCCATAAAAGATTTTTCATCAAAGGCCAAGTAGCAGAAAGTAGCGTTTTGCTACCCTGGCCTATGATCCTGCAGATGCGCTACTGGCTGGGGATGATGGAGGTTGTGGAGAGTAGGAAGTTGGGTAAGGGTAGTATAGCACAAGCCAATACCATCTTAGGAAAAAAAAATACCTGAAGCTGTGGCTGACGGGAAGGAATAGAGAGGAAAAGATAATTATTTTTATTATTAACTGTTGATGCATATGTCCATCTCCTTTTTCCAAACTGTATCAATGCACCGCTTGCCTAGCATCTCAAACCAAGATCACCATACTTCAGTGTTTCCCAAACTTGACAATTTTAAGGCATGTGGACTTCAACTCTCAGAATTCCACAGCCAGCATTGCTGGCTGTGGAATTCTGGGAGTTGAAGTCCACATGCCTTAAAATTGTCAAGTTTGGGAAACACTGCCATACTTTAAAAAGGTACAAAAGCGATGATTTAGAGTACTGCAATCTTTAGAAAATGATTCGCTTAATCAATCGTCAAACAAGTAGATGTTTGTGGGTAGATAAATCTGTATTTATAGAGATAGATTCCCTGTGAGTGTTTGGGTTTTACTGCTTTTTCTATGCTGGTGGATGTGCCTCTTTCCAATTAAACGCCAGAATACGTGGGAAGAAGACTGCTCCTGGATTACTCAGCGGTTAAGCAAAAATGTATAGGATCTGCAGAACTTTATAATAACCATGCAAATAAATGCCTTGCTGACGGATCAAATAAAAGAAAATAAATTGCACGTTGGTTGTCATGAAGTACTTATTTCCAAAATATTCTAATTCCGTGTTAAGAATTTCTCTCTCTCTCTCTCTGAGTCTTCAAGCTACTCTAGAGGTAGACGTATTGATTTTGTAGTTATCTCGTTTTTAAGGGCTCACTTCTGTAAAGTATACTGATTAGTATACAGATAAAAGGACAGGGTGTGCCTGGTTTGGTAGTGCTACGTGTGGGGGAAAAAAAATCATAATTCTTAGAACAGAAGTTCATTGTCACCACCCTCTAAGCCAGCCTTGCACCATAGCTTGCAAAAATGGCAAAAGCAGTTTGAGGCTGCCACCGATGGAAAAATGGTTTCCAGGCCATCAGAAATCCTTGCTCCAATTCATTTTGCTTGGGTCAGACCTTGGCAAACTTGGAAGGGCGATATAAAACAATGAGAATTTTTTTTTCCCCTTGTTCCAGAATACATGATGGCAAATTGTGAATCTTAACGTACAAAAAAGCAGATTCTGATAGAATTTGTGGCGAAAAAATGTTCTGAGACTTAAGAGTGAGTTGAATGAATATAGAATCAAAGAGCTGAAGGGTACCTTGGAGGTCTTCTAGTCCAACCCTTTGCTCTAGGCAGGAGACCTTATACCATCCTGGTCAAATGGTTGTCCAGTCTATTTTTTTAAAACCTCCAGTGTTAGAGCACCCACAATTTCTGGAGAGAAACCGTTCCACTGATTGTTCCCACTGTCAGGAAATTTCTCCTTAGTTCCAGGTTGCTTCTCTCTTTGAGAAGCTTCCACCGGTTACTTCTTGTCCTGCCTTCTGGTGTTTTGGAGAATAAGTCAACCCCCTCTTCTCTGTGGCAGCCCCAAGCAAACACTAGGCCAGGAGTAGGCAACCTTGGCTCTTTTATGACTCGTGGACTTCAACTCCCAGAATTCCTGAGCCAGCATGGCTCAGCATGGAAACCTCTCCATTTCTCCTTAGCATTTCTGGCTCAGGAATTCTGGGTGTTGAAGTCCACGAGTCATAAAAGAGCCAAGGTTCCCCACCCCTGGGCTAGGTGGTCATCTGTCCGGGATACTTTATTTGGCATTTGTGCACATAGCAGGGCTGCTTTTGAAGACCCCGTAATCTCGTCCAGAACTCTTGTTACTTGAGTTTGAAGCAAACCAGTTCTTGGTGTGCCAAAGGCTTACAAACTCAGTCCTGACTTTCAGGAAGCCAACGAAAGAAATAGCAGTGAGAAACGGGACAAAGGCAGTTGCTTACGAAGAGATCTGAAAGGGTTTTCGTTTTTACTCAGTTTTGTTTTTTTTTTTTTTTTTTTTTTTTTTTTTTTTTTATTAAAGGTTTTATAAATTTTACAAAAAAAAACAAGAACAATACAGAACAAAAAACAACATATACAAAAGAAAAAAAAATTAAACAATACATATAAAAAAAACCCCCACCCCACACCCCTCCCAAAAACCCTCCCTTCCCCCCCCCTGAGCTTCCCAGAGCAGAATATAGGCTTAAGAAATAATAATAATAATAAAAAAAAAAAAAATAAAAATTAAATTAAAAACTTTATATTTATATATATAAAAAAGATATCTATAATATATATAAAAATAAAACTTATGAAAAAGCTATATAATATTTTTGTATACCCAATCTAAATTGTATAAATTTTATCCATTTGTCCCAGATAGCAAAAAACTTCTCTTGCGTTTGTTGCTTTAAGAAAGCCGAAATCTTTGCCATTTCTGCCAGATAAGCTACTTTAAAAAACCATTCCTGCAATGTAGGCAAAGATTCCTTCTTCCAATATTGTCCAATTAACAGCCTCGCGGCTGTGATCAAGTTTAACATCAATACAACCTCCTTTGTATCACAATCTGTAACAATACCTAACAAAAATAATTGCGGAGTAAATTTTACCCTCCTTCTAAAAATTCTCTGGATATTCCACCATATTTTGATCCAAAATGCTTTTATCTCTCTACATGACCACCAAATATGATAATAGGAAGCCTCCTTATAACCACATCTCCAACATTTAGGTTGCACGTCAGGGTACATGTAAGACATTTTTTGTGGATCAAGGTGCCATCTATAAAACATTTTATAAAAATTCTCCCTTAGATTCTGTGCTTGAGTAAATTTGACATTTCTCACCCAAATAGTTTCCCAGGTGTCCAATGAAACTGGCTCACCAAAGTTCTGCGCCCATCTAATCATACAATCTTTAATTAGTTCCGTTTCTGAGTCCAATTCAACTAAAACCCCATAAATTCTCTTAATGTGGGTTTGTCTTTGATCCTTCAGTTGCTTAATAAGATTTTCATCTTCTCTAAGAAAACCCACCTTACAATCCATCTTCCATCTATCTAGTAGTTGCCTATATTGGAACCAAGAATAAGTAAAATTTTCTTGTGCTAATTCTTCCCGTGATTTTAATTGCCAGTTTTGTCCATCCCATTTAAGTAACTGTCTGTAAGACACCATATCCATTTTAACCCCTCTTTTTATTCCTTCTATCGCATGCCAAGGTATAGCCCATAATGGTACTTTAAAATCACTTTTATAATATTTTCTCCAAATCCTAAGTAAAGAAATTCTTAAAATATGAGATTTAAAAGCCCAATCTATTTTTTTATTAAATATTAAATAGGCATGCCACCCATAAAGTAAATCCCATCCCTCTAGATAAAGTATCTCAGAATTTGTCAAATTTACCCAGTCACTAATTAATGTTAAAACCACCGCATCATAATATAATTTCAAATTTGGTACCTTGAGTCCGCCCCTCTCACGGAAGTCTTGCATAATTTTGAACTTAACCCTTGGTTTTTTCCCTGCCCAAATAAATTTATTGAGACCCTTCTGCCACTCATTTAAATTAATCTCATTTTTCAAAATTGGTAACATTTGAAACAAAAAAAGAAACTTGGGTAGAATATTCATTTTTATCACTGCAATTCTTCCCATGAGGAAGAGTTTTTACTCAGTTTTGAAACTTGCCTAATGCACAGCAGAAGCCACTTCCCCATTTTCAAGTTTCCCCCCTACGCAAGCCACCATTCTTGGTCCAGAAGTAGCTGACCCCTAGGCTTAATGGTTAGAGACTCGGGAGGAAAATGTGAGTTTATTTTTCTGCTGATTTGCGAATGAAACTTTAAAAGCTGCCATGGGGGAGAACGGAGGGCTGGTTCGGTCCAGTGATGGAAGCACCTTGCTGGAAACCAGGACACAGTGACTTCTAGTCCTGATTTAGGATTGAAAGCGGGCTGGGTGACCTTGGGCCAATCACCAGAAGATTCTGAGTTCCAGTCCCACCTTAGGCGTGAAAGCTTACTGGGTGACTTTGGGCCAGTCATTGTCTCTCAACCCAGCCTACCTCACAGGGTTGCGATGGGAAAACTAGGGAAGAGTATTGGGTGTGTTCACCACCTTGAGTTTTTAATAAAAATAATAAAGGGGTTAAACCAAAAAAAAACCTGAACACCGATGCTGCCTGGGCAAACATAAAGCTTCCTGGTTGGCATGTGCCCCACAGTTTCTGCAGAAAGGTGGTTTGCGATAACACCAGGTTGTCAGGTTTGCTGGGAGCAGAAGGAGTGGAGGAAATGGTTGCAAAATAATGTTCCAGAACAATAAAGGTAACACTGGAAAACCCATCGCAGAAGGTAAAAGGCCAACCTGGCTGTGTTTTATTATTTCCTTGCACGTATGCAGGAATCTTCCACCCGTTTGACCTGGTGAGGACATTGGGGATGTCGGAATAGAAATACAGGGATAAGAATACTCTTCATTAGCCGAGCGTGATTGGACACCCATTGTCCGATCACATTTTGTCCAACTGTCAAACCACATATTGTTGTGACCACGTTTTAGGTGCTCTCACAAAACAGCCTCTTGGTTGGCTTGACCCTTCACCAAACAGACGACGACAACACGAAGTACAGAGTCCAGAAGCACTAAAATATCCCCTGCCGCCTCTTTCCTCTTCTCTTGCACCTTCCCTCCTTCCCGCTTATCTCTCCTTTTTCCTGCATTTTTATTTTTATTTTGGGGGGTGGTGTAGAGTGTCCCACTTGGAAAGAAAGCACAACATTTTGCCGTCTAAGAAAACTTGGAAGAGAGTTGGCTACAGAAACTTTACGACAGCTTGTTTAATTGCCGAAGTTACAACGGCACTGAAAAAAAAAGTGACTTTATGACTGCTCTTCATATTCATGACTGTTGCAGCAACCCCATCGTGACATGAACAGCCTTCGCTTGGCAACTGGCATGTACTTAGGACGGTTGCAGTGTCCCAAGGTCACGTGATCATCTTTTGCGACCTCACGAGCAAAGCCAATGGGGAAGCCAGATTCCATTAATAACCGAAGGAACCATGTTACTAGCTTCGCAACTGCAGTGGTTCATTTAACAACTACGGCAGAAAAGGTTGTCCCACGGGGCAAAGCTCATTGAACAACGATCTCACTTAGCAACAGAAACTGGGCTCAGTTGTCATAAGTTGAGGGCTATCAATATCTATAGCAGGGGTCTTCAAACTTGGCCCTTTGATGACTCGTGGACTTCAACTCCCAGAATTCCTCAGCCAGGCACGAGTCATCAAAGGGCCAAGTTTGAAGACCCCTGATCTATAGTTAAATCATCAGGCTAGAAATCTATCAAATAATTTGCTTCTCCAAGGATCTCACATTTGGGACAGAACCTACAGTCCTCCCAGATGTGCTATCATGTGAAGTTACATCAGAGAAGAAATAAGTCTTTAATTGTTCCCTACATGAATATGCAAATGAAGAGAAAGTGCCCAGAGGGAAGTAGATAGTTCACAATTTGGAAAAAACTGAAATTATGTGTATTTTCATGACAGATAGTTCCTGGCTTATAACCGAATTGAGCCCAAAATTTCCGCCGCTAAGCAAGGCAGTGAAGTGAGCTTTGCCCCATTTTACAGCCCTTTTTTTTGCCACGGTGGTTAAGCGAACCAACTGCAGTCGTTAAGGGAATCATACAGTCGTCAAGCAAATCTGGCCTCCCTCATTGACTTTGCTTTGTCAGAAGCTGGCTGATCCTGGGATGGCACAATTATCATGAATACATGCCAGTTGCCCAGCATCTGAATTTTGATCATATGACCAGGGGGATGCTGTAACCGTCGTATGTGTGAAAAACGGGCATAAGCAGTGGTGGGACTCAGCCGGTTTGCACTACTTCGGCCGAACCGGTAACTATTTTTTTGTGACCCAGGCCCAGGATGGACTTCCACAAACGGCATCCACACCGAGAACCGGTTGTTCACATATTTGAATCCCACCACTGGTCATAAGTCACTTTTTTCGGTGCCGCTGTGATTTCAAATAGTGACTAAACAAGTGGTTGTAAGTCAAGGATGACTTGTTAGAGTGGTGTGTCGCAGCGGTTAGAAGGCAGTACTGCAGGATACTTCCGCTGACTGCCGGCTGCCGATCCTACTATTACTATTGCAGGCAAACTCTGCCCACTGCCAAGAGTTCGATCCTGACCGTCTCAAGGCCGAGTGAAGCCTTACATCCTTCCGAGGTCGGTAAAATGAGGACCTAAGTTGTTGGTGGGCAAATATGCTGACTCTGTAAACCGCTTAGAGAGGGCTGTGAAGCGGTATATAAATCTTCAGTGCTGTTGCTAGTGCTATTCCTGATTGAGCTACTGAACATTCCTATCACCTAAGCCGGCTGTGGACTCACAATCCGAAGTAATATTTTACCTAAATCTTTTTTAAGAATGAAAGATGAACTTTGCATACAGGACAGTTGGAGAGAGATGTACCCAGAAAAAGCACAATACACCTTTTATTCTAATAGACATAAATCGTGCTCAAGAATTGACATGATATGGACTTCTTTGGACTTAAAGCCCATGATACAAGAAACAAATGGCTTGATTCCAGAGTTTAAACTTTAAACCCTAAAGGAGAGGGAGAAAGAGTTTACAAAAGAGAAAGGTTTAACGTAATATAAGCAAATCTGTGAGACTTGAGTTGACACATGGTTAGGCCGGCTTTGTGTGCTAACTTGTTTTACACGCAACCGAGGGACCTTTGCCCTGTTAAGATTAACTGGTCTCAAAATGCCTTAAGTTGTGTTCGCTCTGAAAGGTTAACGCTTCCTGACCACGTCACTGCTCAGATTCTCCTGAAACTTTCCCCCTAAGAATCATACCTTTTCTGACATGCAACAACATCATTGCATCTCATAACCTAGGCCAGGGGTAGGCAACCTTGGCTCTTTTATGACTGGTGGACTTCAACTCCCAGAATTCCTCAGCCAGGCACTCATGGCTGGCAGGTTGAAGTCCACAAGTCATCAAAGGACCAAGTTTGAAGACCCCTGCTCTAGAAAGAATGCAGAGAAGAGCAACAAAGATGATTAGGGGACTGGAGGCCAAAACATAGGAAGAACGGTTGCAGGAATTGGGTATGGCTAATGTGAAGAGAAAGACCAGGGAGACACAAGAGCAGTGTTCCAATATCTCAGGGGCTGCCCCAAAGAAGAGGGAGTCAAGCTATTCTCCAAAGCGCCTGAAGGCAGGACAAGAAGCAACGGATGGAAACTAATCAAAGAGAGAAGCAACCTAGAATTAAGGAGAAACTTCCTGACAGTTAGAACAATTAACCAGTGGAACAACCTGCCTCCAGAAGCGGTGAATACTCCAACACTGGAAGTTTTTAAGAAGAGATTGGACAGCCATTTGTCCGAAATGGTGTAGGGTTTCCTGCCTGAGCAGGGGATTGGACTAGATGACCTCCAAAGTCCCTTCCAACTTTATTACTATTACTGTTACCAAGGGGAGATTCAGCCTAAAAATTAGGAGAAATTTTCTGACAGAACAATCAACCAAGAGAACAGACTGCCTTCAGATGTTGTGGATGATTCATCACTGGAAACGTTCAAGAGAGACCGGACAGCCATCTGTCAGAAATGGTATAGGTTCTCCTGCTTAAGCAGGGGGTTGGACTATAAGGCCCCTTCCAACTGTTATTCTAAGAGAGCTTCTTCAGTTCTAACTGACTGGAGCAGAATGGAAAGAATTTATAGTCTTTGCAGCCATCTGCTCCATAGCTCTCCTTCGTTCAGGCCACTTGAGGGTTTATCTGGATCCTGAATCGGAGCTCAAAGGGGTGTGGGGCCTTCTTGGAAATACCAAAAAGGACTGTGTTGTAAACAAGAGATAGGCGGTGTCGTATTCTGTTGAGGGAGGGCTGTTCAATTTTGACATAGATGGCCTTTTTGACCCCTCTTTTAAACCAGTGGCCCTCTCTGTCCAGAATGTGTGTGTGGACTTTGTCAAGTCTGAAGGAATGTTGACCCTTTCCCAAGGCGACGATGACGTCTACCTGGAAGCCAACCTCAGGAATGAAGCCTCTCACCACTTGGGGCCATGAGGTCTCTAGGCTCTCCTCAGGGAAAAGTCAAGTCTTCTGAGCTGTTCCAACCTGAATAATTGGCATTGTGAAAGAGGTGGCAATCTCAATTGAAACCAACTATCTCTCCATCTTCTGCTCTGTGGAAAGCCTCTGTAGACTTTGTATGCAAAACCTGGAATCTTTGAAATGCAAAGCAGGGGCTGTGTCATTTAAGTGATGAGATGCTTCTCATTACCAGTTAACAGTTAACTCATCTTATTAGTTACTAACAGGTCGTGGGTGAGTTTACTGGTCACGCCACTAAAGAGTCTTTCGAACAGGCAAATCTGGGTTCAGCGCAAACAATGATGCTTGATTGTTTTAATTCGGGGTTGGCACATTTATTTATTCAGTTTCTCTCGCCGCCCATCTCAATCAAGGGCTTATTGTTCAAAAAATATACTGCAATTTAAAAAAAAAAAAGACATTTTAAAAACAATAAAAGCGTTTTAAATCGTTGAGAAACAAAAAATATCCAAAATAAATATACACGGCAGCCAAGTTACTTGGCCCGTTAACAACACAGGTGCTTCCTCGATTTAGGATCACAACTGAGCCCAAAATTTCTGTCGCTAAGCAAGACAGTTCTTAAGTGAGTTTTGCCCCCATTTTACGACCTTTCTTGCCACGGTTGTTAAGTGAATTGCTGCAGTTGTTAAGCTAGTAATATGTTTGTTAAGGGAATCTAGGCCTTTGAACTCTGGTGCTGGAGAAGACTCCTGCGAGTCCCTTGGACTGCAAGGCGTTCAAACCGGTCAGTCCTAGAAGAGATCAACCCCGACTGCTCTTTAGAAGGCCAGATCCTGAAGTTGAAACTCAAGTACTTTGGCCACCTAATGAGAAGGAAGGACTCACTGGAGAAGGGCCTAATGCTGGGAAAGATTGAGGGCAATAGAAGAAGGGGACGACAGAGAATGAGGTGGCTGGATGGAGTCACTGAAGCAGTAGGTGTAAACTTAAATGGACTCCAGAAGGTGGTAGAGGACAGGAAGACCTGGAGGAACGTTGTCCATGGGGTCGCGATGGGTCGGACACGACTTCGCAATTAACAACAACAACAACAATAAGTCATCAACATAATGGCCTCTTGAAAGGTTGGGGGGTAAGGCTCCCCAACGGAGATGTTTATGGAGATTCTCAAGTCATTCAGGTTATGGTTGTCCCAAAGATGCTTTTTCAAGAGGCAAGTGGACTTTCTTGTTTTTTCATTGAAGACGTTTCGCTTCTCCTCCAAGAGGCTTCTTCAACTCTGGCTGCATGGTGGGGGTCGCGATGGGTCGGACACGACTTCGCAATTAACAACAACAACAACAAAGGGAATCTGGCTTCCCCATTGATTTTGCTTCTCAGGTCGCAAGAAGTGATCCCGGAGCAATGCAACTGCCATAAGTACATGCCAGTTGCCAAGCCTCTGAATTTTGATCACGTGACCACGGGGGGATGCTGCAATGGTGGTAAATGTGAAAAACGGTCATTTAGTAACCAAAGTTGCAAGTTACTTTTTTTTAAGTGCCATGTATCTTCTAACGGTTACTAAATGAATGGTTGTAACTCAAGGACTACCTGTAAAGTCAGGAAATAGGGCATCCAAGCAGCCACTATAATTTGTACGGTCCGTTGATGGTTTACTGTAGATGAACACAACTAATCTGGGCTTACTGGACAAACCATAATAAAGTTAACCCTGATTTAGTGCAAGGATGAAACAAGGTCACTGCTGTCAAACCTAGCTAAGAATTTTATATTTGGCTGTTATATTATAAATCCAGACTGTGTTTATTTTTATTTGGTGGTGGGATACTCTTTGCATCCCGCGCTGTTTGCATAAAAACCTGCCTTTTTATTTCCTTTCCTTCCTGTTCCTTCACCTCAGATGGAATTTGCTTTCTTGGGCAATTTCTCTCCACTCCACCCTCATGGGGGGGGGGAAGCTGGTAGGGTGGGGGGAAGTTGTGTAAGAGAAAGGGAGAGGTTGTAAGAGGGAATGAGTAACAGGAAGAGAGAGTACAGGGAGACAGCAAACCGAGAGAGGCCGATTTTTATGCAAAGGATCCGGAGCGATAAATAAGAATTAAGAATTCAGGGCCAGTGTTATCTGAAGCCCGTTATGAGTCACCCAAAAGAGGAAGAAAAACATGCACGCAGTTGAAGGTGGTGGCAATCAGAAAAAAAAGGGGGGGGGGCTCTAATGAGGACTAGAAGAATGCCTGAAGGTCAACTTTGGTCTGACTTCATTGAAATATTCCAACACCTCTCTCCATTCTCCAAAGGGTCTTCCCTCCCTCTTAGCTTTCTTTCTTCCTGGATTTTTTTTTGGGGGGGGGGTGAGGTGGTGGTCCTACTTCAAAAGAAAGCACAACGTTTTGCTTTCTAAGAAAACTCTGAAGAGAGTTTGGTGCAATGGTTAAAGCAGTGGTTCTCAACCTTTCTAATGCCGCAACACCATAATACAGTTCCCCATGTTGTGGTGACCCCCAACCACTTATACATCACCGGGTGCCAGGGGCGTGGCCAAAGAAAAGGAGGAAAAAATGGCGGACAGCCTTGTTTGGCGACCCCCGTGAAAGGGTCGTTCGACCCCAAATGGGGTCCCGACCCACAGGTTGAGAACCACTGGGTTAAAGGCTTCAGGCGGGAGACCATGAGTTCTAATCCTACTGAGGCATGCAGCCAGCTGGATAACTTTGAGCTGAACCCTCTCAGCCCTGGAAAGGAGGGAATGGCAAACCACTTCTGGGGGAAAAAAAATTTGCCAAGAAAACGGAAAAGATTTGTCTGGGCAGTGGGATGGAGTCCACACTGACTGGAAGACCCCCCTCCCAAAAAATAAATAAAAACTTTGGGGTCCAGAGACCTCCTTGCCGGTCAAAATTATCCCTGACGCTGGTACTTGGCTTCCCACTTTCAAATCTATGATGCTCAAATTCACCTATACAGGTAAAATGGATTGGGTTTGGTTCAACTAAATCTGATTTAGAGATTTAGAGAGTCTACAACTAGCTCTGAGGGTTAGGCATCAGAAAGTTGAATTTTCTTCACCTCCTGTGCTGGTCAGGGACCATGGGAATTATAATCCAGGGTGAATCCAGAGCACTTAATGGGAGCCGTGGAAATTCACTCTCTTGAGCAGATGAGAGGTTAATAAAAACGGGGAACCAGAAGATTACTAGAGTGCCTTCCCTGGCAGAAGGAGAAGTCCCAAATACAAAGACTATAGGAGGAAGTTTGGGTTGATAATGAGGAACCCAGAACAGAAAGCGGTCAAAACACATGAAGATGGTAGGGGGAATATATGATGAAACCCCTGGATCAGGGGTAGGCGACCTTGGCCCTTTTGTGACTCTTGGACTTCAACTCCCAGAAATCCTGAGCCAGCATGGCTCAGCATGGAAACCTCTCCCTTTTTCCTCAGCATGGCTGGCTCAGGAATTCTGGGAGTTGAAGTCCAGGAGTCATAAAAGAGCCAAGGCTCCCCACCCCTGCCCTATATCAGGGCTCCTCAACCTTGGCAGCTCTAAGACTTGTGGATTTCAACTCCCAGAATTCCTCAGCCAACATGGGGGAACTATTGGACCCCTCATGACTTGTGGACTTCAACTCCCAGAATTCCTGAGCCGGCATGGCTCAGCATGGAAACCTCTCCCTTTCTCCTCAGCATGGCTGGCTCAGGAATTCTGGGAGTTGAAGTCCACAAGTCATAAAAGAGCCAAGGTTGCCTACCCCTACACTAGACATTCCCAGTTCCCACAACCATTCATCGTATGTTTTATCCTCCAGTCCCCTAATAATCTTTCTGACTCTCCTCTTCACTCTGAGTCTCAACATCCTTTTTCTATTTTTTTTTTTGGTAATTAACTTGTAATTTACAAGGACAGTTCACCGGTATTTCTCCCCAGCCAGCTCCCTTCCATCCTATCTTTTCCTGTGGGGAAATCTACACAAAATATTTTCCCGCTCTTTGGATGCAGGAGAACAAAATCTGCTCCCTACTTCTGCCAGGTTTTGCAGGAAAAATTGGCTATCTAAAACAAAGAAACGTGGACGTGAAATGGACCTGTCCAGTATGGCCCTTTAGTTTTTTCTTTTTTTCTCTTTAAAGTGATTTTTTTTCCAACATTAAAATTCACCCCTTTTCATCCAAGTATATTTATTTAATTTTATTTTTCTTTGACAGATATAATAATTCCTCCTTTCTTGTTTTATGCTATGTTTTATGTTTTAATGTTTGAAATAGTATTAGAGTAGAAACAGTATATGCACTAAATAATATGAGAATATTTGTATGATCACCATGCTTAGATGGAATTCCGGTCGAGTCTTATAAAAAATATGAGTGTTACTACAATGAATAATGTTGGATTCCTAGTAAGCAGTAGAATATGAAAGAAGGAAAAATGTAAATAAGAAACAATGGGGCAATACGGACAAATATTTCAAAAAAGAAAGAGGGGGGAAATGTAAAGAATAGAAGAGTACTGTTACAAACTGCTGTTAACAAAAAGGATATATTACATGTGTATGTGTGTAATGTTTGGTGTGTTTTGTTTTGTTGGTGTAAAATAATAAAAATTGAAAAAAAAAATAATAAAGTGATTTTTTTTTTTCATGGACCCATTTATGCACTACCTTCTTCACCCCTTGAGGTTTCAAAACGGGCCCAGCTGCATTTCCGACAGACGTCAATCTCCGAACTGCTTCCCTCTTGCAGAAAAATAAGTTCGTCATCGAGAATTGTGACTCAGCAGGAATTCAGGTTCTTTCCTCCCTTCCTTTCTTTTCTTACCAGAAGAGTCAACAGCTACTCCCAGGTGCAGGTTTGCTGTTGCAATATCTGCTCCGGGTTAGAACAAAAGAGTCGGCCAGCCGATCCTTCCCCCACTGCATTTTACAGGCGGTTCTCAACTTCCGACCACAATTGAGCCTGACTTTTCCTTTGCTAAGCAGGACAGGCTCCATGTTACGACCTTTCTTGCCACAGTTGTTAAGTGAATCACTGCCGCGAATAGCAATAGCACTTAGACTTGTATACCGCTTCACAGAGCTTTTACAGCCCTCTCTAAGTGGCTAACAGAGTCAGCATATGCCCCCCCCCAGCAATCTGGGTCCTCATTTTACCGACCTCGGAAGGATGGAAGGCTGAGTCGACCTTGCGCCAGTCAGGATCAAACTCCTGACAGTGGGCAGTTTGCCTGCAATAGTACTTAGACTTATATACCGCTTCACAGTGCTTTACAGCCCTCTAAGCGGTTTACAGAGTCAGCATATGGCCCCCCCAACAATCTGGGTCCTCATTTTACCAACCTCGGAAGGACGGAAGGCTGAGTCGACCTTGAGCCCAGATCGAACCCTTGGCAGTGGGCAGAGTTTGCTTGCAATATTCCATTCTAACCACTGCACCGCCACCACAAGTTAGCATCACGGTTATTAAGTGAATCTGGCTTACCCCATTGACTTTGCTTGTCAGAAAGTCACAACAGGTAGATCACAGGACCCCGGGACATTGTGGACAGGACCCCAGGACATTGTGACCGTCATAAATATGAACCAGTTGCCAAGCATCCAAATTTTGATCATGTGACCCTGCAACAGGCGTTAAGTGTGAAAACTGGTCATAGGTCACTTTTTTCAATGCCGTTGTAGCTTTGAACAGTCCCCAAATGAATGGTTCTTAAGTCGAGGACTGCCTGTAGCAACCCCAAGACAAATGACAATGGAAAAAGGGTTACCACGAACTGCAGTTTTTCAAGGCACCCCGTAAAGCGCTGCTTTCAAAACTTCCCTTCATTATCCAAAGCCATTTAACGGAAAGTCTTAATTGAATTTCCAGGACCGACTGTAAGCCCCTTCCTGTAGTACCACTGGAGCTTCAAACTCCTGTTCAGGTAGTCCCCAACTTACAACCATTCGTTTAGCGACTGTTTGAAGTTGCAGCAACCTTGAAAACAAAAAGTGACTTACAACTTGTCCTTTCGCTTACAATCGTCGCAACCTCCCCTCAGGCCACGTGTTTAAAATTAAGGTGCTTGGCAGCTGCTGTGTACTCTTATTTATAAAGATTGCAGCAGGCCAGGATCATGTGATTGCCATCTATGACCTTCTCAGTCAGCTTTTAACAAGCTAAATCAATGGGTGAGTCTAGATTCGCTTAGCAACCGCACGATTCACTTAACAGCTGCAGTGAGTTAAGATAACCTTTACTGTCATTTAATGTGGGCACACTGGCCCACATTAAAAATGAAATTCTGTTGCCTGCTCTCAAAAGTGTACACATACATAACACACATTTAAAAACATACTGTATACAACAGTGGTGGCGAACCTATGGCACGGGTGCCAGAGGCGGCACTCAGAGCCCTCTCTGTGGGCACACGTGCCGTTGCCCCAGGCTTGCCTCCCCCCACGACCCCCTCCTCTCCAGCAGCCCCCCTGAAGGAGAATCGCCCCCAAGTGTGGCCCACACAGAGCAGCACAGCCAAGGACATGGCAGCAGGCAGCAGGCAGACTCTGCCCTCACGCCCCATCATGAAGTTGATGCTGCAGGGTGCGGGTAGAGGGTGTGGCCGCCACAGCGCTGCTGGGCTGCCTGGGCGATCTGCGTTGGGCCATGGAGGCGGTGAGTGGTCCTGTGGGCAGGCGGGGTGGGGGATGGGGGGGGGCAGAGCGGGGGCAGGATGGGGTGGAGCAGAGGCGGGGCCAGTTTTGGGGCACTCAGTCTCTAAAAGGTTCGCCATCACTGGTATACAACATATGTATAGACCTACACCCTTACATATACATAACAAATAAATATGAAACACTGTCCATCTTGAATATATAACGAAAGGAAGAAGCTTGAGAGTTCACAAGGTTAATACTGTATGGAACAAAACTGTGGCTGAATCTGGATGTTCTGCTTCGGATACCACGAAGCCCCCCCCCCCTCCCAGAAGGGAACAAGGAAAACAGGTTGTGAAGAGGATGTGTAGTGTCCCAGACAATCCTGCGGACGCTGCTCAAGCAACGCTTCTGTGCTATGTCCTGGATGGGAGGGAGGGAACTGCCAATGATCTTTTGGGCCATCTGCACCGCCTTCCTGTCTGAAGCAGGGATGCCTCCAAACCAGACTGTGATGCCGTATGACAGGATGCTCTCGATCGCCCCCCTGTAGAAACTGGTCAGGACAGCAGAAGGAAGATGTGCTTTTCTCATGAGATGCAGAAAATGCAGGCGCTGCTGTGCCCGCTTCACCAGTGTCTCGCTGTTGAGCGACCAAGCCAGCCTACTCGTTAATTGCTTGACAAACCATGGCACACACGATTATAAAACCGGGTGCGTTAACGAACACCTTGCTTAATGATGAAAATTCTGGGCCCATTTGTGGTCGTCAGCTGAGGCCTGCCTGTGTATTTTAATACCTGGCAATCTTTAAGTCATTTACATGTCCCCGTTAATGGGTAATTGGTTTGTGTGTCCTTACTCAAGGAAAAAACACTTTATCCCATTGTGAGTAAATTTCCCCAGGGAATTTGGGAAGCCCTGCGTGAAGGCCTTCCCAAAAGTCCTCCATATCTTTGCTATTAACTACCTTACCGCACCTGTTTAATTATTACTTTTTCATTAGCTGATTATTATTTGGAATGGGCTTCAGTCAAGAAAATCTGCCTTCAGAGTGTAACCTATCCAAGCTAGGTGTGACAATGAGTTGACTGATATGTGAGTTGATAGGCATGTGTTATTTCTCTTTAGCAAACTCTTGTCTTCGGTTGTCTAATAATCAGTGACAAACTATAGGGGGTAATCCCATATTTACCACAGTTCACTTAGTGACCGTTCAAAGTTACAACGGTACTGAAAAAAGTGATATATATATAACTAGCATACTGCATCCAGTTTTGGTCACCACGATGTAAAAAAAATGTTGAGACTCTAGAAAGAGTACAGAGAAGAGCAACAAAGATGATTAGAAGACTGGAGGCTAAAACATATAAGGAACAGCTGCTGGAATTGGGTATGTCTAGTTTAATGAAGAGAAGGACGAAGTGGGACACGATAGCACTGTTCTAGTATCTCAGGGGCTGCTCCAAAGAAGAGGGAGTCAAGCTAGTCTCCAAAGCGCCTGAAGGCGGACAAGAAGCAACGGATGGAAACTGACCAAAGAAAGAAGCAGCCTAGAACTAAGGAGAAATTTTCTGACAGATAGAACAATTAATCAGTGGAACAACCTGCCTCCAGAAGCAGTAAATGCTCCAACACTGGAGGCTTTGAAGAAGAGACTGGACAGCCATTTGGCTGAAATGGTATAGGGTTTCCTGCCTGGGCAGGGGGTTGGATTAGATGACCTCCAAGGTCCCTTCCACCTTTATGATGATGATGATGTGGTTTATATTGGTCTTTTGTTGACCTGGTGCTTTCCCAGTGGACTGTGAACCCTGGGTGATTATCTCCAATTTAGAGCACCTGACTGGGAAATCTGTGCCATGCAAGGTTAAATAAGCGTTGGTCCAGATCTCACGTGCCTTTCATGTGCCTTTCAGTCAATTGCAGAAGCCGTTTATTGCTGCTGGAAGTGGATCCACGTAAAACCCACTTGCTCCCCAACAAGTGGGATACGGGCGCCATCTTGTGTCCCATCTGTATACAGGACACAAGAAAGTCAAATAAAATGGGTTAAATCAAATTGTGTGGGGTTTGGGCTTAACAACAATAATAATAAAGTTGGAAGGGACCTTGGAGGTCATTGAGTCCAACCCGCTGTTCAGGCAGGAAACCCTACACCATTTCGGACAAATGTCTGCCCAGTCTCTTCTTAAAAACTTCCAGTGTTGGAGCATTCACAGCTTCTGGAGGCAGGTTGTTCCACTGGTTAATTGTTCTAACGGTCAGGAAATTTCTCCTTAGTTCTAGGTTGCTTCTCTCCTTGATTAGTTTCCATTCGTTGCTTCTTGTCCTGCCTTCAGGCGCCTTGGAAAATAGCTTGACTCCCTCTTCTTTGTGGCAGCCCTTGAGATACTGGAACACTGCTATCACTCCGTCTCTTCATTAAACTAGATATACCCAATTCCAGCAACCGTTACTTGTATGCTTTAGCCTCCAGTCCCCTAATCATCTTTGTTGCTTTTCTCTGTACTCTTTCTAGAGTCTCAGCATCTTTTTTACATCGTGGTGACCAAATAGCTTATATGAAAGTAACATATCACAAAAATTGAGTAAATACAGGTAGTCCTCGACTTACAACAATTCACTTAGGGACTGTCTAAAGTTACAACGGCACTGAAAGAAGTGACTTTCACACTTACGACTGTTGCAGTTATCCACAGGGTCACGGGATCAAAAGTCAGACGCTTGGCAACGGCCTTATATTTGTGACGGTCGCGGTGTCCCCGGGGGGATGTCACGTGATCTCCTTTTGCGACCTTCTGAAAGGCAAAGTCAATGGGGGAAGCCATATTCCTTTAACAACCGTGTTACTAACTTAACAACTGTGGCAAGAAGAGTCATAAAATGGGGGGAGGGCAAAACTCAACAAATTTCTCACTTGGCAACATAAATCTGGGGCTCAGTTGTAGCCTGTACTCATGTTTTTCAACTTTGGTGACTTTGTGGAAATTCATCTCCCAGAATTCCCCACCCAGCATGCTATATCGTAGGGGAGCTGTGCTAATGATGAGGCAGCCAAAAATTAATGAGTTGTAGTTCACAAAGCTTTATGTCTTTTAATAAAATAAAATGTGTAACTCTGAAAAAGTGCTGTTAGATAGCTTCAGATTATTTTGGCTTATTGTGTAGAAACAACGCACTAAGACTTGGTCGATTGACACTGTTGGGTTGCCACACATAGGCCGGTTGCCAAGTGCGATATAGAAGTTATTTTTTCCAGTATCATACCTTCAAACAGTCACTAAGTGAACGGTTGTAAGTCAAGGACTCCCTGTGCCCCATGTTGTTGCTGTAGGAAAAAAACCTGCGTATTCACCCAGGCAGATGTCATAAGTTAATGACTATATTCAGTACAATACATACAAAACCAGGAACGTAGAAAATATACAGGCTGGTGAATGAAAAGAACCCGCTTCAATCGTCGAGGGTGCCTGATGTGATTCAAAGCTGAACTCCAGATCCCCTTTCAAATATTTGTCATTAAACGTACTTCCTCCATCGAAAATGTGCACCTGCTAGGAATTGCCTCCACGGGTACGGAAGCTCTAGCAAGGCACTGCAGGATCCATGTGCTTCGTTGGGATGGGTGCCCAGTAGCCCATCCTCATTGTAGTTTTGATCCTCCTGGAAAAGGCACGGAGAACGTATGTGCTCTGGGAGATCAGAGGCTGCTGTAGCTGGCAATCACTTGTTCCAAGGTGGTGAAACAGCCCAGAAAATCGTCTTCTTCAATTCCAAATTTTGAATACTGGTGGATGTAAGCCCTGCGTGGAAGGAACAAGAGGCTTTGGTGAGCAAGAGAGTCTGGCCCGTATCAAATTATCCATGGCTCCTTGGAGGGAAAGTAATTGTGGGCAGAATACAATGTTGGCTTGGATTAATGTTACAGATTGAAACACGCATAAAGGAATAGAAGTAGGGTAGAGTAGAGTAGAGTAGAGTAGAGTAGAGTAGAATAGAATGGAAGTAGAATAGAATAGAATGGAATGGAATGGAAGTAGAATAGAATAGAATAGAATAGAATAGAATAGAATAGAATAGAATAGAATGGAATATAGAATAGAATAGAATGGAATGGAATGGAATATAGAATAGAATGGAATGGAATATAAAATAGAATAGAATAGAATGGAATATAGAATAGAATACAATGGAATGGAATATAAAATAGAATAGAATAGAATGGAATGGAATATAGAATAGAATAGAATAGAATAGAATAGAATAGAATATAACAGAACAGAACAGAACGGAACAGAATATAGAATAGAATAGAATGGAATGGAATATAAAATAGAATAGAATAGAATGGAATGGAATGGAATATAGAATAGAATAGAATAGAATAGAATAGAATAGAATAGAATAGAACAGAACAGAATAGGAGCTGGAAGGAACCTTGGAGGTCTTCTAGTCCAGCCCCCTGCTCAAGCAGGAGAATCTAAACCATCTCAGACAAGTGACTGTCTAGCCTCTTCTTAAAAATCTCCAGTGATGGAGCACCCACGATTTCTGGTGGCAAGCTGTTCCACTGGTTGATTGTCCTCACTGTCAGGAGGTTTCTCCTTGATTCCGGGTTGCTTTTCTCCTTGATCAATTTCCAGCCATCGTTTCTCGTCCTTCCTTCTGGTGCTTTAGAGAATAACTTGACCCCCCCTCCCTTCTTTGTGGCAGCCCCTTAAATACTGGAACACTACTATCACGTCTCCCCTATTTCTTCTTTTCTCTAGACTGGCCATTCCCAAGGTTTGCAGCCATAGGAAATAAGCCCTGGCTGTTCTTTGGAAGGACAGATCTGGAAGCCGAGGCTCAAATACAGGTAGCCCTAGACCAGGGGTAGGCAACCTTGGCTCTTTTATGACTCGTGGACTTCAATCCACAGAATTCCTGAGCCAGCAGCTGGCTCAGGAATTCTGGGAATTGAAGTCCACGAGTCATAAAAGAGCCAAGGTTGCCTACCCCTGCCCTAGATTTACAACCGCAATTGAGCCCGAGTTCATGTTGTTAAGTGAAACATTTGCTAAGTGAGTTTTGCCTCATTCTTTCTTGCCCCGGTTGTTAAGTGAATCACCGCAGTTGTTAAGTTAGTAACATGCTTGTTAAATGAATCTGGCTTCCCCATTGACTTTGCTCGTCAGAAGGTCGCAAAAATTGATAAAGTGACCCCGGGACACTGCGACCGTCATAAATACAAGTCAGTTGCCAAGTCTCTGAATTTTGATCACGTGACCATGGGGATGCTGCAACGGTCAAGTGTGAAAAAAAATATTATAATTCACTTTTTTTTTGGGTGCTGTGGTAACTTTGAACCGTCACTAAATGAACTGCTGAAAGTCAAAGACTGCTGATATTTTGGCCACAAAATGAGAAGAGAGAAGACTCCTTGTAAAAGACCCCGATGTTGGGAAAGACGGAAGGTAAACGGAGAAGGGGACGGCCGAGGATGAGATGGTTAGATGGTGTCATCAAGGCAAAATTCTGGAAGATAGCGGAGGGGGGGGGCTGGCATGCCGTTGTTCATGGGGGTTGTGAAGAATCAGCCATAATTGCCTAGTTTAATGAAGAGAAGGATGAGGGGGGACATGATAGCAGTGCTCCAATACGTCAGGGGCTGCCCCAAAGAAGAGGGAGTCAAGCTATTCTCCAAAGTGCCTGAAGGTAGGACAAGAAGCAACGGTGGAAACTAATCAAAGAGAGAAGCAACCTAGAACTAAGGGGAAACTTCCTGACAGTGAGAACAATTAACCAGTGGAACAACCTGCCTCCAGAAGCGGTGAATGCTCCAACACTGGAGGTCTTTAAGAAGAGACTGGACAGCCATTTGTCTGAAGTGGTATAGGGTTTCCTGCCTGATCAGGGGGTTGGACTAGATAACCTCCAAGGTCCCTTCCAACTACTACTACCACTTCTTATTCTTCTTATTATCATTATCATCATTATTATTCAACTGAACAACAGATTGAAAGGCAGAAACGTTGATGCGTTTTTTTTCAGCCTGAGTAGGACTGGAGATAAGACACCCTTTCCTTGCTGTCTGCCTCTTTCCTAAATTGAACCAGGCTTGCAATTACCGGTAGTCCTCCTTACAATCATAATTGTAAGGGAGCAGCAACTGTTGTAAGTACATGCCAGTCGCCAAGCAATTTTTGCCAGTTTTGATCACACAACCCTGGGGGATGCTAGAGTGGTCAGAAGTGGGAAAACTGGCCATAAGTTGCTTTTTTCCAGTGCCGCTGTAACTTTGAACCGTCACTAAATGGATGGTTGTTAAGTTGACGGCTGCCTGTAGTGCGATTTATACTTCCCACGTTCAGAGTATGTGCTTTCCCTGGTCCCACTCACCACTCCCACCAAAACAATTACATAGAAACTCACCAAGGAGAGAAGCAACCTAGAACTAAAGAGAAACTTTCTGACAGTTAGAACAATTAACCAGTGGAACTACCTGCCTCCAGAAGCGGTGAATGCTCCAACACTGGAGGTTTTTAAGAAGAGACTGGACAGCCATTTGTCCGAAATGGTATAGGGTTTCCTGCCTGAGCAGGGAGTTGGACTAGATGACCTCCAAGGTCCCTTCCAACATTATTATTATTACTACTACTACTATTATTACTATTATTATTGATCATCGCACAGTCAGCCAGATGTTCAGACTGGATTTCGCATTTTTGTCTACCTATCAAGTCCTTCCCAAGGACCTGGGATAGGCAGATGTGGATGTTTGATGGTATTACAGATATCGTCGCAGGATGCTATTATTATTATTATTGTTATTATTGTTATTATTATTATTATATCGGCTCAAATTATTATTATTTTTTTAAAAAAACAAATTTAATTCTTCTCAACTTACTTGGAAGCAAACATTTTCCAGGCTTTTCCCACTAGGCTGTTGAGCGGATTGAGCAAAAACTGGCTATTGCTGACCAGACAGGCTGATTTTTCATACTTATTAAAAGCTCTGGGCGTCTTCCAGATGCTCAAGGCCTGTGGAGGGTTGAGCCAGGAAGTGTACAAGGCTGGATCTTGGAAACCTCCTGTAAGAGACAAGAAAAGGCCACATTAGACCGAAGGATTATAGGCTAGTCCTCATTTAGCGACCACAAATGGGACTAGCAACTTGGTTGCTAACTAAGCAGAAAAGCACGCAACTGCGACTGGGCTTATGACCTTACAGGCAGTCCTCGACTTACAACACTTCATTTAGTGACTGTTCCAAGCTACAATGGCACCAAGACTTAGGAGCGTTTTTCACACTTACGACCGTTGCAGCATCCCCACGATCACATGATCAAAATTCGGAGGCTTGGCAACTGACTCACATTTATGACAGTTGCAGTGTCCCCGGGGTTGTGTGATTCCCCCCTCTGGGGACCTTCTGACAAGCAAA
The DNA here is from genome assembly GCF_016545835.1 of Crotalus tigris. Taxonomy (NCBI): domain Eukaryota; kingdom Metazoa; phylum Chordata; class Lepidosauria; order Squamata; family Viperidae; genus Crotalus; species Crotalus tigris. The sequence continues at coordinate 390,222 of NW_024096934.1, read as the reverse complement.
GTCAAAGAGGAAGCCAGATTCACTTAACAACCGTGTCGCTAACCTAATAACAGCAGTGATTCACTTAACAACTGAGGCCAGAAAAGTCGTAAAATGGGGCAAACCTCTCCTTAACAACCGCCTCGCTTAGCCACAGAAATGTTGGGCTCAGTTGTGGTGGTAAGTCTACCACTACCTGCATTTCCCCTTCAGTCGTTAAACGAAGCAACACAGTCAGTAAGGGGAAAAACACACAACTGCAGCTTAAGATTTTGTTTCTGTCTTCTGCATTAACTCAGCTGCTCACAAAAGGAAATAGAATAGAATAGAGCTGGAGGGATTTTGGAGGTCTTCTAGTCCAGCCCTCTGCTCGAGTAGGAGAACCTATACTATCTCAGACAAGTGACTATCTAGCCTCTTCTTAAAGACCTCCAGCAATGGGGCGCCCATGATTTCTGGTGGCAAGCTGTTCCACTGGTTGATTGTCCTCACTGTCAGGAAGTTTCTCCTTAATTCCAGGTTGCTTCTCTCTTTGATCAGCTTTCAACCATTGTTTCTTGTCCTTCCCTCTGGTGCTCTGGTGAATAACATGACCCCCTCTTCTTTGTGGCAGCCCCTCAAATACTGCAATATTGCTATCATGTCTCCCCTATTTCTTCTTTTCTTTAGACTAGCCAAACCCAAGTCCCACAGCCGTTCTTCGTATGTTTTAGTATCCAGGCCTTTGATCATCTTAATTGGTCTTCTCTGAATCTTTTCCAAACTCTCAACATCTTTTTTGTGATAAAGTGACCAAAATTGGCTGCAGTATTCCAGGTGTGTTCTTACTAGGGTATGAGCACCTGTCGTTTAGTGTGCGAGACTGACAATCCCGTGACTGCAGGACTGTGCAGTGAGCGTTAAGTGCCAGGATTATTTTTTTAGCAATGTCATAACTGTGAACATAATTGGGTATGTCTAGTTTCATGAAGAGAAGGACGAGGGGGGACATGATAGCAGTGTTCCAGTATCTCAGGGGCTGGCACAAAGAAGAGGGAGTCAAGCTATTCTCCAAAGCACCTGAAGGCAGGACAAGAAGGAACAGATGGAACTAACCAAGGAGAGAAGCAACCTAGAATTAAGGAGAAACTTCCTGATAGTGAGAACAATTAACCAGTGGAACAACCTGCCTCCAGAAGCGGTGAATGCTCCAACACTGGAGGTTTTTAAGAAGAGACTGGACAGCCATTTGTTTGAAATGGTATAGGGCTTCCTGCCTAAGCAGGGGGTTGGACTAGATGACCTCCAAGGTCCCTTCCAACTTTATTATTATTTATTATATGAACAGTCGCTACAAAGGGCAGTCGGTAAGCAAGGAACACCTGCTCAGGTTATCCTCGACTTATGACCACAATGGGAACAGAATGTATTTTGCTAAGCAAGGCAGCTGTTAAGTGAGTCCTAGCTAACCTGACTTTTTGTCGTGGTTGTTAAACGAATCACTGCAGCTTTTAAGTCAATTGCGTGGTCGTTAAGAGAATTCAACTTCTCCAGTTGACTTTCCTTGTCAGAGGCCAGCTGAGGTAACAAGGATGACCACATGACCCCCAACTGTTATAAATACAACTTGACAACTGCACTGAAAAAGTGGTCTGCAATCAGTCCTCACACTTACGATGCTGCAGCAACTCCACGGTCACGCGAACAAACTTTCGACGCTTGGCAACCAGCTAATATTTATGACGGTTGCAGCATCACCATTAGCGATTTTCCCAGCCCGCTTCCAACAAGCAATGGAGGGAAGTTGGATTTGCTTAATGACCATGTGATTCACTTAACAACTGCAATGCTTAACAACTAGGGCAGTGATGGCGAACCTTTTAGAGACCGAGTGCCCAAAAACTGGCCCCGCCACGCCTCATGCCACGCCCCCACTCTGTCCCCCATCCCCCGCCCTGCTTGCCCACAGGACCACTCCTCACCTCCAGGGCCCGCCGCAGATCGCCCAGGCAGCCCAGCAGCGCTATGGCGGCTACACCCTCTGCTCGCGCCCTGCAGCATCAATTGCAGGATGGGGTGTGAGAGCAGAGTCTTGTCTACGCTGCCTGGCTGCCATGTCCTTCGCTGTGCTGTTCCGCATGGGCCACACTCGGGGGCGACTCTCCTCCAGGGGGGCTGCTGGAGAGGAGGGGGTCGCGGGGGGAGGCAAGGCTGGGGCAACGGCACGTGTGCCCACAGAGAGGGCTCCGAGTGCCACCTCTGGCACCCGTGCCATGGGTTCACCACCATTGAACCAGGGCAACAAAAGGTTGTAAAATTGGCACCACTCAGTAAAAATTGCCTTGCTTAGCCATCAAAACCCTGGTCGTAACGTCACGGGCTTTTTGTCCTTGACAAAATTTTGTCTCCATTCAACTCAACTCCCCCATTATTTCGAGGAGGAGCCAAGGAGGAGAAGTTAGCCAGGAGGAATGGTTGTTTGCAGCCACAGAGGAAAAGCGAACACCTGTTGTCGCTGAGTCTCACAATGCCACGGCCTTACCCAGATCTGCACACTGTACGTCCTTCCCTCGCAGAGTGACCAAATTGGCAATCGAAGTATTGAAATTAGCCGCCCGATGTAAAGAGGGCTTCTCAGCTGCAGGAAGTCTGCTGATGGGAGGCCGCACCTGCCAGTCAATACCTGTGAAGGCAAGGTGAGCAGGAAGAGCAAGTTAAGTCACTCAAGGGCTACTTGCACGGCCTCTTCCACATCTGGAGACACGCAACTGGGATTCACCTTCTTCCATTTTGGCGTTTGCAATGAGCATCTGCCGGAGGTGTTTCAGGAGCCCAGGCCAAGCAAAGGTAGTGTAAGCAAGGGAATTTTCGGACATTTGAGGGATATTCCGGAGGCCCAGCACCTTGAACTCGGGATGGGGAACTAAAGCTTCCATCAGGTCCCCTGGAAAAAAAGAAACGAAGGTTAACAGCACGGATTTACACATTGATTTCATGACATACTGCGCCCTGATGGGCCTTAAATGGAAATTGTCAAGGTAATAATTTAAGAGCTAAAAGTATGTTATGTAATGATATAATATAAAGTAATGTAAGATGATGCAATGATGGGAATGTCTCAGCAAGGTCTGTATCTCTTTAACAGCCTGAGTATAAAAGGGAAGGCTTTGCTGGAGTGTGTCTCTCTCTTCCGTTTCCTGCTGTAACTGTTGTGTGTTGGATTCTGCTGTATTACCACGTGTATGTATATTTGTTCCTGGTGTATGTTATTGTAGATAGTGTAAGACAGTGGTTCTCAACCTTTTTAATGCCGCGACCCCCAACTGGTCGTAAGTTGAGGACTACTCAACTGGTGCAGCACCGTTTGCAGAATGGGACTTTTGACGGGCTCAGCAGGGCAGAGACAGCCTGGACAATTCCTATTGGCTTTTGAAAGCCAATAGAATTAGACTCTGTTCAAGAGAGTCTATTCTATTGGCTTTCAAAAGCCAATAGAATAAAAGGGAGTGGCACAGCTAAGGAAAAGGGGGAAAAAATGGCGGACTGCATTGTTTGGCGACCCCCGTGAAATGCTCGTTCGACCCCAAATGGGGTCTCGACCCACAGGTTGAGAACCACTGGTGTAAGATAAACCACCGTTTGATACAAGCTTCTGTTTAATGTGTTAACTCCTGGGGTATCTCATGCAATAAGACTTTGCACGCTCTGACAAAAATTATACAGGTAGTCCTCGACCTACAACCACAATCAAGCTTGAAATTTCCACTGCTAAGCGAGACAGATCTTAAGTGAATTTTGCCCCATTTTACCACTTTTTTGCCCCGTTGTTAAGTGAATCTCTGCAGTAGTTAAATAAGTAACAAGGTTGTTAAGTGAATCTGGCTTCCCATTGACTTTGTTTGTCAGACGGTTGCAAAAGGGGAAATCACATGACCCCGGGGACACTGCAGCCGTCATAAGCCAGAAGACAGGCTTAAGATACAGGAGGATCTGAACTGACTTGAACACTGGGAGCTATCTAACAAAATGAAATTCAATAGTGAAAAAAGTAAGGTTCTACATTTAGGCAAGAAAAACAAAATGCACAGGTATAGTATAGGGGGTACGTTGCTCAATAGTAGTAACTGTGAGAGGGATCTTGGAGTCCTAGTGGACAATCACTTAAATAGGAGCCAGCCGTGTGCCGCAGCTGCCAAAAAATCCACACAGTGCTAGGCTGCATTAACAGAGGGATATAATCAAGATCACGTTAAGTATAATACCACTTTACAATGCCTTGGTAAGGGCACACTTGGAATACTGAATCCAGTTTTGGTCACCACAATGTAAAAAAGATGTTGAGACTCTGGGAAGAATGCAGAGAAGAGCAACAAAGATGATTAGAGGACTGGAGGCTAAAGCATATAAGGAAAGGTTGCTGGAATTGGGTATGTCTAGTTTAATGAAGAGAAGGATGAGGGGGGACATGATAGCAGTCTTCCAGTATCTCAGGGGCTGTCCCAAAGAAGAGGGAGTCAAGCTATTCTCCAAAGCACCTGAAGGCAGGACAAGAAGCAACGGATGGAAACTGATCAAGGAGAGAAGCAACCTGTAATTAAGGAGAAACTTCCTGACAGTTAGAACAATTAACCAGTGGAACAACCTGCCTCCAGAAGCGGTGAATGCTCCAACATTGGAGGTTTTTAGGAAGAGACTGGATAGCCATTTGTCTGAAATGGTATAGGGTTTCCTGCCTGAGCAGGGGGTTGGACTAGATGACCTCCAAGATCACTTCCAACATTATTATTATTATTATTATTATTATTATTACTACTACTACTACTACTACTATTACTATTATTACCATTATTACTATTACTATTATTATCAGTATTATCATTATCATTATTATTATGAGTCAAATTGACAAGCATCTGAATTTTGACCATGTGACCACGGGGGATGCTGCAACGTTTGTCAGTGTGAAAACGATCAAAGGTCACTGAGCCAGGACATTGCAACTATCATAAATATGAGTCCATTGCCAAACGATCACATTTTGATCATGTGACCCCAGGGATGCTGCAACGGTTACAAGTGTGAAAAACGGTCATAAGACACTTTTTTTTAATGCCATTGTACCTCTGAACCAGTGATTCTCAACCTTTTTAATGCTGCGACCCCCAACCGGTCGTAAGTCAAGGACTACTCAACCGGTTGTAAGTTGAGGACTACTCAACTGGTGCACCACCATTTGCAGAATGGGACTTTTGGCGGGCTCAGCAGGGCAGAGACAACCTGGACAATTCCTATTGGCTTTTGAAAGCCAATAGAATTAGACTCTATTCAAGAGAGTCTATTCTATTGGCTTTCGAAAGCCAATAGAATAAAAGGGAGTAGCACAGCTAAGGAAAAGGGGGAAAAAAATGGCGGACTACGTTGTTTGGCGACCCCCGTGAAATGGTCGTTCGACTCCAAATGGGGTCCCGACCCACAGGTTGAGAACAACTGCTCTGAACGGTCAGTAAACAAATGGTTGTAAGTTGAGGCCTACCTCTAGACTAGTATGGACCTTTTTACTAAGAAGAGGACAGAATAAGCTGATTTTTTATCTTCTGTTTTATTTTGGTTTTGCACTGTATTAGAGGATGATTTTGAGGGAAAGTAGCCTAGGCCGATGTTTCTCCAGCATCCAGAAGTTATGGATGCTCTGACCTGGAAGTTTTAAAGAAGAGATTGGACAACCATTTGTCTGAAATTGCATAGTGTTTCCTACCTCGGCAGGGGGTTGGACTAGAAGACCTCCAAGGTCCCTTCCAACTCTGTTATTCTGTTAGTCTCAACTCTGACAACTTGAAGAGATATGGACTTCAACTCCCAGAATTCCTCAAACAGCATGAGAGAACAATGGCCCCCTTCATGACTTTTGTGGACTTCAACTCCCAGAATTCCTCAGCTAGCATGGGGGAACTATGGCCCCTTCATGACTTGTGGACTTCAACTCCCAGAATTCCTCAGCGAGCATGGGGGAACTTGGCCCCTTCATGATTTGTGGACTTCAACTCCCAGAATTCCTCAGCCAGCATGGGGGAACTATGGCCCCTTCATGATTTGTGGACTTCAACTCCCAGAATTCCTCAGCCAGCCATGCTGAGGAGAAATGGAGAGGTTTCCATGCTGAGCCATACCTCTTCAAGTCGCCAAGGTTGAAAAACACTGGGCTAGACAGTTTTCAGAAGGAGAAACTAAATACCTAGAGGTGACCTGCTGTAGTGAGCCGCCCCTTCAGAGGAGTAGGCCGGCTGGAAGACGCTACCCAGCTGATGTGCGATCACTCGATTGACATCCTGGAAAGAAATCTGCTTGATGTTCATCAGCTGCAGGCAGATCTTATGGACGGCGTCGTTCTCGTGCACCAGAAGGGCATCCGAAGATTGGTATAAGTGGGAGAGCGTCAAGACAGAGTTGTAATTTTGGACAATCACCTTGAAAAGAGAGGAAGAGAAAGGAGCGGCTTTAGATACAGAGAGTCCCTGACTTAGGACTGCAACTGAGCCCAACGTTTTCACTACAAAGCGAGGAATTTGTGAAATGAATTGGGCCTCATTTTACGACAGCTTTTCACAGTCGTTGAATCGCTGCAGTTGTTATGTGAATCGCAGGGTTGCGAAGCGAACCTGGCTTCCCCCATTGATTGTCAAGAAGGAAACTTTGGCAGCTATTAAAGGGGGGGGGAAGTGTTGCTTTAGAATGGGTTAGATGGAGAAAGGAAACCTCTACGATTCCTTGAAGACCTCGAGAACCTGAAACCTTTCCAGGGACACTGCAGCAGGTGTGGAGAGACAGCAGACAGTTCCCATAACAAAGTGAAATTGTTTACATGGACTAGGGCTGTGATGGCAAACCTTTTAGAGACCAAGTGCCCAAAAACTGCCTCCCTACCCGTCCCTGCTCCACCCTGCCCACTGGGCCACCCACCACCTCCACGGCCCGCCACAGATCACCCAGGCAGCCTGTGCGCGACGGGGCGCAAGGGCAGAGTCTTGTCCCCGCTGCCCAGCTACCATGTCCTTGACTGCACTGCTTTGCGTGGGCCTCGCCCAGGGGCGACTCTCCTCTGGGGGGCTGCTGGTGAGGAGGGGGCTGTGGGAGGAGGCGGGGCTGGGGAGACGATGCGTGTGCCCACAGAGAGGGCTCCAAGTGCCGCCTCTGGCACCTGTGACATAGGTTCGCCTCCACTGGACTAAGGGGTTGACTGGAAAAATTATTGTTTAATTCTATGAACTGGTATCTGGGAACCTCAGAGTTATGCATTACTTCCCCCCCAAATCCCAGGGAAGCCTCCATGCTCACAATTTTTTTCAGGCCCACCCACCCTGCATCACCTCCTGCCCTTAGATTTCTTTTCACCCCTAAGTAAGAACATTGGGCACCCTTTAGCCAAGATCTGGGACAGTGGTTCTCAACCTGTGGGTCGGAACCCCATTTGGGGTCGAACGACCATTTCATGGGGGTCGCCAAACAACGCAGTCCGCCATTTTCCCCCCCTTTTCCTTAGCTGTGCTACTCCCTTTTATTCTATTGGCTTTTGAAAGCCAATAGAATAGACTCTCTTGAATAGAGTCTAATTCTATTGGCTTTCAAAAGCCAATAGGAATTGTCCAGGCTGTCTCTGCCCTGCTGAGCCCGCCAAAAGTCCCAGTCTGCAAACGGTGCTGCAAGTTGTCTGCAGCGAAGGCGAGCTGTCTGGAAGCTTCCACCCCTCCCTGCTGAGCAACTACTAAAAATTAAGTAAAAGAGGGCCAGGGGTGGGAGGTGGGAGGCCGGCGGGCGCAGGGAGGATTGCTGGCGCGCGTGGGGCCTGGAGGGTGCCTTATCTCCCTTGGGCTGAGCCAGCTGGTGGCCCAGCCGGTGGTCGGCCTGCGCCGTCTCTGCCGCTTGCCAGCTACGCCTCGGCTGGCGCAGGGGGCGGCACCACGCATGTGCGGCGCTCCCGGGCAGGGAAAGTCCTCGACTTACGACCAGTTGGGTAGTCCCCGACTTACGACCGGTTGGGGGTCGCGGCATTAAAAAGGTTGAGAACACTCACCTCTCCAGTTCCATATGGCCAGATAACATGGTTGAGCAGGAAGGAGTGTGGATAAGCCTCTCGTAGGGCTGCCGTCACAAAGGCCCCCAGGCCTGACCCCGTCCCACCAGCCATGCTCATGATCATCAAGAAGCCTCCGAGCCGGTCGCACTTCTCCGCTTCCGTCTGAATGAGGTTCATGATCGCCTCTTCGTGTTTGGGGCCATGGACGCAGTAACTGGGCAGAATTCGGGAAAGGAAAAAAAAGAGAAGAACCCGTGGATGGGTTACATTGTGCTAAAAACAAACGGCCTGACGTGATAAAGAATTATTGGAAACAGATACCTACTTGGCTAGGAGAACATGTTGATTTTAAAGCTGAACTTGTTTTTATTAGGTATAATGCCAGAAAAAGACTCAAAAACAAAGCTTATACTTGATTTTGCATGTCACAACAGCGGCAAGAATTATATTTGCGCAGCACGGGAAAAATTGAAGGAATGCCACCAGATGAAGAAATAATTAAAAAAATACTAGTTATAATAATAATAATAATAATGATAAAGTTGGAAGGGACCTTGGAGGTCATCTAGTCCAACCTCCTGCTCAGGCAGGAAATCCTATACCATTTCGGACAAATGGCTGTCCAGTTTCTTCTTAAAAACTTCCAGTGTTGGCGCATTCACCGCTTCTGGAGGCAGGTTGTTCCACTGGTTAATTGTTTTAACTGTCAGGAAGTTTCTCCTTAGTTCTAGGTTGCTTCTCTCCTTGATGAGTTTCCATCTGTTGCTTCTTGTCCTGCCTTCAGGCGCTTTGGAAAATAGCTTGACTCCCTCTTCTTTGTGACAGCCCCTGAGATACTAGGGGTTGGACTAGATGACCTCCAAGGTCCCTTCCAACATTATTATTATTAAATTATTTTCTTTTGTATGTCATGATGGTTATATGTCAAGGCACCCATGTAACTGGACCCCATTTTATAGGTTTTTTTCCAGCAGTTATTAATGCCATAGTCTTTAAGTGAACATCATTGTATGTTTATAGGGTGGTACAGGGTTTTCCGCCTGAGCAGATGGTTGGATTAGTCCAGGGGTAGGCAACCTTGGCTCTTTTATGACTCGTGGACTTCAACTCCCAGAATTCCTCAGCCAGCCATGCTGAGGAGAAATGGAGAGGTTTTCATGCTGGCTCAGGAATTCTGGGAGTTGAAGTCCACGAGTCATAAAAGAGCCAAGGTTGCCTACCCCTGGACTAGAACATGGATCCCCAATCTGTGAGCCGTGGGCCACTGGGCTGCGGGGGCAGGCTGGCCAGTGTGCGTGTGTGTGTGCGGGACACCCCTCACTTGTGCCAGTGCCGCGGTTGCGGGGCGCAAAAACGGGACACGGCGGCACCTCGGGGCGCAAAAATGGGACACCACTGCACCAAAACGGAACGCCACTGCAGGGCATCAGGGTGCAAAAATGGGTCACCACTGCACTGCAGGGCACAAAGTGGACCACCACTGTGCTGCAAGGCGTAAAAACGGCCACCACCGTGTCACGCCGAAACAAGGTGCTGTGCCCGCAGGAACAGGGCAGGGCTAGTATCACGTGGGCGCTAACCCTGCCCCATTTATGGCTTACACGTGCTCGCGGCCCCATGCACACATGTAAAATGCTTTCCCCTCCCTTTTCCTCCGGTCCACCAACCAGCAAAACTAGAAGACCTCCAAGGTTCTTTCCAACTCTCTTATTCTGTTGTAAAGTTAATCTTTGCTTAATTGCAAAACAGCAGGCTTCTTTTGGCAGCTGTTCTTTGAAGAACCCATTGGAGAAAGAAATAAAAGAGTTGTTAAGTTTTGTTAAGTTGTTAAGTTTTGATGGCCGTCACACGTACCCGTTTGCCCAATTGTTTCCTGATCCTTGTTTCTGACAGAAGGCAGACTGGGGGCCGTATCTCCAGTTCCCAGTTCTTGAGGCAAAGGATAAAGTCTGGTTGATCACTTTAGGTTCCATGTCGACCAGAACAGCCCGGGCAACCATACCTAAGTAGGAAAAAGAGAAAAATGGGGGGGACACCCCTTTTTACAATTCTATATTGAAAAACAAAATAGGAAATACAGACAGTCCTCAAATTACGACAAGTGAGCCCAAAATTCCTGTTCTTAAGTGAGACATTTGTTAAGTGAGTTTTACGATGTTTCTTGCTCGCAGTTTTTAAGTGAATCATTGCAGCTGATATTAGTAGTAGTAGTAATAATAATAGTAATAATAATAATAATAAAATTGGAAGGGACCTTGGAGGTCATCGAGTCCAACCCCCTGCTCAGGCAAGAAACCCTACACCATTTTGGACAAATGGCTGTCCAGTCTCTTCTTAAAAACTTCCAGTGTTGGAGCATTCACTGCTTCTGGAGGCAGGTTGTTCCACTGGTTAAGTCTTCTAGTAACCCTGTTCTTAAGTGAATCTGGCTCCCCCCATTGACTTTGCTTATCACAAGGTCGCAAAAGGGGATCACATGACTCCCGGGCACCATAATGGTCATAAGTATGAACCAGTTGCCAAGCGTCTGAATTTTGATCACATGATCGTGGGGACGTTGCATACGTAGGTCGTAACTGTGAAAAATGGTCATAAGTCACTTTTTTCAGTGCCTTTGTAACTTTGAGCAGTCACTAAATGAACTGTTGTAAGTCAGGTACAGGTGTACAGGTGGTCCTCGACTTATGACTGCAATGGAGCCTGCCCATTGGGGTGGTAATGAACTATTTAAAGTCATTTTATGACCCATTTTGTCTGAAATGGTATAGGGTTTCCTACCTGAGCAGGGGGTTGGACTAGATGACCTCCAAGGTCCCTTCCAACTTATTATTATTATTATTATTATTATTGATCATCGCACAGTCAGCCAGATGGTCAGACTGGATCTGGCATTTTCGTCTACCTATCGAGTCCTTCCCAAGGACCTGGGATAGGCAGATGTGGATATTTGATGGTATTACAGATATCGTCGCAGGATGGAAGCAGTTCCTAGTAAGGCCGCCTTTTGCAAATGACTAATGGCGAATTTGTCAATGCCGATGGTGTTCAAGTGGTGCTCCAGTTGTTTTGGGATTGCACCCAAGGAGCCTATGACTATTGGTACTACCCTTGCTTGCCTTTGTCACAGTCTTTCTATTTCTATTTGTAGGTCTTTGTATTTTGTTATCTTCTCCAGTTCTTTCTCCTCTATTCTGCTGTCTCCAGGCACTGCCACGTCCACTATCCAGACTTTTTTGTCATTACTATTATTGATCATCGCACAGTCAGCCAGATGTTCAGACTGGATTTGGCATTTTGTCTACCTATCGAGTCCTTCCCAAGGACCTGGGATAGGCAGATGTGGATGTTTGATGGTATCACAGATATCGTCGCAGGATGGAAGCGGTTCCTAGTAAGGCCGCCTTTTGCACATGACTAATGGCGAATTTGTCAATGCCAATGGTGTTCAAGTGGTGCTCCAGTTGTTGTTGTTGTTATTGTTATTAATGCACCTTTTTTGCAACAGTTGTTAAGGGAATACCACAGCTGTGAAGCAAGCCATGGTTTGCTAGGGGCACGGTTTTGCTGAAAACTGGAAGTAAACGTTGGTTTTCAGCAAAACCATTTTACAACACGGTCATGTGACCGTGGAACACTGCAAATGGCCCTAAATGTGCCCAGGGGGCTGTTGAGCTCCCAAATTTTGGTCATGTGACTGTGAAGAGAGGGGCCTCTTGGAATTTTGAATCTGGGTCATTGTTATATGAATCTGGCTTCCTCCATTGACTTATTAGAAGCCGGCAAGGAAAGCCACAAATGGTGATCCTGTGGCCCCAAGACATTGCAACCATTATACTAGCCATGTCAGTTGCCAAGTGCCCACATTTTGATTAGGTTGGCCATAAGGATGTGGTGGTGGTCTTAAGTGCGAGGATTGCTTGTAAGTCACTTTTTTCAGTGCTGTTGTAACTTCAAGTGCTCTGTATAGGCAAGGTCCCATGCTCCATCAGTCTTCTCAAGCCTGGGTGTGTCATAGTCTCAATTCTCCTTTGGGGGCTCCAAACGTGCTTTTTCAAGAGGCAACTGGACTTTCTTGTTTTTCCTTTAAAGATGTTTCGCTTTTCATCCAAGAAGCTTCTTCAGCTGTGACTGGATGGTGGGGAATGGAAGGATTTATGCTCCTTGAAGACAGCTGGTCATTTGCATTCCTTTTACAGAGCCATTGAGACCATCTGGAGGTTTGTCTGTGTCCTCAGGGTCACCCGAGTGGTGCAAATGGGTGGGGAGCCTTCTTGGCACTGCTGAAAGGACCGTGTTGTAGACTGGAGATAAATGATGCCGTATCCCTCCCCCTCTGTTGAGAGAGGGCTGTTCAGTTTTGACATAGATGGCCTCTTTGACCCCTCTTTCAAACCAGCGGTCCTCCCTGTCCAAAATGTGGACCCAAACAAACCTCCAAGTGGCCTCAACGACTCTCCAAAAGAATCCAACTTTCACAGCCATACATTGCAACTGGGAAAACCATGGCCTGGACTATACGCACTTTTGTTGCCAGGGTGATGTCTCTGCTTCTTAGTATGCTGTCTAGATTTGCCATAGCTTTCCTCCCCAGGAGCAAGCGTCTTTTAATTTCTTGGCTGCAGTCCCCATCTGAGGTGATGATGACTTATTACCTCCAGCTTTTTCCTCAAAGAAACGTTCTTTACAAGCTGCCTGGTAAGAGTCATTCTCCTTCTTGGAGCAGAACCCCTGGGAGCTGTGGAGGTCTGTGTAGATAGTATCAAACACCTCACGCCCAATTTGGTTGCCACACTGGCCAAGTTGAATGGCTACGATGGACATTCTCAGCCGCCTTGCCCTGAAGAAGAAGAGACCAAGCTTCAATCAACATCTTAAACCTGGAATCCGGCAGCACCAATTTTATTTACTGATTCACAGAACAATGTGTGGAAAAACAAATTCTTAAGAGGAGCATGTGAGCAAACTAGAAACATAGAAGGAATTTGTGCTAACTGAGGCAGCCTTGGAGTACAGGCAGTCCTCGACTTACAACCACAATTGAGCCCCAAATTTCTGTTGTTAAGTGAGGCATTTCTTAAGTGAGTTTTGTCCCATTTTATGATCTTTCTTGCCACAGCTGTTATATCAGGATAATGATTTAAAGGCTAAACAGCTTATGTAATGATGTAATGTAATGTAAGGTGAATGATGCAATGTTAGAAATGACTCAACAGGTGTGTATCCCTTTAAGAGTATAAAAGGGAAGATTTTTGCTGGAGTCTTTCTTTCTTGTCCAGTTGACTACTGTAATTGCTGTATATTGGAGTTTGCTGTTTCAAAATGTCTATGTATTTTGTTTCTAGTATTTGTATATAGTGTAATATAAACCACCATTTAAATACAAACCACTGTTTACTGTATTTACTCCTGGGTTACCTCAGTACAATAAGACTGTGCGTGCTCTGACATGTTAAGTGAATCACTGCAGTGGTTAAGATAGTAACACAATTGTTAAGTGAATGTAACTTCCGCATTGACTTTGTTTATCAGAAGGTCACAAAAGGGGATCACATTACCCCAGGACACAAAAACGTTCATAAATATGAACCAGCTGCCAAGCACCTGAATTTTGAACACAAGATCATGGGGATGCTGCAAAGGTCGTAACTGTGAAAAATAGTCGTAAGTCCCTTTTTTCCATGCTGCTATAACTCTGAACGGTCACCACATATACTTTTGTAAGTCAAGAACTACCTATAAATACCATAGTGAGTTTTGATTATTGGTTTGGGGTCCTGTGTTCTGATTCCACACCAACACACACAAATCATTATATTACAGGTAGTCCCCAACTTATAACTATTTGTTTAGTGACCATTCAAAGTTACAAAGGAACTGAAAAAGTAACTTATGACCATTTTTCACACCTAAAACTGTGGCAACACCCCCATGGTCACATGATCAAAATTCAGAAGCTTGGCAACTGGCCTGTATTTATGACGGCTGCAGCGCCCTGGGGTCACGTGATCCCCTTTTGCGACCTCCTAACGAGCAAAGTCCATGGGGAAACCAGATTCACTTAACAACCATGTTATTAACTTAACTGCAGTGATTCACTTAACAACTGTGCCAAGAAAGGTTGTAACATGAGGCAAAACTTACTTAACTGTCTTGCTTATAAATATATATAATAGCTAAGACCACACATTGCTCCTTGAAGCACGAAGCTGAAAACACCAGCCTGAAGATGACGAATGGGACTTCGTCCAAACGTTGCCAAGACACTTCCAATTTTACGCGGGAGAAAACCCGAACAACCAAAGACCTACATATATATAGCCACAGGTTCTCTCCTGATAGCTAACAGAGTGGGAGAGAACCTGTGGCTTAGAGGTTATAACAACTGCCTAACATGCAGATAAGCCCAGGTTCGAATCAGAAGAGTAAGTCTGGCTGAAGAGAGTTAACGGAATTCGAAATAGCTATACTCTCTCTTTATTCTTTGTTAGCAACCTAAATATATATATATATATATATTTACCTTGAATGTACCCCTGTCAGCCCAAATATGGGAGAAAGAAATCTTCTTTCTTTTTCTTTTGCCTGTATCAGCTCAATCTAGAGCCATCCACAAGCAGCAGTCGCCAACTGCGACATCATTTTACATTTTTATATATATATAAAATTGGAAGTGTCTTGGCGACGTTTCGACGAAGTCCCATTCGTCATCTTCAGGCTGGTGCTTTCAGCTTCGTGCTTTGAGCAGCAATGTGTGGTCTTAGCTGTTTATTCCTTTTAACTGCCAGTGGGGGTATGAACTGATTGGGTGGGAGCTTGGCTGTGTTCTGATTGGGTGGAGGTGTGTTCTGAATGGTTAGGGGCTTGGCTGTGCTCTGATTGGCTGGGGGAGTGTTCTGTTTGGTTGTGCTCAGGTTAGTCTGAGTTGCAGAGGGGTTTAAGATTTTGGGCTGCCTTGCTATTTTCTGGCTTCGCGTTCGTGGTCGTGTCTCCTCTTCATGGAGGGTGTCAGTTTGCTTCATGTATGGATTGGAGGGGTTTAAAGTGGCTAATGATGCAGCTGTGGTCTGGCTTCTGGTTTGTGGTCGTGCCTCGTCATCGGTGTGGCTTTGGGTTTGTTTTTTGCGTGGATGTGTGGTGGTGACATCCTGTGTGGTTTTTGTGAGTGTGGGTCTGGTATCATTTTTTGTGTTAGGGAGTCGTTTGTCAATAAGGGCGGGTTTCCAAATGGCTGGTAGGCGGGAGGTATCATCTCGCTTGTTCATGCTGTGTGGGCGTTTTTCTATCTCGATGGCTTCTCTGATTATTCTGTTATTAAAATGTTCACTTTTGGCAATGGTTCTGGTATTTTTAAAGTCAATTTCATGTCCTGTGGCTTTAAGGTGTTGGACCAGGGAAGATGTTGGTTCCTCTTTTTTGACTGAGTTCTTATGTTCTTCAATGCGTGCACTTATTCTTCTGTTGGTTTGTCCGATGTATGTGGTGGGACAAGTGGTGCATGGGATTTCGTATACTCCTTGATTTTCTAATTCAATTTTATCTTTGGGGTTTCTAAGGATGGTGGATATTTTTCTGTTTGTGCAGAATGCTGTTTTGATGTTGTGTTTATGGAGGATCTTACTGATTCTGTCTGTGGTGCCTTTTATGTATGGGAGGAGGGCTTTGCCGTTTTCTTGTTCTTTGTCTTGGATTTTAGTGGGGGTTTCTTTTTGGATTAGGTTTGTAATCTTATTTCTATGGAATCCATTGGATGTTAGTACATTGGTGAGAGTGTGTAGTTCGGGTTTTAGGTGTTGTTCGTCAGCTAAGCGTTTTGTTCTGGAGATGAGTGTCTTGGCTACAGAGTTGATCTGTGCTGGGTGGTGGTGTGAGAGAGCGTGCAGATAGCGGTTTGTGTGTGTTTTCTTCTGGTAGATGGTGTGTCCTAGGGAGCCATTGGATTTCTTGTAGACTAAGACATCCAGGAAGGGAAGTTGGTTGTTAGCTTCTGTTTCCATGGTGAACTGTATTTTGGGGTGTAGGCTGTTGAGGTGTGTGAGGAAGTTGTCCAGTTTTTCTTTCCCATGTGGCCAGATTATGAAGGTGTCGTCTACGTATCTGAGCCAGAGTTTGGGTTTGTGATCCGATTTTTCTAGAGCTTGGGTTTCAAAGTGTTCCATGTAGAGGTTGGCAATGACAGGTGAGAGGGGTGATCCCATGGGTGCTCCTTCTGTTTGTTTGTATTTTTGTCCATTATAGATGAAGTATGTGTTGGATAGGCAGTGGTTGGTCAGATCTAAGATGTGTTTGGGGGGGTTATATTTGTTTTGAATAGCTGTCAAGGCTTCTTTGATAGGCACTTGGGTGAAGAGGGATATGACATCGAAGCTCACTAGTAGGTCGCTGGGCTGTAAGTTTTGTTTCTTTATGATCTCTATAAACTGGAATGAGTTTTTTACGTGTGAGGTGATGGATTCTGCATAGGGCTGTAGTTGTTTGGCGAGAAATTTGGCTAGGTTTTGTAGAGGTGAGCCTATGGAGCTGACTATAGGTCTGAGTGGGGTTCCTTCTTTGGAAGATGACAAATGGGACTTCGTCGAAACGTCACCAAGACACTTCCAATTTTACGTGGGAGAAAACCCAAATAACCAAAGACCTACATACATACATACATACATATATACATATACAGGCTATCAAACAGTTGTTAGTTTATTAAACAGTTGTTTTTATATTTATCCCGGTGTTCGACTATTTTCCTCAACATATACATACATATATATATATTAACAAATAAAAGAAAAAACGAACACCAGGATATAATAAACCAGCCTGTTTAATATAAACAAGCCTGTGGTTAAGAAGAGTCACTAAGCTTTCATCCGGCCAAAAAACTGCCAGCATCATCAGAGTTAGAATAGCAGATAGGGAAGGCAGCTCATATAGCCTCCTGCCTCTGCGCCCGGCTCCTTGAGCGTGTCATCGGCCCGTTGATTGTATTAATCCGTATCGCATAGAGTTGTTCTGCATCAGGCAAACTGTCTTTGACTCAACTGGTTGTGTATATATACATACATATACATATACATACACACACACACACACACACACACACACACACACATACATATATATATATAAAATATTGTTAATATAATCTTAATACATGTGTGTGCCTTTGAGTCAGACATACAGTATAATTATAATTGCACAAGTTGCTTATAAATTTAGCATATAAGTTTAATAAATAAAAATTTAGAATTGAGAGTCTGACATATACATATACCAAACTTTATACTTAGCACACAATAGACAACAACCAAATCTTACTATTAAGTCGAATTCTTACCGACTAGCATGCTCTATTACTGTATACTAAATATATTAAAATAAATGTTTATATATTACTTTACTAATGGAAAGAAACCAACCTCCTGCTGAAAAGAAAAGCAGCCTGTAATATTATAAGACAAGTTATTAGCAAAATATGTTTGATTACGAATTCGAAAATAGTTCTCAGAAAGGCAAATTTAAATTAGAAAACCACACCGCGTAAATTCTTAGCTGTATTATGGACAGCTGACATAGTTAGCCACATATGCCCATATATATAATATATATCCACGTTCTACATGTATATCCTATATAAAAATATATATTATACAACAGCCCGTTTTACCCGGTTTTTTTCTTCGTCCCACGGCGCATGCGCCTAAGTTCTCACGCCTCCCTCCACGCTTCCTTCTTTGCGTATCCCCAAGCAACAGTCACGGCCCTTTCGACTCATTTCGCGCATGCGCCCCCCAGGCCGTCGGCTGAGGCGGGAAAATCAGTCTCGAAAGAATTATCCGAGAAAAGGGCAAGTCGGCTGCCTCAGTCGCGAGCTCGACGCATGCGTCCTATCGACGCCGGCGCACTTGAACCCGCCTTCCAGTCCCAGTTATCGAGCGACCGCCAAGTCCGGGTGGTACGCGTGCGCGCGGAGTCGGAGCGCCCTTCCACCCATTGCGCTTGCGCGGATCGAGGCGGCTCCTCCTCCTCTAGGATGGCCACGGCGACGACGGGCAGCCTTTGAGCCGCAAGCTCGGCTTGGCGCGCGCGCCCTCGCGCGGCGTCCGCCCGTTCCGGCGCATGCGCGGTGGCTCCGGCGAGCTGAGGAGGCAGGGCCTGGCTAGCCCGGGCGATGGCGGCCGTCATGGCGGCGCTGTGGGTGGGTGCCGCGGGCCCATGAGGCGCCCTCAGTCTTCACCCGGACGCCCCTCCCGGCTCTTGACAGCGAAGGCGGCGGTCCCGCACGCGTTGTCATGGCGGGCGTCTTTGACATCGATCTCGACCAGCCCGAAGAGGCGGCCTCGGACGAGGAGCTGGAGGAAGGGGTGAGCGCGGCGTGGCCGGGCCGAGCGCGGCGAGGGGAGGCCGGGCCTCAGGGGAGCGAGACGAGGCGCGGGGCTGGGCTCTCCCACGGCCCGCCTTCGCCTGGCTGAGGCTCCGCGGGTCCTGCGTCTCCCTTTTACCGCGGCGAACGGGGAGGCTCCTCGCGGCGCTTCTGGCCCTTGGAAGAGAGGACGAGGAGGACCGCTGAGGGACGTTAGGAAGGCCCAGTTCGGGGGCAGCCCCGGACTGGCCTTGGAGAACCAAACGGGGGACAGGAGACCACCAGGAAATCTTGTTCCCGGGAGGCTTGAGAAGCCTCTCGGCTTAAGATCGTGGCCATCAGGGTCTCGCGGGGAAGGCGTCGGCGTGGCGCCGGGGAGACCCGGGTTCCAGTCCGTCTTGAAGGAAGGATGTTTGGCCGGTTCCCCCTTCGTCCAGCCTACCTCGCAGGGAGGTGGTTATGTTCCCTGCCTTGTTTGCAATGCAGGCCTGCAAATGATACAAATGCAGAATGGACCTAAACTTGTGTGACTGAAAGGGGTTTTTTAATGAACACAAGAGCCCGGTTAATTACAAGAAAAGCTTAATTATAAGAGTATAATGATCGTGAGATGGAGGGAAGAGCCCAGCGGGGTCCCCGAAGGCATCTCCTGCTTCTTGCCCATCTCCTTTGCATTTGAGGTCCTCCATCTACAGGTAGTCCTCGACTTACAACCGTTCATTTAGTGACTGTTCAAAGTTACAAGGGCACTGGGAAAAAGTGACTTAGGAAGGTTTTTCACAGTTACAATCTTTGCAGCATCCTCATAGTCATGTAGTCAAAATTCAGAGGCTTGGCAACTGGCTCATATTTATGACCATTGTGTCATGTGATGACTGTGACCTTCTGACAAGCACCATCAATGGGGAAACCAGATTCACTTAACAACCCGGTTGCTAACTTAACAGCTGCCGTCGCTCACTTAACAACTGTGACAAGAAAGGTCGTAAAATGGGGCAAAACTCATTTAACGGAAATGTGCTCAATTATGGTCATAAGTTGAAGACTACCCTATAGTTTCTGAGGGACTTTTTCCTTCTTGAATTTGTCCAGTCCCTCTTTAGAGACGCCTCAAACCGTGGCATTATAAAAGGGCCCAGGCTTTTTAAACTAAAGCAAACAAGGTGACTTTTAAAAAAAAAAAAGTGTCAACTTGGCTGATTTATTGCCAATGGCTGGTAGGGCTGGAGCCTAACGTGTCAGTTGATCATTGCCAGGAGTTTTGATCTCTTGTCTACTGCACTAGGATGAAATGGGCTCTTGTCCATGGAAACTGATGCTGCAATAAATTTGGAGCAGTGCAAGCTTATGCAACTTTTCTACCTCTTCAGCTGGGCTTACTCTTGAGTGGGTAGAGTCCTGTTGTTTTCCTCTACAAGCCCTAATGTAGGACCTCCCCTTGGAATGCAGTTCCCCACAACAATACTGCTGTAATAAGTAAATCATTGGTGACTTATTCAAGCTGCTTTAGTAATGCTGCTCCACCGTGGGTATGGTCAACTACTCCTTATGTGGCGTATTACTCATAGGTGGAGGCACTTGTGCAAGGAGGCAGCTTCAATAATCCCGTTGAACATCACAGAACTTATTTCTGAATAGAAAACACAACCCAGCCTTGTGGCTTACGATGGAAAAAGATGTTGCCCTTCATAACTCAAATTAGCCCTCTCTGGTCTAAACTTGTTCTGTGATGTGTCATTGGATAGAAACAGGACTATTAACAGAGATGTTGGAGAGGCACAGATAGCTACAATAATATATGGGGATACATTTGAAGAGGATAGGAATGGAAAGGGAGATTGAAGGGTATTTTGAGACATGTGAAAATTTGTCCTTTTAGAATAATGCAGGCAAGTAAGTGGTACATTACCCCCTTAAAAAGGCAATCCTCAGCTTATGACCACAACTGAGCCCAAATTTTCCATTGCTAAGCAAGACAGTTAAGTGAGTTTTGTCTCATTTTACCACCTTTCTTGCCCCAATCGTTAAGTGAACCACTGCAGTTAAGTTAACAACATGGTTGTTAAGTGAATCTAGCTGCCTCCCTCCATTGACTTTTCTTGAAAGAATATATAATAATGATGATGATGATGTTGGAAAGGACCTTGGAGGTCATCCAGTCCAACCCCTGCTCAGGCAGGAAGCCCTATACAATTTCAGACAAATGGCTGTCCAGTCTATTCTTAAAAACCTCCAGTGATGAGCATTCACAGCTTCTGGAGGCAGGTTGTTCCACTGGTTAATTGTTTAACTGTCAGAAGGTCACAAAAGATAATCACATGACTCCGGGACCCTTAAACTGTCATAAATACAGGTAGTCTTCAACATACGACCACAATTGAACCCAGAATTTCTGTTGCTAAGTGAAACATTTGTTAAGTGTGCTTTGCCCCATTTTACAACTTTTCTTCCCACAGTTAAGTGAATCACTGCAGTTGGTAAATTAGTAATTAGTAAATTAAGTGAAACTGATTTCACCATTGACTTCTCAGGAGATTGCAAAATATGATGACATGAGTCCTGGACACTATAACCGTCATAAATATGAGTCAGTTGCCAAGCATCTGAATTTTGATCACATGACTATGGGGATGCTGCAATGGTCATGTGAAAAACAGTCATAAGTCCCTTCTTTCAGTGATGTAACTTTGAATAGTCACTAAATGAACTGTTGTAATGAACTAAAGTTTGCCTGTACGTCCCAGTTGTCAAGTGTCCAGATTTTGATCACATGACCATCGGAATGCTTCAGTGGTCGTAAGTGTGAAAAACAGTCATAAGTCACTTTTACCAGTGCCATTGTAACTTTGAACAGTCATTAAACGAATGGTGTAAATCAAGGACTGCCTAAGCAGAGGGTTGGACTAGAAGACCTCCAGGGTCCCTTCCAACTCTGTTATTCTATTATTCTATTCTATATTCCATTCCAGTCCACTCCACATATTCTATTCTATTCTATTCTATTCTATTCTATTCTATTCTATTCTATTCTATTCTATTCCCTGTTTGCTTGAAATAGGATCGTTAGAAGCCTGGTTTTAAGAGATTGTAGAAAGGAAATTAGGTATCTGCATTTTTGTGCCAATTATCTCTTAAGACAAATCTTTAATTACATGTATTTAGATTTCTGATCTGATTGCTTGTTTAAGGGTTTGAGATTAGAGCCCTATCTATAAAGGGACAAAGATTAGCAATTACTTATTTAATTGTGCTACCACAGCATGACAAGCAACTTTTGGAGAGCTGCACTGTTTTTTTAAAATAACATTTTCTCGTAGCTCAGACTGCAGTTTTAGGGCCATTGCATGTTAATGTCATGCAAATGGGTTGATAGTTGTGGTTTGCAGGGAGGATACTTTGAATGTTGGGTTATTGATATCCAGACTGCTTATGTGCCCTTTTCTTTGGAAAAACAGTAGGAAACTGCCTCAGAGGTTTTGCAGTTTGTTTAAAATTTCAGTGGTATCCTTGTGTAGGCTGCCTGAAGATTGAAGGTTGCTGACTATGGCATTACAGATTCAACATGTTATTAAAGGCCTCTAAACACGTACACTTTAAGAGGTGGCTCATGATCATGGCCTAATTGCAAAGGTTGATTTATGCTCATTACCACTGGCATGCAGAAGCAATTGTAGAATTGGCTTTTCTGTGCATTGTAGCTGAATTTTTTACACTTGAAAATCTTCCACCAATGAAGGCAAATCTACATGTCCCAGAACAATGTTGCAGGATCCGATCAGGGTCGATCACCAAGACCAAAGTTTTAGTCTTCTGAGCTTTCAGATTTGTGCTGGAGCCCATCTACAGGCTACTTTAGCTGACTGTGTTCAGCAGGTCAGCTGTTCAAATCTCACCGGCTCAAGGTTGACTCAGCCTTCCATCCTTCCGGGGTAGGTAAAATGAGGACCCAGATTGTTGGGGGCAATGTAAATATATATATACATTGCTTACTGGTGTACACCGCTTAGAGAGTGCTTGCACTTAAAGCGGTATATAAGTCTCATAAATAAATAAATAAATAAACTTCTCTCTAGGAGAGTGAAAAAAATGACATACTTGCCCGTCATAATCTTTAACTCATGTCAGGATTGTATAATCTTTTAACTCTTGATCTCACAGACATAAACAATGTATTAGTTGGTTATCCAGGATTGATGTAGGCATTGTAGTTGCTACCTTGAGTCAATGTGTAAACAAAGTCGTCTAGATGTAAATACAAACCAGGAACACAAATATTTGTGCTGAACTTCAGAGTCTCCACATTCTCCCTGCATCCTGCCTCTTTTTTAAAACAAACAAACAAACAAACAAACGTGGATTCTCAGTTTTGTGGTTTTTATTTATTTTTAGGAATTACTGGATTTTTGCATTCCTGCTCATTACTGGAATGTATAGGAATGTGGTGGTGCTACTAGTCACACAGTAGAATGAACCAAAGTGAAATATTTCTTATATTGAATGAAATCTAAGAAGGTGATTGGGGAAATTATTGCATACATCCCTTTCTGGTTTCAGTATCTCTAATGAAAAGGTTACCTAATGTGATCTTTCATGATGCTTGTATTGTTTGCTGATTGTAGGCTGTGGTGGATTATGAACCCAGTCCTGTAGTCCATCTGTGGAGAATACCAATGAGTTTCTAACTGTTGATTTTACTTATATCTTCTCTATGGTGGGTGTGGTTTTCACAGATTGCAAAAACAATGATCAACTTTTTTGGACTGTTTCCAGAATGGTAGCTGTGTTAATCTGTTTTTATCAAAAACAGCAAATTCCTTATGGGCCAAAACTACCACATATAGCTGTTTACTTGTGTTGATCGGTTGGTTGATTAATTAAACAAATTTTCTTTTATACAAGTAGTCCTTGACTTATGATCACAGTTGGGACTAGAATTTCCATTGCTAAGCAAAGTGGTTGTTAAGTGAGTCGCCCTGATGTTACAATCTTTTTGCCACTGTTGTTAAATGAATCACTGCAGTTAAGTGAATTGTGTGGTCGTTAAGCTAATCCAGCTCTCCCTATTGTCTTGTCGCAAACTGGCAAATGGCAACCACATTTGGGATGCTGCAACTATCATAAATGCATGCCAGTTGCCAGACACAAGAATTTTGATCACATGATGGGTTGCTGCAATAGTCATAAGTGTAAAGACTAAGTCACTTTTTTCAGTGCCGTTGTAACTTTGAACAGTCACTAAACGAATGTTTGTAAGTCGAGGACTACGTGTAGTCCTCGACTTACAACAGTCCATTTGGTGTCTGTTCAAAGTTACAATAGCACTGAAAAAAGGGACTTACCACCATTTTTCACATTTAACGGCCGTTGTATCTTCTCCATGGGCATATGATCAAAGTTCAGATGCTTGGCAACTGTCTCATATTTATGACGCAGTGTCCCAGGGTTGTGCGATCCCCTTTTGCGACCTGCTGACAAAGTCAATGGGGAAGCCAGATCCACTTAACAACGGTGTTACTATCTTAACCACTGCAGTGATTCGCTTAACAACAAAAATTTTGGACTCAATTACGGCCATCAGTTGAGGACTACCTGTACACGTGATAGTCTTTATTCCACCATATATTTTTTTTTGTTGCTTTTCTTACAACAGATTAGCACAGCTACTCTTGCGGAAACAATGCAAAAAAAAAAAAAGTTGATCATCTATTCTGTCTGTAGTTTGTGAAAGCTATACATAACCGGTAGCTGTATATGTTATTAGTTTTTACAAAGCAAGAAGATGAATATTTAAAACAAAGCAGGTAAAAACTTTCCCAAATTCCCAACAAGAGTTCATGCTGGGGCTTTCCTTTTTATGGACGCTTTATAATTTGAAGGGTTTCCTCATCTCTTATCCATATAGGTGTTACGATCCACCCACAGATGCTCACGTTCCTCTTCCCTTTTGTTTTCAGTCTTGTAGATGTTCCATTTTATCTACTCCCAAATTTAATTGTGAGCATAGTTTGTTGCGAATCTAGACTTAAACAACATGTTTAATTTTTTTTTAGAACACCTCCATTAGACTTTTAGTGACTTCCTCTTCACATAGGGGGTCCTCAACGTACGACCACAATTGGGACTAGAATTTCCATCGCTAAGCAAGGGCGTTAAATGAGTTGCGACCTTTTTTGCAAGGTTTTTAAGCAAATCACTGCAGTTGTTAATCGTGTGGTTAAGCAAATCTGTCACAAAGAGTGATCGCATGCAATGCTTCAATGGTCATAAATAGATGGAGGTTGCCAAACACCCAAATTTTGATCAACTGACTGTGATGATGCTGTGACAGTCCTAAGTTACTGGTTGTAAGTTACTTTTTTTTCAGTGCCATTGTGACTTTGGTCACTAAACGAATGGTTACAAGTCAAGGACTACAGTATTTCTGCAGAGTTATCCCCGTCTCTATGATACAGAAAAGATTGTTTTGAAGAGAAACGGATATGAGAATGTCACCATATGGGTGAATTGCACAAGCCTAAAATTAAATATTTTATGATAGCGGCTGGTCTTCTTGCAGTCTTTTATTTATATTTACTCCAGTGTGCTGGTAATATTTTTTCTCAAACTCTTTTTCCAGCTATTTGTAGGATTTACACACAGCTAATAGGACAGTTGCTTGAAAACTGCTGAATCTGTGCACTGAATTCACAAGCTTTGGAGCTTCTCTCCAGTGTGGTGGCCATATCTTTTTGCTGACAGGGCTTATTATGTAAAATCAGTCTGCAGGCTTGTGGTGCTATCAGCCTTTAAAACTTGGGTTAATGTATAAACAAACTGCCCTTGCTAAAGAATTTTTGTTTACAATGATGTAGTTACTTTTCTCTCACCGTTTTGTTTCAGGGTCACTTAAGCGAAAGTATGGATCATGGAAGAGTCAGTCCATATGAGCTGTAAGTCCTGAAACTTAAAATCAGGGATGGGGAGACACAGTTGGCAACAGTCAGAAACCTCCTCAATATAAAGAGGAAGTGATAACAAAGCCAGCCTTCTCTCTTGGAGATGCTTCATTTTCATCCTGGGGTTCAGACGCAGCATTGGGATCAATGAAACCCAAGCCTGAACTGGTTTTAATCACATTTCATTTATCTGCAAGGAAAAGGAATTTCTTTTTTAAAGTTGCTTCACTAGAGAGGATGGAAATGTTTCCCTTGCTGAACCGTGGACATGTCAAAGGGTCTAAAAGAAATTCATTGTTTCTTAAATTTATTTGTTGCTCATTTTGCCATGGAGCTACTCTAGGCGGCTTACCATCATAAAATGGAAAAAAAATGATTACAAAAATGTAAACAATAACAAAGGAATAAAACAGGGCAAATAAACAATGGAAGTACAATAATATCCCAAGGGTGCTTTTTCAAAAGGCTATTGGACTTTGTTTTTTCCTTGAAGACGTTTCACTTCTCATCCAAAGAGCTTCTTCGGTTCTGCCTGAATGGTGCATGGAAGGATTAATATTCTTTACGTTCATCTGGTTATTAGCACTCTTTCAGAGAGTCATTGAGGCCACTTGGATGTTTATCTGTGCCCTCAGGGCCACCTGGACAATGCAATGGATATGGAACCTTGGAACCGCTAAAACAGTGGTTCTCAACCTTTTTAATGCCGCGACCCCCAACCGGTCGTAAGTCGAGGACTACTCAACTGGTGCAGCACCGTTTGCAGAATGGGACTTTTGGCGGGCTCAGCAGGGCAGAGACAGCCTGGACAATTCCTATTGGCTTTTGAAAGCCAATAGAATTAGACTCTATTCAAGAGAGTCTATTCTATTGGCTTTCAAAAGCCAATAGAATAAAAGGGAGCAACACAGCTAAGGAAAAGGGGGGAAAAAATGGACTGCGTTGTTTGGCGACCCCCGTGAAATGGTCGTTCGACCCCAAATGGGGTCCCGACCCACAGGTTGAGAACCACTGCGCTAAAAGGATTGTGTTGAGATCGCTGGTGCCATACCCTCCCCCTCTGTTGAGCAAGGGCTGTTCAGTCTTAATGTAGATGCCATCTTTGACCCCTCTTTCAAAATGCAGAATGTTGTCCACATTCTTCTTGGATGAGAAGTGAAACGTCTTCAAGGAAAAAAACAAAAGTCCAGTTGTCTTTTGAAAAAGCACCTTTGGGACAACCATGACCTGGATGACTGAGAAGCTCCATAGACAAGTGAAAAATTAAAATTAAAAAGTTGGGTGGAGGGGGAACAGGAAGCACAGGGGGGGACAGGTGGAGTCAGCTAGTTAGCCACTTCCAGTGTGGGACTACCCCATTGGGTCCAGGCTAACTGGTCTTCAGATCCTTGCAGAAGGGCAGGAGAGTGGGGGCAAACCTCACCCTGGGGAAACAGGATGTTCCAAAGCAGGGATCCCCAACTCTGATCTGTGGACCGGTACCGGGCCGCGGCATGCCAGCAACCGGTCCGCCCAAACAAGCAAAGCCCCATCCGTGGGATGCAGGCAGCGCACAAAACCACACACACCCTCCTGTCCGTGGAAAAACCTCTCTCCACGGAACCGGTCCCTGGTGCCCAAAAGGTTGGGGATCTCTGTTTGAAAGGGCTGGTGCTAGAGCAGAGAGAGCTCTTTTGGATCCTCTTAAATCGGAGGTAGAGTTGCCTTGCTAGTCTGCTTTTTTAAAAAAACAAAAATGGTTGCTTCTCTTTTAGCGGCATGGAGCATTGTGAGAAATTCGAGATTTCAGAAACCAGCGTAAACCGAGGTCCTGAGAAGATCCGCCCAGAGTGCTTTGAGCTGCTCCGTGTTCTTGGCAAAGGGGGCTACGGAAAGGTAAGGGGCCTTCTGGCGAGGTGGAGAATTTCTCCTCTTTTCCTGTCCATCTTTACATCAGTGGGCCCAGCACATCTTTTCCTTCTGAACCCTTATTTGTTAATTTATCACTAAATTCATGTTTCAAATATAAATCACTGTGTTGTGAGTTGGGTGGCCCGTATAAATTCGTTTAGTAAATAAAACATCCAACTTGGGCATCTTCTGGAATGGAAAGGGAAGCAGGGAATGTTTCCACCTGTTGCAGTGAGCAAAATGGTCTCGTATTTCTGTCTCAGTTGTTGAATCGGAGCATAAGGACTGGAATCTTTATTTGCCAGGCAGGGACCGTAGCACAGGGGTCAAGCATATCCCGTATGAGCAGAAAAAAACAAAGATTCAATCCTGAGAATTATCCAAAGGCAGCCTGAAAATTTCCCTGTCTTAACTGTTTCTGAACCTCAGCAACTCTGAAACAGGTGGACTTCAATACCCGGAATTGCACAGCCAGCCAGACTGAGCTATGCCAATAGGTTTTCTATAAATCAGCTGTAGTTTATGGTCCAGCACCATGTAGCAATCTCCTCTGCTTTGTTTTTTTTTTTCTGGCTTGTTTATACACTGCTTTATGGCAAAGGTTCCTCGGGTAACTTAGAAGATAAAAACAAAAAACACAGATGAACTCAGAGCAGGGGTTAGGAGGGTGACTTTTGGCCTGTTGATTTCATAATATGTGCTTGACTGATTGCATCTTTGTATGCTTGTCCTAATCCCCCTGTCACTTTCATTATGTTTTCAAACATTAGAAGTGGGCTTCTTTATTTCAAACAGTATTTGCCATAAGTTGCCCTGAGCCTTGTTGTTGTTGTTGTTGTGAGAGGGATCTCGGAGTCCTAGTAGACAATCACTTAAATAGGAGCCAGCCATGTGCTGCAGCTGCCAAAAGCTGGGCTGCATTAACAGAGGGATAGAATCAAGATCACGTGAAGTGTTAATACCACTTTCCAATCCCTTGGTAAGACCACACTTGGAATACTGAATCCAGTTTTGGTCACCACGATGTAAAAAAGATGTTGAGACTCTAGAAAGAGTGCAGAGAAAAGCAACAAAGATGATCAGGGGACTGGAGGATAAAACATACAAGGAACATTTGCTGGAATTGGGTATGTCTAGTTTAATGAAGAGAAGGACGAGGGGGGACATGATAGCAGTGTTCCAATATCTCAGGGGCTGCCCCAAAGAAGAGGGAGTCAAGCTATTCTCCAAAGCACCTGAAGGCAGGACAAGAAGCAACGGATGGAAACTGATCAAGAAGAGAATCAACCTAGAATTAAGGAGAAATTTCCTGACAGTAAGAACAATTAACCAGTGGAACAACCTGCCTCCAGAAGTGGTGAATGCTCCAACACTGGAAGTTTTTAAGGAGAGACTGGATAGTCATTTGTCCAAAATGGTATAGGGTTTCCTGCCTGTACAGCGGGTTGGACTAGATGACCTCCAATGTCCCTTCCAACTTTATTATTATTAATATTATTAATATTAATAATATTAATATTATTATAAAATTGACCATATCAATATTTTATTATTTCAGAGCGATAGCTTGTACCTGCTGAATGGTGCAAGCCCAGGCTAATGGGAAAACTGGCTTGTGCTATCTGTGGCTTGCTTAGTTTCCTTCAAGATAGTGAAGCCCGATCACTTGTTATTCGCTGATTAAAAGGAAGCAGCAAAAAATACCAGATCTTGTAGTGACCGTGAACTTTTTTTTAAAAATTATTTTTTGGGGAGAGAAAAGTGATAATGCTTCTTTTTAAAATGTCTTGGCAGGTTTTCCAAGTTCGCAAAGTAACGGGAGCAAACACGGGCAAAATTTTTGCCATGAAGGTGCTGAAAAAGGTGAGATGGCTTTGATCACCCAACTGTAGGTAGACAACTTTTGTGAGAGGTGAATGTAGACCAGGGGGTCTTCAAACTTGGCCCTTTTATGACTTGTGGACTTCAACTCCCAGAATTCCTCAGGAGGAATTCTGGGAGTTGAAGTCCACAAGTCATAAAAGGGCCAAGTTTGAAGACCCCTGATGTAGAACAAGGTTTTGCTTGCTGCCCATCTTAAATTCAAGCTCCATTAAGAGGATCTTGCTGAGTCTCCAGAGAATCATTGCTAGGAGAATGTAAATTTACTAAGAAATGCGGCTAGTCCTCAACTTACAATCCTTTGCTTAGTGACTGTTCAAAGTTACAATGGCACTGAAAAACTATGACCATTTCTCACACTTATCACTGTTGCAGCATGCCTATGGCCACGTGATCAAAATCCAGACTCATGGCAACTGATTCCTATTTATGACGGTTACAATGTCCCGGGGTCATGTGATCCCCTTTTGCGACCTTCTGACAATTACAGTCAATGGGAAAGCCAGATTCACTTAAAAACCATGTTACTAACTTAACTGCGGTGATTCAGCTAACAATTGTGGCGAGAAAGGTCATAACATTGGGCAACTGTCTTGCTTAGCAACGGAAATTTGCTAAAATTGTGGTCATAAGTTGAGGATACCTGTCGTCATGACTGAAATAAAGGAATTTTATACAACCAACTCTGTATTTTTGTCTAGTTACTTCAGATATTAGCAGCAATTGGAGAATCACTTTTCTCTCGCTTGCAAAGTTTTTCATTCTGTTATTGCGTGCTTAAAATTTTTGAACTTTTGCTTGGTTGGTGCACTAATTATGCAATCAGATATTTTTAACAAGCATTGCTGTTATGGCTCTTTGTAAGATAGTAGAGCAGCTAGCAGCAGAGTCTATGCTTTTCATTTTGAAGTGTCATCCGGTCTGTTGAAATCTAAATTAACTCTGAATGTATTATAGCTGAACATACATTTTATCAATGGGTTGGATTATGTCCTCCTGTGATCTATAACCTTTTTTGGAAAAAGGGAGGAGGAAGAATGAGATAAGAAAGAGGAGGCTGGACAAATTAGGTTTGGTTCCAGTGTGTTTGGTTGTTTGAAGTTCATTGAATTGCAAGAAACAGGCTCTTATGTCATATGTCAGTGGTGGCGAACCTATGGCACACGTGCCAGAGGCGGCACTCAGAGCCCTCTCTGTGAGCATGCATGCCATGCCCTGGAGATGACAACCGTCCCTCTTCAACCAGCCGCCCGCTAACTTGCCGAGGTCCCACATGGCCGGATGCATCCCAGCACTCATGCACTTGCTGACCTCTGTGTGCAAGGGCTGACGGTGTCAGGCAGCACTGGCCCCTGCCTCACCTTGCCCTGTGACAATGGCATCTCCGCCCTGCCTCGCCTTGCCTCACCCTGCAGGACGAGCCTCCCGCCCACCGCCCCACCTGCCAGAGACCCCCTGGATCTCCCCCAACCCTGCCCGGCCCCCACAGGCATCCCTCCCCATGAGCAACATCGAGGTGATCACGCCCACCTTGGCCACACCCACCCAGTCTGCCATGACCACCACAGCCACGCCCACCTGGCACCTGTTGATAAATAAGTGGGTTTTGGGCACTCGGTCCCTAAAAGGTTCGCCATCACTATGACATATGTGAATCAGACCATTATTACAAGCCACTGGTTGGTTTATGTTTGGTGACTTTGATAACTGAAAGTAGTGAAAACCAAGTCAAATAATTTGAAGAGGCTATTTGAGTTTTATAATGTCCAATACCCTCTTTAAATCAAGAATCCAAGTTAAAGTATAGGAGAGGGAAGTTAAATGGAAGATGAACTACAATTTTTTTGTAGACTGGCTAAACAATGTAGTAATTGGAGGAACATTTCAAGCTTTAGTCCAGAAACCAAATCAGAAATAAGTGATTGCTTTACAACTTGCTTTTCGGTGGCCGTCCTGGGTCTATGTCAGCAACTATAAGATGTGTGGACTTTAACTTCCAGAATTCACCAGACAGCATGCTTTATTCCAGCGGTTCTCAACCTGTGGGTTGGGACCCCACTTGGGGTCGAACGACCATTTCACGGGGGTCGCCAAACAACGCAGTCCGCCATTTTTTCCCCCTTTTCCTTAGCTGTGCTACTCCCTTTTATTCTATTGGCTTTTGAAAGCCAATAGAATAGACTCTCTTGAATAGAGTCTAATTCTATTGGCTTTCAAAAGCCAATAGGAATTGTCCAGGCTGTCTCTGCCCTGCTGAGCCCGCCAAAAGTCCCATTCTGCAAACGGTGCTGCACCAGTTGAGTAGTCCTCGACTTACGACCAGTTGGGGGTCGCGGCATTAAAAAGGTTGAGAACCACTGCTTTATTCTTTTTCTACTTAGGCTACAGCTGCTCATGTCTTGATCACCTTGCAAACAGACTACTGCACTGCATTCTACTTGGCACTCTTCTTGAAATCTGTTCAGCAACTTTAGTTGATACAATATGCAGCAACTTTATACACTCCCGTCCCTTCCTTGTTCACAGCAAACCATATTTGACCTCTACATTGAACAAACCCTAGCTTGCGTGAAGAAGCTTTAGAAAGCTCACTTCAAATCACGATTGGCTGTTTTACAAACCGGCATTATATTTAGACTAACCTGGATCTGCAGATTTTGAGACAAGGATAGCTTTACCTTCCTCAAAATTAGGAAATGTGGCAGATAAGGAAAAAAAAAATACAGTTCGGCTTTGGGGATGAATTGATCCATTGCTCCTAATATGTTTTGTGAACTTCGGTAGCTATCAGTGGCTCCAGTTTGGTCACAAACGTAGCAGACTTGATACAATTGTACTGTGTTTTTATCAGGCAGGAAAGATCAGGTGAAGGTCCAATTAAATTATTTATTGCTAAAAGCCTATGCACAAGAATCTTCTCAACTAACGGCTTAGAGTTAGACAACAGACAATGGAATTCAAGGGAGGGTGGACTTAGTTCGCTCGTGGCTACATAGGGATTCTAGGCTGATCCCTCTTTTAACTCCACTCCCAGATTCTACCAACTCCCTCTACATATTTTTTTAGAATGCAGATACTATGATTGTTTTGTCTTCTTTAGGCGATGATTGTGAGGAACGCAAAAGACACCGCTCACACCAAAGCCGAGCGGAATATCTTGGAGGAGGTCAAGCATCCATTTATCGTCGACTTGATTTATGCCTTTCAGACCGGTGGAAAACTCTACCTCATCCTCGAGTATCTCAGTGGTAAGTCTGAGCTGAGAATCAAAATGTGGATTTTTGAGCTCACCGACAGCGTGGGATCAATTTCATTGCTCCCTCATAAAACTCCTCTATATTTTTAGAAATATAAGCAGTCCTCCATTTACAACCAGAATTGAGCCCGGAATTACAGTTTGTTGAATTGTGCTGGTTGTCACCGTGCTCCATTTTGCGACCTCTTTCGTGGTGGTCGTTAAGCAAATCAGTTGTCTGCAATTGATGTTTTTGGCTGAAAATCAGAAGTAAACACAGATTTCTGGGGGAAAAACATAAATCGGGATGTTTTTCCCCCAGAAATCTGTGTTTACTTCTGATTTTCAGCCAAAAACATCAATATTCTGTAAATTCTGTAAATATGGTCTGGTTGCTGAGCACCCAAAATGTAATCGTGACATTGGGAGGAGCCTGCTGTCGAAAATTCAAATCTGGGCCGTGAGTAGCTCTGGGTAACTGTCGTAACTTTGAGTGGCCGCTAAGTGAATGGTGGTAAGGCGAGGACTACCTGTATCTTCTTTTGTAAATCTAATACATGGCAGGAGAAGGAAAGGGGGATGATTCACTGTGGTTCAGAATTGTACTCATTTTTTTTCCCAAAGAAGTTCCTTGAAAGAAGCATATCTTTACATTAGTTTTTCCCAAACTGCTATAGGAGAAAGAGTGGCAGAACCTGGGGGAGTAGTCAAAAGAGGGATCAGCCTAGAATCCCTACATAGTCACAAGCAGACTAAGTCCAACCTTTCCCCTCCACCCCCCTGAATGCTGTTGACCCTTATCACCAAGCAGGTGTTAACCCTTGGTTGAGAAGAATCCTGTGCATCGGCATAGTTAGCAATACAGCAGTCTAATTGGACCTTCAGGTGTGGACCTGGCGTTTCCCACCTAACAATTTCCCCCTTTCAGAAATGGTCTCTATCAGGAAGGTTGCGTTTCTGGGAAAGCCACAATTACTGTACCCAGCTGTCCAGTGGACCCAATGTCCATTCATGGCATGGGTCCAGGCTACTTGAGGGACTGTCTCATCTCACTGGGATTGCCCACCCACCCTTGCTGGCAAAAGGAGGCATTCCGCTGGCCCCGTTGGCCTCAGTATTCCGGCTGACGGGATCCAGGAGAAGGATCTTCTCTGCCATCACACCTGCCCTCCAGAATGAGATTCAGCTCCAACCATACTGACCTTCTGCCAATTAGCCATCTTTTAATTAGGCTGCAATATTGGGCTTTGTTTACTGTCTTGTTTATGTCTTTTTTTTGTACAGTTTTTATCTTTAATGACTGTAAGCCAGGGTTACCCTGAAGTAAGAGTGGCCAATAAATTTGCAAATAAATAAATGATAAGGCAGTTTGTGAATCCATCCTGAGTGTGGTCAATTCTCTAAACCAGGGGTGTCAAACTGCCGGCCCGCGAGCCGGATGCGTCGTGGTGAAACCACACCCACCCCATTGCCAGCAATGGAAAAAAAGTTGTGATACGTCGCGACACGTCACATGACATTGCAAGTTTGACACCCCCCCTCTAAACCAGTGGTTCTCAACCTTTTTAATGCCGCGACCCCAACCGGTCGTAAGTCGAGGACTACTCAACCGGTCGTAAGTCGAGGACTACTCAACTGGTGCAGCACCGTTTGCAGAATGGGACTTTTGGCGGGCTCAGCAGGGCAGAGACAGCCTGGACCATTCCTATTGGCTTTTGAAAGCCAATAGACTTAGACTCTATTCAAGAGAGTCTCTTCTATTGGCTTTCAAAAGCCAATAGAATAAAAGGGAGTAGCACAGCTAAGGAAAAGGGGGAAAAAATGGCGGACTGCGTTGTTTGGCGACCCCCGTGAAATGGTCGTTCGACCCCAAATGGGGTCCCGACCCACAGGTTGAGAACCTCTGATCTAAACAAAAGGACAAGTTATCCAGACCGCCCCATGGACTTGGAAATAGGGCGGCTAGCTTTCTGCCGTGCAGCCCTCTGCGCCCCTCTTATCTTGTGGCGTCTGTCCCATGCTAACTTTCCTAGCGACGGGGTCAAAATTTTACTGTGCTTTTCTCACGCTTTGATTTTCAGGAGGAGAACTCTTCATGCAGTTGGAACGAGAGGGGATATTTATGGAAGACACTGCTTGGTAAGTGACCGAATGTTTCTTCAGCTCCAGCAGGGTAGACTAAGGCAAGAGCCGAGTGAAGAGCGTACGAAGTCCGTTGTGGGAGAAGATTGGGGAGGCATATCACAGCTGAGTTCCTGCTGAGCTGCGTTTTCATTTCCCATACTTCAAAGAGAAGGTTGTTTGGGCCACAGCATTTGGGGAGTTGGAAACCGAATAGGCCTGTGGGTGCCTGAAGGCTGGTCTTATGATATGTCACAATATGAACGTAAATGTAAGCACTGTGTTTCATTTAGATAGTTATATAAATACCACTAAATATAGCCATGAAGCCACAGTGGACCTAAAATAGCTCCTGTTGAAACAAACCTCTGTACAGAAACTTGCTAAAGGCAGATGCTGACAGATTTTTTTTATAATATTTTATTTTCAATTTTACATTTAAGTATTTAAAAAGCAACGTGGTGGCTGGGTTAATCCATAGTTCGATAACAAAATCTTTAGTACAAATTTCAAGTTACAACATCAAATATTTCCCCTTAACATTTACTGTCTCGTATTTAAGCTAATACAGTTCTTATTGTATCAACCCAGTAAAAACATCATTATTACATTTATCAATGAATTTTTAGCTTATATGTATCTTAATTATTTTTTACATTCAATCTTCATAAACAATCCATATCCTGTTATTAATTTTTTCCCAATTTTTAATTTCCCATCAATATTCCAATTTAACCATTAATATTTATAATTTTCAGGCTTTAGGTAACCAAGATTTTCCTTATCTCAGTTCATAACAGAATCCCTTCCATTAGTTGTTATTCTGATTTATCTCAGTCAATTCACAACTGAAATTATGGTTACTGTTTTTCCTCTGAGGCTATTGCCTCCAGAGTAGAGATGGGGGAAACCCAGCACTCTAGGAGCTGCAATAGTGAGTGAGGATAAAACTAAGCCAAAGAAATAACTATAAAACTTGGAAGCTGAGTCTTCTTGTCAAGTGCCACATCTGAAGTTTTGCAGTGATGTGTTTTTATATATATATATATATATATATATATATATATATATATATATATATATATATATATTCATTAATCCAACTAGCTGTACCCAGCCACGCGTTGCTGTGGCTCAAGAAAGAAAAGAGAAAGCGCACGTTTGTAATATGTTTAATTTCACAATGATTGTGGGTATACAATATTTTTTGTTGTTCCATGGTGTGTGCAGATATAGAGATTACAGATGGCGCTTTTTTCAAAAAATGTTTTTACCTGTTTTTCAAAAAAGCATGTTTTTACCTGTCACAGGTGTGACATCTATATAATATAGGTATAAAGAAACATGCGTGTATTTAAATGCAACGTTGTGTCAAAATTTCAAAACAATCGGTGAAGAACTTTCGGAGATTTAAGATTTTGAACAAACGAACATTTACATTTTTATTTATATAGATACAGATTTATAGGGTTGCTGATTGAGATTGATTGACTTGATTAAAACTTAAAAACTGCATAGCCACCCAGGATTCTTTCCTAATCATTTTTTTTTTTTTTTTTTGCATTGTAGTTTCTACTTGGCTGAAATTTCGATGGCTTTGGGACACCTGCATCAGAAAGGAATCATCTACCGTGACTTAAAGCCAGAAAACATCATGCTGAATCACCAAGGTTAGAAAGACAATTATTTCATTGTTACCAACTTTTTTCAGTGTTCTTGGAATCTGGTTGTGATTCGGTAGATTTCCCCACCCGATAGTCAACAGATCTGCCGTGATTGCAGTTTTTAGCATTTCTAGACGGTGTATGAGGCAGGGGTCTCCAATCTTGGCAACTTGTGGACTTCAACTTTTAGAAGTCCCCAGCCAGCCACAGCGGCTGGGGAATTGTGGGAAATGAAGTCCACAAGTCTTAAAAGGTTGCCAAGGCTGAAGACCGTTGGTGTAAGGACAAATGTCCCACTATCTGTGTAGAGCAGTGGTTCTCAACCTGTGGGTCGGGACCCCATGTGGGGTCGAACGACTATTTCACGGGGGTCGCCAAACAACGCAGTCCGCCATTTTTTCCCCCCTTTTCCTTAGCTGTGCTACTCCCTTTTATTCTATTGGCTTTTGAAAGCCAATAGAATAGACTCTCTTGAATAGAGTCTAATTCTATTGGCTTTCAAAAGCCAATAAGAATTGTCCAGGCTGTCTCTGCCCTGCTGAGCCTGCCAAAAGTCCCATTCTGCAAATGGTGCTACACCAGTTGAGTAGTCCTCGACTTACGACCGGTTGAGGGTCGCGGCATTAAAAAGGTTGAGAACCACTGGTGTAGAGACTAGATTACTGCCTGAATGCACACTTTGATTTTGAATCCTTGTGGACGTGTCTGGTGAATTTTGACGACTGGGTTTTTGAAAGCTCTCTTGGCCTTTTCTCAAGTTGGCATCGATGAGATGAGATGCTGACATCTCCCATTACCAGTAGTCCTTAATTTAACAACTGTTTGTCCATTGACTGTTCAAAATTGCAAAAAGCACTTCAAATCCCTGCCTGAAGTTAGAGCCATTGCAGCCCTCTCGCTAGTCTCAGGAACAAAATTTGGGGCACATTGCAATCTGTCCACCCTTACAACCGACCATAGAGGTCCCTCCTCAGCTCTCGTTCCTACGCTGCTAAGTCCCCCAGGCTTTGGGCCTGTTTTCTATCTCCTCCCATCCCTGAGCTACCCTGTGCTTTGCTTAATAACCCACATGGTCATTTAACAACTGCAACAGAGAAAGCGGCATCAGTTGGTTAAGTGAGCTGGTCACATGGGCGCCTCATTTCACAACCGTCGTGACTTGCCACCATAATGGGCAGTCTCTATTACCAGTGTAAGTCGAGGACTATCTTCTTGTAGCTGCCTAAAAGAAGCAGGAAGGGAAGGAAGATTCAAGAGTCTGGCCCAGGGGTGGGCAACCTTGGCTTTTTTAGGACTTGTGGACTTCAACTCCCAGAATTCCTGAGCCAGCCATGCTGAGGAGAAAGGGAGAGGTTTCCATGCTGAGCCATGCTGACTCAGGAATTCTGGGAGCTGAAGTCCACAAGTCATAAAAGAGCCAAGGTTCCCCACCCCCCTGGTCTGGCCGCTAGTAGCGGGTCTTTTAAGGGGTAGTCCCTATTTTGAAGATAACTTCTTGAGATACGTGCTTGGCTTCACCTCTTGTCGGTTTAGTAGGCCAGCCAATTTCCCAGTCATTGAGTTTTGTGTGTGTGTGTTACGTACCAGTCAAAAATGTGTGGTTCTTGAATTGCAACTCTTCGTTTAGCAACCCTTCGAAGTTACTACGGCACCGAATAAAGTTGTCAATGCTGCAACTTCGTTTTCAGTTGCCATAGCTGGAAGTGGGGGGATGAGTGCTTTTAAGGTCAGACAAAACAATACATTGTCCTGTGGGAGCCAAGGTCATTGCTGCTGGTCTTTTGGTGGGTTGCGCTTATGCCCAAAGTAGTTTATTGGGGAACGTGATTAGTGACATGTTATTGGGGATGGGAAGTCCCAACTTTGTAACTTTATAACCTTTGGGAGGGAACTTCAGTCTTGGTTTCACTTTTGATCATGCCAGATACTTTGTAGCCAATAAATAGGTTCTTTAAGGACACCTCTTGCCTTAGAGTTCTGTTTTTACTGGTCTCCTCTATTGAAACCATGACAAAAGTGACTTACGACCATTTTTCACACTTACGACCATTGCAGCATCCCCAGTTGTCATGTCATCAAAATTTGGGTTCCTGGCAACTGGCCTGTATTTTATAACGGTTGCAGCTTTGCAACTTTCCCAGCCGGCTTCTGACAAAGAGAATCAATGGGGGAAGCCAGATTCGCTTAACGACCCCATGATTCACTTAATAGTTGCAGTGATTCACTTAACAGCTGTGGCAAAAAGGTCATAAAATGGGGCACGATTCATTAACCGCTGCCTTGCTTAGAAACGGAAACGTTGGGCTCAACATTTGGTTGTAAGTCGAGGTCTACCAGTGTGGTATTTTAATTTTATATTAGCTTTCTGTGGTTCTCTCCCCTCACTTCCTTTTTTATTTCCTTTTGTTTTTCCCCCCCAGGTCACGTTAAACTGACAGATTTTGGACTGTGTAAAGAATCCATTCATGATGGAACAGTCACACATACGTTCTGTGGAACAATAGAATACATGTGAGTCCAGCTGACAAGACAGAAAAGTGTTAATAATGGTGGTCGAAGAGAAGTATTTATTTTTCCCTCTTTAGATTAACCTTCTTCAGGGCAACCCATGAATGTTTCCAGTTTAAATTAGGAGAGGGGACACACACACACACACACACACACACACACACACACACACACACACCAGCATTTCTTGAGAAGATGAAAAGATTTCTCTCCATTTACATGTGTTGGACCTAAATTACTGTAACCTCCAGTCAAAATGATCTCGCCAAATATGAGGAGACCAGGCTGATGAAACTGATTCTTTAGCAAGCAGGACTCTTGTCAATTTAATCTAAATGTTGTATTTTGTCTCAAAAAAAGACTTTTTAAACGTCCCAATAGGATCCTTTATTATTTTTTATTTAGCTTCTGGATTTGTATCAAGATCAAGGCAGCATACACCATACAGGTAGTCCTTGACTTACAATAGTAATGGAGCCTGTCCATTACTTGTCGCAGGTCACGATGGTCATTGAGTGAATTGCCAAACCTAAGGACTCCCCCATTCCCAGTAATCATTAAACAGGAGACTGGAGGTTAAAACATACAAGGAATTGGGTATGTCTATTTTAATGAAAAGAAGGACGAGGGGGGACATGGTAGCAGTCTTCCAGAACTTCTGAGGCTACCACAAAAGTGGGGATTGACTTATTCTCCAAAGTCCCTGAAGTCAGAAGAAGAAGCAATAGATGGAAACTAATCAAGGAGAGAACCAACCTAGAACTAAGGAGAAACTTCCTGACAGTGAGGACAATTAACCAGTGGAACAACCTGCCTCCAGAAGCGGTGAATGCTCCAACACTGGAAGTTTTTAAGAAGAGACTGGACAGCCATTTGTCTGAAATGGTATAGAATTTCCTGCGTAAGCAGGGGGTTGGACTAGATCAGTGGTTCTTAACCTTTTTGAACGAATCGCCCCCTTGAGCCAATGAGGAAGTTGTCATCGCCCCCTTCCCCCAACATAACCTCTCAATCACAACATAGGAAATAATTCTTCAATTTATGCAAACACTTTTTTTTTTTTTTAATTGTCATCAGGACATATCGATGCAAATAATTTATTTCCAGTCTTTTTCCCATATCTCCCATATTCTGGCCAATGGCGTGCCACTGTATGGGTAGAGGCTGCTGCGCAACCCTCATGAGATAAGCGATGCGTCTTCACATATGTACGGCGTTCTGTACTGAAGCTAGCTGGAGGAACATTTGAAAACACAATTCAATCCACTAATAGCGAGCGATCTGATGTTTTTGTACGACAGATATACAGCCATTCACTGTACGAAAAAGTCTCAAAAGTGTCCCCAAAACTTCTCGCTCCATTGCCCCCATATCGCCCCCTTTTCATTCCTTCACCCCCGTGTTGCCCCTTTTTGTTCCATTGCCCCCCTGAAAAATGAAATCACCCCCTGGGGGGCAATATCGCCCAGGTTAAGAACCACTGGACTAGATGACCCTCCAAGGTCCCTCCCTTGGAGGCCTAGTGTAGGCTTGGGCTCACATGCTCTGAGCCCCCCAGCCCTCTCCCACTCCCAAATTACTCCACTCCCTATCCCGGCGAGATGGGAGATAAGTGATGGGGTATCTTAAGCACTCACTCCTTTAATTTTCCTCCTCAACAACAATCCTGTGAGGTAGAATGGATTCACAGTGTCACTTAGTGCCTTTCCACATCAAAGGGTGGGCTTGAAATAGGACTTAAAATTCTAATTACTGGAGTCACACTGTTTAATGCTTTGAGAAGACGCTGGTTTTGATAAGATGTCTTGAGCTGTAAGGTCTGGAAGCATGTTTCTCAATTGGCCTCCTGAATTTTGGAAGACAAGGGTCACCCTGCACGTACCACTGAGATTACATCAGCGTCACAATAAGTGTCAAGGTTTTCACATGCTATCAATTGAAAGAGATATAGTACATTTTACTACAAGTGGTCCTCGGGCTTACAACTGGCAGCTTAGCGATCGTTCAGAGTTACAACTGGAAAAGGGGAGTTACGATACAGTTCAGTTTCTGAAGGAGGAAGCTATTCCACTGATTAATTGTTCTCACTGTCAGCAAATTCCTCCTCATTTCCAGGTTGGATCTCCCTCTGGCAAACTTCCACCCATTGCTTCCTGTCCTGCCCTCAGGTGCTTTGGACAATAAGTCAATCCCCTCTTCTCTGTGAGAGCCCCTAAAGTAGTGGAAGACAGTTATCATGTCCCCCAATCCTTTTCTTTGATAGGCTAGCCCAGGGGTCTTCAAACTCGGCCCTTTTATGACTTGTGGACTTCAACTCCCAGAATTCCTCAGCCAGGCATGCGTGCCTGACTGAGGAATTCTGGGAGTTGAAGTCCACAAGTTGAAGTCCACAAGTCATAAAAGGGGCAAGTTTGAAGACCCCTGAGCTAGACATACCTAACTCCCACTAATTGTTCATCATAGGATTTAGCCTCCAGACCCCCTTATCATCTTTGTTGCTCTTCTCTGCACTCTTTCTAGGAGCCTTGGCATCTTTTTTATATTGTGGTGACCAGAACTGGGCCCAGTATCCCAAATGTGGCCTCACTAGTGCATTAAATCACTTCTCGTGATCTTGACACCATCCCTCTGTCGATGCAGCCAAGGATTGCATTGGTTTTTTGGGGCAGGTAAAGCACACTGCTGGCTCAAGTGATGGTCCACCAGGAGACCTAGATCCCTCTCGCAGGCAGCACTGTTGAGCCAGGTGCTGCCTATCCTATACCTTTGCCTCCGTTTTTTAAAGTTCAGGCACTTACTTTTCACACTCTTGGCAGCTCAGCTTGATGT
Source organism: Crotalus tigris (assembly GCF_016545835.1). Lineage (NCBI taxonomy): Eukaryota > Metazoa > Chordata > Lepidosauria > Squamata > Viperidae > Crotalus > Crotalus tigris. The sequence goes on along the minus strand of NW_024096934.1, from coordinate 348,779 downwards.
TTTACAACACAGGTGTCAAACTCGCCGTGACAGGTGATGTGTTGCAACGTATCACATCTTGTTTTGCATTGCTGGAGCTGGGGGGGGGGCATGGCCTCCGTGTGATGCAACCAGCCCATGTTTTACAAGAAGCTGTCACTACTCATAATTCTACGTATAGCGAGTTGGCCAAGCTAGTCACCTGGAGTAATGGTTATTCACCGCAGACTGTTAACTGAAACTCAGTGGCTGTAGGTGCTCTCCGCAGGATTTTTTAATTGTAAACATTACCTGTTCTGATGCTGTGATCTGTCGTGCTGATCCTTGCTATTTGCATGTGATGTCTTTTTAGGGCCCCTGAAATTTTGATGAGGAGTGGGCACAACCGTGCTGTGGACTGGTGGAGTTTGGGGGCATTAATGTATGACATGCTGACTGGAGCAGTAGGTGCACACTTACAAGCTGCATGTTTTATTTTTATTTTATTTTGTTTGTGTTTTGGAACATGTTTCATGCCTTTAAAGAATTTGCCATGTGGTTTTAACTTGCCTGTTGCTAAGCATGTGTGGTTAGATTTTTCTGTTTATGAAAAAAAAAAATCTCATTTATATTCTGGTTTATTCAGAAAAATGATTGTGAACCTGCCCTGTATAATAGTCCTTGACTTACAACCACAGTGGAGTCTGTAATGATGATTTTAAGTTGTGTCGTAAGTCGAGGCACCACATGACCGAATTCTATTTTTAAGGCTATTTTTACGATGACAGTAAAGTGAGTCACTGTGATCAGTAAACAAATCACATGGTCTTTAGGGGAATTCATTCATCCATACAGCCAGAGGGTTTTTTGTGTTTTGCCAGAAACTGGCAAAAAAAATCACAGTCACACTCCCTGGGATGCTGCAACCAGTCATAAATGCGAGCTGGTTCCCTGGCGCCTGAAATGCAGTCATGTGACGGGGGGAGGACCACAATTGTAACTTTGAGGACAGATTATATGTAGCTCTTTTTTAAATCAATCATAGCTTCAAGTGGTTGTTAAATAGCCAATTATAAATCAAGGATTATCTGTATTTCTGCTTCTTGGAATGACATGCCAGTTTCCATTTACGTTGATTCACAATACTTAACAGCTGTACGCAACAGTTTTTTTGGGAGGGAAATTCCCTTCCACTGGCTGGGCTGAATTTCTCACCCAAATCATACGAACTTTGGGTTTGCAGCAAGCTTGGAAACTGAATCCCTGAACCTCAGTGCTTTTCCTGTTGGGTTTACAGTCCAGGAATAATACCGATTCCTTACGCACTTACTGCCGACGTTGTAGACAGGGTGTCCAGGGTGTGTGACTATCCAAAAGTCAAGATAACGGTTGTGACTGTGATCAAATCTCTGCCAGGTCTCATGTGATCACACACATCCCTGTCTGTGGAGAGTCTCAAGTCATCCAAGTCACGGTTGTCTCAAAAGGTGCTTTCTCAAAAGGCACACCGGACTTTCTTTCTTTGTTTTTCCTTGACGATATATTTCGCTTCTCCTCCAAGAAGCTTCATCGGTTCTGGGAGGAGGGTGGGGGAGATGGAAAGCTTACTTCTGAAAGGATGGGCAGAACTAAGCCTTCCATCTCCCCCCTCCATCCTGCCAGAACCGATGAAGCTTCTTGGAGGAGAAGCAAAACGTCTTCAAGGAAAAATGAAAGTCCAGTTATCTTTTGAAAAAAAAAAAAAAAACACCTAGGACAGTGATGGCAAATCTCTTAGAGACCGAGTGCCCAAACCGCAACCCAAAACCCACTTATGTATTATTGGGTGCCGGGTGGGTGTGGCCCATTGGGTGGGCGTGGCTGTGGTGGGAACAGCAGACTGGGTGGGACTAAAAAGTTCAATCAATCAATTCCAACTTTGCGAGATCTTTTTTTCCCCCCCGCGAGAAGTTGAAATTGATTGATTGATTGATTGAACTTTTTTTTTTGCATACGGTGGTGGAGGCCTAAAGTGAAAAGCTTTATAAAATTCAGCTGAAGACGTAGGATTGGGGTGATGGTGTGCGTGCCCACAGAGAGATGGCTCTGCGTGCCACCTGTGGCACCCGTGCCATAGGTTCGCCACCACGGATTGAAGAGACACTCGTCCATGCTATTTTGACTTCTTAGACCAGTGGTTCTCAACCTGTGGGTCGGGACCCCATTTGGGGTCGAACGACCATTTCACAGGGGTCGCCAAACAACGCAGTCCGCAATTTTTTCCCCCTTTTCCTTAGCTGTGCTACTCCCTTTTATTCTATTGGCTTTTGAAAGCCAATAGAATAGACTCTCTTGAATAGAGTCTAATTCTATTGGCTTTCAAAAGCCAATAGGAATTGTCCAGGCTGTCTCTGCCCTGCTGAGCCCGCCAAAAGTCCCATTCTGCAAATGGTCCTGTACCAGTTGAGTAGTCCTCGACTTACGACCGGTTGGGGGGGTCGCGGCATTAAAAAGGTTGAGAACCACTGTCTTAGACAGCCAGGGTTGTAGATCAAACCCACTTTATAATAGCCAGGCTTGGAAAACATTTTTTACAGGCCTGTGTAAAAGCCAGGAAGTACAAGCAGAATTTTGTGGACGTCACATTACGTGGTGGACATTACATTAACGTGGTGCATTTTTTTCACGGCTTCTCCTTCCTCCTCTCCCTTTTTCAGCCCCCTTTTACTGGGGAGAACCGGAAGAAAACGATTGACAAGATCCTCAAGTGTAAACTGAACTTGCCTCCCTACCTCACACAAGAAGCCAGAGATCTGCTTAAAAAGGTGAGACTCTTACTGGGATCATCCCAGAGATGGGCTCAAGTATAAATTCAGGGCTGTTTTTCAAATTTCAACTTTTCTGTAGCTCAGTCCTTGGCGTACGACCAGAATTGAGGCCAAATTTTCTGTTGGTTAAGCAATACGGCCGTCAAATGAGTAGTGCGCGATTTTACGGCCTTTTTGGCCATGGTTGTTAAGTGAATCACTGCAATTGTTAACGCCAACCTGGCTTCCCGCATTGACTTTGCTTGTCAGAAGCTGTCTGGGAAGGTGACAAATATTGATCATGTGACCACGGGGATGCGGAAAGGGTCGTAAGTGTGAAAAACGGTTGTAAGTCACTTTTTTCCCGTGCCATTGTAACTTTGAACGGTCGCTAAATGAATGGTTGTAGGTCGAGAACTATCTGCATGAGTTTGGAGTGAACCAAAAGTTATTTCACCTGACTTGTTCTTGGATCTGAATGGTAAGCAAAAAGTGTCTTCCCAATTAATAACTACTAAATTTTCATTAAGCCTTTAAAAAAATAAAAACAAAATGTCTCTAGCATTTGTTCATATCACAGTTGGTGATCTTGGTAAATACAAACCTGGAAATTATTTGCTGAGTCAGGTGGACATTTGTCCAGAATGTTTCAGTATAATAATCCTCAACCTACATCCATTCATTTAGCAGCCCAAGTTACAATGGCACAGAAAAAAGTGACTTATGACTGGTCCTCCTCTTATGACCATTGCAACATCCTTGTGCTCAAAGGATCAAAACTTCACTGGAAGTTTTTAAGAAGAGACTGGACAGCCATTTGTCTGAAATGGTATAGGGTTTCCTGCCTGAGCAGGGGGCTGGACTAGATGACCTCCAAGGTCCCTTCCAACTCTATTGTTGTTGTTATTATTATTGATCATCGCACAGTCAGCCAGATGTTTAGATTGGATTCGGCATTTTTGTTTACCCATCAAGTTCTTCCCAAGAACCTGGGATAGGCAGATGTGGATGTTTGATGGTATTACAGATATCGTCACAGGATGGAAGCAGGCCGCCTTTTGCAATTGACTAATGGTGAATTTGTCAATGCCGATGATGGTGTTCAAGTGGTGCTCCAGTTGTTTTGGGATTGCACCCAAGGTGCCTATTACTATTGGTATTACCCTTGCTTGCCTTTGCCACAGTCTTTCTATTTCTATTTGTAGGTCTTTGTATTTTGTTATCTTCTCCAGTTCTTTCTCGTCTATTCTGCTGCCAAGTCCAACTCCCAGACTCTTTTGTCTTTCTTATCGACAGTTGTTAAGTCTGGGGTGTTGTGTTGCAGGTGCTTGTCTGTTTGAATTCTGAAGTCCCAGAGCAGTTTAACTTTATCATTTTTTATTATTATTATTATTATTATTATTATTATTATTATTATTATTATTATTATTATTATTATTATTATTATTATTATTATTATTATAATATTCAGCTGTTTGGCAACTAGTGTGTATTTACAATAGTTGCACCATCCCGGCTTCATGTGATCACCATTTGCAACATTCCCAGGCAGCTTCCGGCAAGGAAAGTCAGTGGGAGAAGCCAGATTTGCTTAACAACCACACGATTCACTTAACAACTAAAATGATTCCCTTAACAACTGGGATTTAAAAAGTCATAAAGTTGGAGGTGACTCACTTTGACCACCTTGCTTAGCAACGGAAAAATCTGATCTCAGTTGTGGTTGTAACTTGAGGACTCTCTCTAGCTGCAATTCCCCTATCACCCCTACCTTTCAAATTGGAGACAGGTTTGCCAGTTTTATTGTTAACAATAAGGCTGTTGTCAGAACCACCATCTCCTCACCTGCGCCTTGCATTCATTCATCAACTGCCAGACCAGCAGGCACTTTGAGGGGAGGGAGCTGGTAGGGAGGGGGGAAGGCTACCAACTCATCATACCTTCTATAGCAGTGGTTCTCAGCCTTTTTAATGCCGCGACCCCCCAACCGGTCATAAGTCAAGGACTGCCCAACTGTTGTAAGTCGAGGACTACCCAACCGGTCGTAAGTCGAGGACTTTCCCTGCCCGGGAGCACCACGCATGTGTGGTGCCGCCCCCTGTGCCGGCCGAGGCGTAGCTGGCAAGCGGCAGAGACGGCGCAGGCCGACCACCGGCTGGGCCACTAGCTGGCCCAGCCCAAGGGAGGTAAGGCACCCGCCGGGCCCCACGCACACCAGCAACCCTCCCTGCGCCCGCCGGCCTCCCACCTCCCACCCCTGGCCCTCTTTTACTTATATTTTTAGTAGTTGCTCAGCAGGGAGGGGTGGAAACTTCCAGACAGCTCGCAGCACCGTTTGCAGAATGGGGCTTTTGGTGTGCTCAGCAGGGCAGAGACAGCCTGGACAATTCCTATTGGCTTTTGAAAGCCAATAGAATTAGACTCTATTCAAGAGAGTCTATTCTGTTGGCTTTCAAAAGCCAATAGAATAAAAGGCACAGCTAAGGAAAAGGGGGAAAAAATGGCGGACTGCGTTGTTTGGCGAACCCCGTGAAATGGTCGTTCGACCCCAAATGGGGTCCCGACCCACAGGTTGAGAACTGCTATTCTACAGAAACAACTTCCAGGTCAGACAGCTGGGAAAGGGATGCAGATCCCCACTGCCCATCCTACAATTGAAGAGAGCGTCCCCCAAAACATTCTGTGTTTTCCTTGTTCCCTTCTGGGAGGAGGCTCTGTGGTATCCGAAGCAAAACATCCAGATTCAGTCACAGTTTTGTTCCATACAGTATCAACCTTGTGAACTCTCAAGCTTCCTCCTTCCGCTACGTATTCAAGATGGACAGTGATTAGTATTTATGTGTTACTTATATGTAAGGGAGTAGGTCTATGCATATGTTGTATATAGTACGTTTTAATGTGTGTTATGTATATGTACACTTGGAGAGCAAGCAACAGAATTTCATTTTTAATATGTGCTGTTGTGCCCACAGGGGAAAAAATGACAATAAAGATTATCTAAACTAATCTAATCTCTAATGTATTAGAATATGATTGGACAGTGAAACAACGACAGTGGGAAGGGGGCAAGGGAAAAAATTTAACTGGGAAATTTTGGCATGCAAACCTCAGTTCTCGCTTTGCTATATTACTACTACTACTACTATTACTACTGCTACTACTACTAATAATAATATTCTAGTCCAACCCTCTGCTCAAGCAAGAAACCCTATAACATTTTAGACATGGTTGTCCAATCTATTCTTAAAAACTTCCAGTGTTGGAGCATTCACAACTTCTGGAGGCAGGTGGTTCCACTGATTCATTGTTCTCACTGAAAGGAAGTTTCTCCTTGGTTCTAGGTTGCTTTTCTCTTTGGTTAGTTTCCATCTGTTGCTTCTTGCCCTGCCTTCAGGTGCTTTGGAGAACAGCTTGACTCCCTCTTCTTTGGGGCAGCCCCTGAGATACTGGAGCACTGCTATCATGTCCCCCCTTGTCCTTCTCTTCGTTAAACTAGACACACCCAATTCCAGCAGCCGTTCCACAAGCTCCTTTATGATTGTGAATTGAAAGCTACCTGTAGCCACTCAGCCTGCCAGCTACGTTGCCTCGATGAATTCTCATTCTGCTTTCTTACAGCTTTTGAGGCCTCCCCGGATTTATATACAGGTTGTCCTGAACAACCATTTATTTAGTGACCGTTCAAAGTTACCATAGCACTGAAAAAAAAGCGACTTGTGACCGGTTTTCACACTGATGACCTTTGCAGCATCCCCGTGGTCACGTGATCAAAATTTGGTTGCTTGGCAACTGGCCCGTATTGAAGATGATTTGAGTGTCCCGGGATCATGTGATCCCCTTTTGCGACCTTCTGACAAACAAAGTCAATGGGGGGGAGCCAGATCCATTTAACAACCGTGATTCACTTAGCACCTGTGGCAAGAAAGGTAAAATGAGGCAAAACTCACCTAACAACTGTCTTGCTTAGCGACTGAAATGGGCTCGATGGCGATTATAAATCAAGGGATAAACCGTTCCTTATATGTTTTAGCCTCCAGTTCCCCTGATCATCTCTGTTGCTCTTCTCTGCACTCTTTCTAGAATCTCAACCTCTTTTCTACATCGTGGTGACCAAAACTGGATGCAGTACTGTAATCCAGTTGGCCTTTAGTAAAGTCTACCTTTCACAACACCTGGCGTCGAGGGTCTTTTTTGCTTAAAGGACCAAGTTGGGGCAGATCTGACAGCTATAAAATAACTTTTTTTTCTAAAAGAAAGTTCATTTGGTTTTAAGCATCTCTTTCCTCTCTTCAGCTGCTAAAGAGAAATGCTGCCTCACGTCTAGGAGCGGGTCCTGGAGACACTGGAGAAGTTCAGGTATGCCATTTTGTGATTTTTGTGGGAAAATGTCCTCCCTTCTCCTCTGACCAGTAAGATAATTTTCATAAAAGGTTTGCTTCATGATCTTGAATGTCTTGGATTTAAGCAAGGGGTTTGAGTACACTTTCGGGGAGGTGTAAAGTCAGTCTGCTTTGCAACTCAAACTGATATAAAAATTTTTGAAAATTGGGAAGCCATGGAGCCGTTTGCTCTACTCTCTTGCCTTTTCTTGGACAAGGGGAATGGTTGGGGAGGGGGTGGAAAGGATGCCAACTAGTCTGGGTACAAATGTCAAATGTGTTGGTGAACACTAGCGTGTCAACTAAAACGTCATGGCATGTCACCTTTTGACAATTGTGTCATAAGTTCAACATCGCTGTCCGATCACCTCTGTCCTAAAAAAGCAATTTTGAAGCAATATCTTAGGTCAGGGGTCTTGTGGACTTCATCTCCCAGAATTCCTCAGGTGCCTGGCTGAGGAATTCTGGGAGTTGAAGTCCACAAGTCATAAAAGGGCCAAGTTTGAAGACCCCTGTCTTAGATTAATATCTCTCAACTTCGGCAACCCCTTTCAGATTGTGGACTTCAACTCCCAGAATTCCTCAGCCAGTATGGCTGGTTGGGGAATTCTGGGAGTTGAAGTCCACATATCTGAAAGGGGTTGTTGAGGTTAAGAGACATTGCCTTAGTTCATCTAACAGAACAACTATAGCTTTGCCCGGTTTTTATTTGACGCTGTCTCTTCCATTTCCTCTTCTGAAGGAGCGCTGTAGACTTGTGTGTTTCTGTTTATATTCTGGTCAAAACCAAGCACCGGTCATTTGGCATGTTCTGCTCTCTTTGATTGGGCACTGATTAATAACCCCTGTTTTGTTGTTGTTGTTGTTGTTTTTAAGGGTCATCCCTTCTTCAGACACATCAGTTGGGAAGAACTGCTAGCTCGGAAGGTGGAGCCACCTTTTAAACCCTTATTGGTATGTCATTTGGATACATGCTTGTGATCTTGAGGCACAACCAGCCAGATAAGTCAAATTTGGGGGATCAGGGTGCGCCATTCGCAACCCAGGCAAGTTTTATGGCCCTGTCTTTCCAATATTCAGAGCTGTGTCCCACTTCCTTCGCAAGGGAGTTCACCTCTTGAGTCTTCCTCAGTTTTAAATTTGGGCTCAAATCCATCCCCCAATTTTAAGGTGGCTGTTGCACTTCAGAGGAAGGCAAAAATTCGTTGCTGCTACCCAAAGACTGGGCTTGCCATAAACCAGTGGTGGCGAACCTATGGCACGCGGGCCAGAGGTGGCACTCAGAGCCCTCTCTGTGGGCACATGGACCATGCCCCGGAGATGGCAATTGTCCCTCTTCAACCAGCCACCTGCTAACTCGCCGAGGTCCCACGTGGCATCCCAGCATATCTGGTTTCCCTCCCTCTCATCCCTCCTGGCCTGACATGCTCTCCTTTTCCCGGGCACGACCCACTGCATCGCCTCCTCAGCTGTTGGCCGTCCGTCCAGCTCAGAGGTGGCTTCTCTGAACTGCTGGGGGCAGGCTGCGGAGCCCCAGAGTGTGCCGGTCGAGGGCCCGGCAGGCTGTGGCTGCTGACGGACACTGTCGGCCCCCATGCACTCGCTGGCCTCTGTGTGCGGGGGCCGATGGTGTCAGGCAGCAGCCGCCCTGGCCCCTACCTTGCCTTGCACTGTGACAATGGCACCCCCGCCCTGCCTCGCCTCCCCTCACCCCGCAGGACGAGCCTCCTGCCCACTGTCCTACCCACCAGAGACCCCCTGGATCTCCCCCAACCCTGCCCGGCTCCCACAGGTGTCCCTGCCCACGAACAACATCGAGGTGACCACACCCACCTTGGCCACACCCACCCAGTCTGCCATGACCACAACCACACCCACCCAGTGGGCCACGCTCACCTGGCACCCAGCGATAAATAAGTGGGTTTTGGGGTTGCAGTTTGGGCACTCGGTCTCTAAAAGGTTCGCCATCCCTGCCATAAACCATTGGGTTACAAAATGGAGAATTGAGCCATTTCCATAAACTGGAGCTCAGAGAAGCATCTGGCCAGTACAGATAGTCCTCGACTTACGACTGTCCATTTAGTGATAGTTTGAATGGCCCTGAAAAAAATTACAATCGTTTCTCACACTTACGACCGCTGCAGCGTCCCTATAGTCACATGCTCAAAATTTGGCTGCTTGGCAACTGACTCCTACTTACGACACGTGATCCCCTTTTGCGACCTTCTGACCGTCAAAATCAATGGGGAAGCCAGATTCAGCTGAGAAACACGTGATGAACGTAACAACTGCGGTGACGCACTTAACAATTTGTGGCGAGAAAGTTTGTCAAATGGAGCAAAACACTTAACAACGGTCTCACTTAGCCGCAGAAATTTGGGGCTCCATTGTGGTCGTAAGTCAAGGACTGCCTGTACAGTTGTCTTCATCGTGGCATTTTCCAGGTGTGTTGGAATTGCAACCTGCTGAATTCTTCTGTCCTCTTAGCTAGGAACTCTGGAGTTGCAGCCACATAGTTCCTACTTGGGGCAAAGAGAAAGACTTGGGGGCTGGGTTGGTTTCTGCTCTTAAAAATCCTTTTGAGGAAAAATACATTTTTCTGCCCTTTTAATATTTCCTTCTCTGGGAGGCTCTGACTTCCCACAATTGGTGGTGGTGCTTGGGAGGGGAGACTCCTTTGGCGTCTTGCCTTTGAAGGCATCTCTCCTCAATTCTCCTTTTCTTTGATCCGTGACTCCCTCCCCCCCCTTCCCCTTGCCTTCGTTTTTCAGCCTAGTCGTCCAAAACAAGATCCTCCAATGGGGCAGGAGCAGCACTCCAGCAGGCTTCCAGGTGGTACATCTACGCAACGCTCCCTCCGTCCAGAAGCTTTGTCTTCCACTAAGGCTGTTGTGCTTATCTGTTAAAACTATTTTAAAACAAAAACAAAAACCTTCCTCAACTTTTGTTTTTTTTGCAAAGCAATCCGAAGAAGACGTGAGCCAATTTGATGCAAAATTTACACGTCAGACTCCCGTCGATAGCCCGGACGACTCGACCCTCAGCGAAAGTGCCAACCAAGTTTTCTTGGTAAGTAACCTTGTGGAGGGATATCTGCGGAGATTCTCCATTCTTCAGGTCATGGTTGTCCCAAAGGGGCTTTTTCTCCAAACTGGACTTTCTTGAGGGGTTCCCCCCCCCTTAAAAATGTTTCGCTTTTCATCCAAGAAGATTCTTTTTCAAACTGAAGAAATTTCTGGGATGAGAAGTGAAATGTTTTCAAGGGGGGGAAAACAAAAACCCAAGTCTAGTTGACTTTTGGAAAAAGCACCCTTGGGCCATTGGAGGATGAATCCTGACACACCCAAAGCAACCAGGTCTGATTGCTCCCTGGTTCACATTCTCCAACGTTCTCTCTGTGTGCAAAGGAAGCGAGATTATTCATCTACTTTTTCACCTACCTCGGGTTCCTCGCTCTTCATGTCCTTGCTGCTGCTTGCTGCCAGCCCTGGATTTATGGAAGGATGAATGTGAAAACTGTTAAGTCCCTGCTTGGGTAGTCCTTGACTTGCGGCCCCAATTCAGACTGAAATTTCCATTTGCAGAGCAATTAGGTTGTAAAGCAGGCTGTCTTGGCTGCGTTGAGTGAAGCGAAATTGTTTAGAGTATTTTATCTTATTTTTACAATCTTGTAAGGCAGGGGGTCTCCAACCTCTGGGCCGCGGGAATGGCTGGTGAGCGCGTGCATGTGCGTGCACTCCCCCACTCACGCTAGCACTGCCATGTGGGCACCTGTTTCTGCATGCATGGGAGCGCTAGCGCTGCTGTCAGGATCACGCGGGTGCTAGCAGCCTGTTGGTGCATGTGCGCTAGAGGCCCACTTGCATGTGACCTGCTTGCGCAAGTGTGCAGATGCTAGCACTGCCGCCATGCGCGTGCCAGCATGCACATTTCCTTGCTCCTCCCTTTCCCTCTGTTGTAAGGCCACACTAGTAGCTGTTCAGGACCACATGCCATCCTTGGGCTGCAGGTTGGACACATCTGTTGTACAGGGAAATGTCACATGATTCCATTGCTAAGTGACTACTGTCTGACATTCCCAGTTGCCATGGTTAATTGAGAGTCTGTTAAGCCGAAGGAGTCCCAAGGGGAGGCCCTGGAATCTGGTGCAGGCCCTGGAATCTGATGCAGGCCGCATGTGAGTTGGAAGGACACTGCAGTGCAGACAAAGCCACTCTGGAAGCCTTAGTTGGCCCAGCAGGGCTTAAGACCCCCAGGGGTACTGCAGTTCTCCTCATCTGCCTATCTCCTCCTCCTCCAATCCATGCGCTTTTGGCTGCCCTGCACGGTGGCACTCGCCGACATAAATGGGAGAAGAGATGGGTGGGTGGGTGGAGTTGCAGTACGGACGCCAAGCACTTCAATTTTAGTCACCTGATCCCAAGGCCCTGCAACGGGTTTACCTTCAGGCAAAGCCAGTCCATTTTTCAGCACCATTGTAATTTCAAATGGTTGCCAAACAAATAGTCATAGGTTGAGGACTGCCTGCTACTACTACTAGGAGCCGTGGTGGCGCAGTGGCTAGAATGCAGTACTGCAGGCTAATTTTGCTGACTGCCAGGGGTTCAATTCTCACCAGGTCAAGGTTGACTCGGCCTTCCATCCTTTCGAGATCGGTAAAATGAGGACCCAGATTGTTCAGGGCAAATAGGCTGACTCTGTAAACTGCTTAGAGAGGGCTATGAAGCACTGTGAAGCGGTATATAAATAAGTATATATAAGTACTTACATAAATAAGTACTATTGTTATTCTACCTTCCCTCCTTCTTTCTCTCCCTCCCCCTTTTCTCCTTCCTTCCTTCCTTCCTTCCTTCCTTCCTTCCTTCCTTCCTTCCTTCCTTCCTTCCTTCCTTCCTTCCTTCTTTCCTTCCTTCCTTCCCATGGTGGCACAGTGGTTAAAATGCGGTATTGCAGGCAGATTCTACCCACTGCCGGGAAGTTTGATCCTGACTGGCACAAGGTTGACTCAGCCTTCCGTCCTTTTGAGGTCGGTAAAATGAGGACCTGGATTGTTCGGGCAAATATGCTGACTCTGCAACCCGCTTAGAGAGGGCTGTAAAAAGCGCCATGGAGCGGTATATAAGTCTTAAGGGCTGTTGCTATTGCTACCCTGGTAAAGACAGTAAGGATACAAGGTTTTGTTTCACAGATGGTGGGAACAAGTGACAGCTCAGTGGGAAAGTGCACTCTTTGCACCTGGAGAGACCAAATGGCAGGTCTTGGAAAAGAGACAGTGATCTGGATTCCAGTTTCCAAGCTAATAAGTGGATGCTATATATATCTTTTAAATATATTTTTCTGTAGTGTGGTTGTCGGGGTTCCGACTAATGAAGCACTTCAAAGAACTTTCAGGCATGTTTCCTAAAGTCTTTATTACAGAGCTACAAATTGCCGGTCACCATCATGGACGTTTTTTTTATTATTATTATTGAAAATTTTTATTTTTTAACATACAAACATTATAAAAATACAATAAAATTATAAAGTAAAATAAATTCATAAGCAACCATTGTCTATACTACCTTTACCCCCCCCCCTTATCCTCCCTCCCACCCCCAACCCCCCTCCCTTCACTTCCCAGAGCAGAATACAGGGTTAATAATAACAAAATTTATAATAATAAAAAAGAAAAGAAGAAAAGAAAAAAAATTGTCATAATTAACCTTTAACTCCATAACCTATAAAACAATTCTCTATAATATTTAATATTCATTCATAAAATAAATGAAACTTTTAATTCCATACTTTTTCTGAATATAATCTATCCATCTTCTCCATACAATAATATATCTTTCTTGTGTATGATCCTTTAAATAAGCAGAAATTTTTGCCATTTCTGCAAAACTAGATACTTTAAATATCCATCATGGACGTTTTGATGCCAGAATCTGACTTCCTCTTGCCGGCATCAAACTTTTCTTGCTAAACCCCTCCCTTATCTTGCAGTCACAAGTCATATTATCCAATTAGTGTGAAGGTCAAAAGTTTACTTCCTCTTTCTTTCCCCGGGCTTTTTACCCGCCCCCCCCTCTACGCTATGTATTAACCCAGTAAATACCAGACAGTTTTGCATATTGTCAAAGCAAGAATATACAGTATTTGCAGCATTGACAGTGGTTTGGGTATAAGGGAAGTCCGAAGGCAACTGGCAGGGAAGAAGCGTCCTCTCCAGAGCTGGCCCAACGTATCAGCCTGAGCTGGGCAATCTTGGGTGCTCACACCTGTATGTTGGTTCTCACTGCAAAGTTGATGGGGTTGGTTCATTCACGGCTTGTTTTGGTTTCGTCACAATGCAGTCCCCTCATTAATATTGTGGGGATGGTCGCTGGCCACCCTGGTTTCTCTCTCCCCCCCCCCTTGCAGGGTTTCACGTATGTGGCTCCATCCGTACTTGAAAGCGTAAAAGAGAAGTTTTCCTTTGAACCAAAAATTCGGTCACCTCGCCGATTCATTGGCAGTCCTCGGACCCCCATCAGGTATTTGCCCCTTCTCATTGCTGGGTGTTTTGTGTGTGTGGTCGCATGTGTGTGCTCCTCATAAAAGCTTCGGAATCTTGGTTGCGTATTGGAATGTCGGGTTTTCATCCCAAGATTTGCAAACAGGATTCCCTACAATCCTCTCTGTCATAAAATGGCAATAAGTCCGTAGAGGGTAGAAGGGCATTCTTGGCAGGGGACGGCCCTCGGGATCTCTAGGTTAGAAAATGGGGGCATGCAAGTAAGCGCAGAACTTCTGAATCGCTGGCCTCGCCGTTAAGTTACACAAACCGTGTTCCCCTGAAAGTAAGACCTACCCCGATAATAAGCCCTACTTTGGGGGGCGAGGCGCAGGCCTAGAAAATCAAGCGGGAGTAGGGGGTGGAGCTTACCATTGCAGCCAGGCCTCTCATGGGTTGACACTTGCCTCACCAGCCCGCTTCTTCTGCAGCCGAAGTAAAAGCATCATTCTACAGCTGAGAATGGAGTTCCGTCTTGCATTTTGTAGTCAGAAGCCTTTCTGGAAGGCCTGTGCAGCCGAGAACCGAGCTATGGATTCAATCCGTAGCTCTGTTCTCGGCTGCAGAGGCATTTCCTTCAGCCACAGAAGAACTGGGCCGGCTGGGCGGGGCTGTCGGGTGCCGCCTCAGCGAGGTGAGTGGAAAAGACACATGCACCACTCAAAAATAGGACCTGGTGTCTCTTTTGGAGGCAAAATAAATAAATAAATATGACCAGGTCTTATTTTCGGGAAAACACAGTAGTCGGCACATTTTGGCTTAAGTTGCAGTCTAGACGCAGCTATTGAGCTTATGTGCAAAATGATTTGACCTTTTGCCTCTAAAATGCTTGGCTTAGCATAGGGGCCTCCATCCTTGGCAACATTAAGACCTGTGGATCTCAACTCCCAGAATTCCCCATCCAGCATGGCTGGCTGAGAAATTCTGGGAGTTGAAATCTACTAGATAGATGGATAGATAGATAGATAGATAGATAGATAGATAGATAGATAGATAGATAGATAGATAGATAGATAGATATGATATGATATGATATGATACATGGTTGATTAATATAGATAGATAGATAGATAGATATAGATTGATATAGATTGATAGGTGATAAACAGATAGAGATAATTGATTGATATAGATAAACAGATAATTGATTTAGATAATAGATAAACAGATATAGATGATTGATTGAGATAGATAGATAAATAGATAGATGATTGATATAGATAAACAGATATAGATGATTGCGATAGATAGATAGATTGATAGATATAATATGATATGATATATGGTTAATTAATATAGATAGATATAGATTGATATAGATAGATTGATAGGATAAACAAACAGATATAGATGATTGATTGATATAGATAGATAAACAGATATAGATGATTGATTTAGATGATAGATAAACAGATATAGATGATTGATTGAGATAGATAAACAGATATAGATGATTGATATAGATGATATAGATGATTGATATAGATTGATAGATAGTTATAGGTGATTGAGATAGATAGACAGACAGATATAAAGAACTATATTTTTTGATAAAAAAAACCTTTTTAATGGCTGCTTCTTCTCTTCCAAAGCCCTGTCAAGTTCTCTCCAGGGGACTTCTGGGGGCGAGGCGGTTCCTCCGGCGTGGCCAATCCTCAGCTGCCCGTGGACTACCCCATGGAGACAGGTGGGATCGAACAGATGGATGTAACAGTCTGCGGAGAAGCCTCAGCTCCGCTTCCCATCCGGCAGCCCAACACCGGGCCGTACAAAAAGCAAGCCTTCCCCATCATTTCCAAACGGCCAGAGCACTTGCGCATGAATCTATGACATCATCTATGGCCGCAGTCCTCCCCCTGAACCCGCTTGAGCGACAGCAGAAGACAAAGGACAGCTCTCTGCAAGGGCAGCCGTGCCTCACCCAGCCCTCCTCCTGCCAAAATACGAGACCTCTCGTGGCTTTTTTTTTCTCCCCCCCCCCCTTCAGCGACGGTATCAAGTTAGTCGTTGCACAGAATAATGGACTGGAAAAGAAGAATGGGGGGGGGAAATGGATGCCCCCCCCGCCTCCTTCCTTTCTCTTTTTCCCCACCTCCTCATTCCCTCCTTTGAATCAATGGTGCATAAAGACAGGACGTAAGCAAAAAATATATATATATGGTATTATACAACTTAGGCACATCAGCTAACCGATACGCAGCGTGGCATCTTTTCTGCTCTTATCAAAGATATTTTTTTTTCCCCACAGTTCAATCGCTTGAAGCTAACAGGATGGAGAGTAGACTGGTTCTCCTGCATGATTGTGCCCCCGGGGGAAGTCCATGCCAATGGGCAAAAATGCAGAATGCCAGCCTGGGCCTTTTCTACCTGAGGTTTTAATCTTACCAAGTTCCTCCAGGTGGCTTCCTGCAGTTTTAAGAATTATCGGAGGTCTGAGGCGTAACTCCAACCATTTAGGATTCCACGTGCAAAAAAAAAAAAAAAAACAATCTAAAACAAATCTTTTTTTAAAAGAAAATTATATATGCATATATATATATATAAATCTCTATATTTTTCAACTAGTTTTTTTTTCCTCCCCTTTTAGAAGGGGCTCATTATGAAAAAAAAATAATCCCACAGTTGGAACATTACGGAATTATTGATCTCCCGCAGCAAAGAGAGAACAAGCTAGCAGACTTAAACTTTTCTTATTATATTTGAAATAATGTTTTTTGTAAAAATAATAATAATAATAAATCACTGTTAATTATGTTGCCAAGATTGGTAGGGTAAGAATTTACCCTCTTCATCTTGTTTAAATGCTTCTTTTTTTTTTTTTTTGTCTTGTCTTATTTCGTTTTAAAAAAGATCCCCATCAGGCCGTTGGCTAGGTTAAAACCTTGGCTAGTGCGGAAGTCCCGTGTTTTAATCTGAGGTCTTTGTGAAGTTGTTTCCCCCACCCCACCCAAGTTCAGTTTTGCCCTGCTGGTCTGGAGTTCGTGGCTGTGTTGAATTCCAGGTGTCTTGTCCTAATATTCTCATCAGTCTGAACAGAAATTTGACTGGCAGAAACTTCATCTTTGTTTTATCGTGGTTACGTCGTTTGCCCGAGACCCTGGCACCTGCCAAGGAAGGCTTAAACCTATTGCAAAAGGGGCAAAAGTTTTAGCAGATGGCTATCATTTAAAAAAAAAAAATAACTGCACATTTTTGTTGGTGTTGCAGCCAATTTGTAATGCTCAGATGAGATTATTTTTTACCCAGTATTTGTTCCATTGCGCATCTCTGCGATGGATGACCATGTAACTTGCCTGCTGGGGCAAACCATCCGTTGATTGTATTGAGGAAAAACACACACACACACACACAAAAGTATTACGATGGCCTTCGACGAATGTCTTCCAGAGAAACTTTTTAGGAAACGTTGAGAAGATTTACTATTAATGTTTCTGCGATACTGAAGGAAACAAGAAAGCCTGTATATAGATGGCTATACCCTAACGCTATAGAGCAGGGGTTCTCAACCTTGGCAACTTTAAGACTTGTGGACTTTAATTCCCAGAATTCCTCAGCCAGCTTTGCTGGGAGTTGAAGTCCACAAGTCTTAAAGTTGCCAAGGTTGAGAACCCCTGGTATAGAGTGAAATAAAGGTAACTTTACCTTAACTTAAAATACTTCCTGCCTTAAAGAAAGCATTTCCATGGCTACAGCTGGTGAAAGGGTTACTTTTGGTCCACAGAGCTCTGCTCTAGAGTGTGGATGAGTGTGACTTGTTGGGACAGGGTGCGCATCCTGTTGCTTGGCGTTCTCCCCCCCCCCCCCGCTTGTTCAACCTGGTCTGCAACCGTGGCTTCTTAGAAAGAGGGTTTTTTGTGGTGCTTTGTTTAGCTTCTCTCCTTGAGCCATAGGATCTGAGCCATAACTATATTTTTATTTGAATCTAGCCAGAAGTTCTTCTGTGCATTCTTCTCCCCAGCTGTACTTCCACACCTCATATCCAAGCCCTTCCAGAAGGCGGGGGGGGGGGCGTGTTGAGGGCCTGGCGGGCCTGGCTCCAGTCACCTCTGCTGAGTGTAGAGTTGTCTACCTTGGCTTCCCCCTCCAGGCACAAAATTAAAGACACCATCCTGGGAATGAGAGACCCGTCAAAAAGGGGCGGTGATTCTCCTCCTGGAGTCCATTCAGATTCTAGAGCAGCGTTTCTCAACCTTGACAATTTTAAGGCATGTGGACTTCAACTCCCAGAATTCCACAGCCAGCATTGCTGGCTGTGGAATTCTGGGAGTTGAAGTCCACATGCCTTAAAATTGTCAAGGTTGAGAAACGCTGCTCTAGAACAAAGCTCTCCAAACTTGGGGACTTCCAGCTCCCAGAATTCCCCAGCCCATCATGACTGGCTAGGGAATTCTGGGACTTGCAAGTCCACAAGCCTTAATGTGGTTCTCCAGACTTGGCCACTTTTAAGACTTGGGGACTTCCAACTCCCAGAATTTTCCCAGCCAACAAGGCTGAGGTGTTGCGGGAGTTGAAGTCCACACGTCTTGAAAGTGGCCGAGCGTGGGGACCCCTCCTCTCTAGAACACGAGGCTTAATTCCCGCAGATGAAGAATCTCGTAGGTTTTGCATGGGCCCCTTCACGATAAGACCTTTTCCCATCCCCCAAAGCATCAATCAATGTCATGTGAATAGTGAGACATTTGTGGATGGAGGGTAGGATCTGGGTGTGAGCTAGATCAGGGGGTCTTCCACTGTTCCTCTACCACGGGCACCTGGCGTTGGATTTAGTGTATGGGGGGGGTCATGTCAACTGCCGTTGCCTGGATGGGGGTCTTGGCAGGCCCAGCCAAGTGGCTTGCTTGCTTTTTCCTGGGTCATTTGCAAAATCCAGCTGTTAACCAGCCCTGTGGCTCTAGAGCAGTGGTTCTCAACCTTTCTAATGCCGCGACCCCATAATACAGTTCCCCATGTTGTGGTGACCCCCACCCACTTATACATCACCGGGTGCCAGGGGCGTGGCCAAAGAAAAGGGGAAAAAAATGGCGGACAGCCTTGTTTGGCGACCCCCGTGAAATGGTCGTTTGACCCCAAATGGGGTCCCGACCCACAGGTTGAGAACCACTGCTCTAGAGAGCAGGTGTTTCCCAACCTGGCCCATTTCCAGGTGTGTGAACTTCAATTCCCAGAATTCCACAGCCAGCGTGACCATTGATAAGAATTCTGGGGGACGGGGGTGGAAGTCCATATACCTGGAAATAGCCAAGTCTTGGAAATACTGCTCTAGCCTATAGAGGCATCCAGTGGGACAGGTAGAACATTTCTCTTGTTTGAACCGTGAAGAAGGTAGTCCTGGAAAAGGCAGGTCCCCAAGTCCCCTTAAAACTGGATTCGGAGTGGTGCAAGATGCTCAGTTTTTGGTGTTTGGTGGCTACAATTGTCTTGCGTATGTTGTGTGCTGTTGCTCAAGTAGACCTTTCTTAGCTGAGGGATTAGCAGAGTATTTGATGGAATGGTGTCATTGGATAGACCAATGGTATTCAATCTTGGCAACTTTTAAGACTTGTGGACTTCAACTCCCAGAATTCTGGGAGTTGAAGTCCACAAGTCTTAAAAGTTGCCAGAGTTGGACACCCCGAGGTTAAATGTTTCACGTGCCCCTTTTGGTCTTTTAAACTGTGAAAAACTTTGGAATTGCGATTCGGGACAGTTAAGCGCACACACTATGCAATTTGGGTGATCTTGTATTTATTTGTATAAAGAATCAATTTCCCCAACCTGGATTCCCATACCTTTCTTGTAGATAATAGCTATTGTGTCAACTTCAAAGAGAGGGAATCCCCTTGTATGACATCAGAAACCAGAACCATCTATATGGGAATGTCTGTCGGAGAAATTAAGTGCTTTCTTTAACAATGTCTTAAAAAAAACAAAACAAAAAAAGGTTTCCATAGTAATTAAGATTTATTTTATACAATCTGTGCTTTTTTAATTATAATCTTGGGGTTTTTTGCTATCGTTTGATTTTTTTTATATATATAGATTTTTGTATCCTTCTATAAAAGAAGAAATAACTTGGGGTTAATACCTGCTGAAGCTAACAACATATATTAAGTATTAAAACTTGATGACTTGAACCATGTTTTCGTTCCACTAAGAATCAGTGCTGATTGTACAGTTGAGTTTGCTTTGAGGAATAAAGAGATCATTCAAATGGGTGGCCTTGTCTGACCTGTTTGGGGCAGAGCAGAATGAGCATTGGATCCCTTGGGAATCCATCTCTGGGCACGGACGCTGCTGGCGCGCCAGCTTGTGTTGGTTCCATCAGCTCCAGGCACCGTGGGTCACAGTATCCTTTGTCTTCAAACCATGTTCAGATGAACATGTTCAAGTCTACAGCGTTAATCTTCCTACGATCCCGGGAGAAAGTATCCCAATCCCCGGGTCGCGGCCCATTTGGAACCGGGCCACACAAGCAGCAGGGGAGCGCTCGCAGCTCCATTTGCACAAACGGCAGGCACTTGCACAAATAGAGCTTCACGCACGTAAGTGCTACCCACTCCTGCAGGTGGAGCTGCGAGCGTGCATGTGTGTCTGCTGCTCGCACGCAACCATTTCCTCCCCCCCCCCTCCGGTCTGCAAAGCTGGAAAGTTTGGGTTAAGAGGAATGGTTTTGAGTCCTGGGCACCATCAATTTCCTAGAAGGTCTGTAGATGACAATCTGTAGGGAGGAAAGCGATGGTGGTCTTCCCCAGCCTGAGACCACCTGCTCCGATCTATTTTAACCGGGAAGGCTGTTCTTATGATCAGGGGGCAGGATGTTACAGGACTGGCCTCTCAAGTGGTCGGAAGTGGAGGTCGACTCCCTTCCTTACCATGTTGGCCCAATGTGTGTTTAGCTGCATTGGTGCTGTAGGAGAGAGAGCGGAGAATGTACATCCTCGTTTAGGTTAAGGTTTGAATAATCTAGGCACCGTGGGGCCCTTGGTGCTCTCTGAGCTTGGTTTTCTTGCAGACGTTTCATTACCAAACTAGGTTATGTCATCAGTGCAAAAGCCCTCTCCCTTCTAGCACTGATGATGTTACCTAGCTGGGTAATAAAACATCTGCAAGAAGACTATCCAGAGCACCAGGGATCCTGTCAGTCCAGCCCTGAGCTACAAATATTCTCTTCTCCTGGTAATCTAGGACTGCTATGTATATGCAGGTCGGAAGGGCAGGAGCTGTGTAAAACTGTAGTTCAGATGGTGTTGTCTCTGTCCTATCTGGCTGTAAGGTGCAAATTTGTCTAGCAACACCGGTAATCTGCAAGGAAGGGCCAAGGTTTAGTTAACCCCCGTTAAAGTAGAAGGTGCGTACTGGACGTGTTGATGACAACAAGCTGCTTTCATTGTCTAAGCCAGCATAGTAACTTTCCATGTGGGATACATCTTAAGCTTTCGGAAGAATTGAAAGAGAGGATGCAGGTTTCATTTCTAGCTATCTTACCCAGTTTATCTTCAATAATTAAGATTAAACCCTGGTACTTTAAGGAAGGGAGGGGATGGAAAGAGCTCAACCAAGTGATGCACAACGACCACCTTTCACCTGTACCCTTTTTAAAACCATGTTCTTTCTGCAAAACGTTAGCTGGCTGTGTTAACCATCCATTATGAATCCGACTACAGCTGCCTTACAAGGAATGGTATGAGGGTTGTTACCTCATTCTGTACTATTTACTGTAATGAAATATACTTGATTTCAAAACAGGTGGGTGTAAATAGCAATTAAATGCAACTTTGAACAAATTGATTGAATGGCGACTTCTTTATTTCTCGCTGTTGAAGGGAGAAACTTGGTTTCCAAGCCAATCTGAGGTGGTAGGTGGCAATTAGGTAATATGTTAGGGCCTCTGAAAGCAAAAAATGTGCAGCTAAATAGTACCTGTAGGGAAAGAGAGGTGTAGCTTTTTAAAAAGTAAGAGATTCTCACCAAACACTCCATGGAAGAAATATAACGGATCCCTTATTAACTTTGAATAAGGAAGCATGCTTCTAACTGCAGGATCCAATCTGCGTCGATCACCAGGATCAGCGGTTTCGTCTTCCGAGCTTCCAGATTCGTGCTGGAGCCCATCTTCAGGGAACTTGTCTCTCGCCAAAATGTGTGCTATGTGCTATTTTGTGTATAGTATTTATGTGGTGCCTGGTTGTGTGCCGCTTTTCAGATGTTGATTGGGTTGTGTTGATGGCTGGCTATTAAGTCATCGGTTGTCATTTCCTTATGATGCCAAGCCCTTGCCTTCTAGGTACCTGATAAACTGGTGGTACATCAGCACTCCTGTTCATTGACAAAGGTCCGTTTCCCAGGCTTCAATCATTTCCCCGGCTGTTTTTGTACCTGCTCGTCCAACAATCTTAGTATCTGTGAAATTGAATATATGTCCTTGTTCATTGCAATGTGAGGCTACTAATGAGTTTGGGTCTCTTCTGCTAAAGAGAAGTTCCTTGAGGATGGGCTCCAGCATGAGTCCCAAAGCTCGGAATACTAAATCTCTCGTCCCAGTGACTGACCTATATTGGATCCTGCAACATTACACTGGGACACGTAGATTCACCTTCATTCATGCTTCTGTTTACTTTCTGGGCAAAGTTGGTTTGAGTTTGGCTTTCTGGATTTTGATGAATTAAAACTAATGAATCCAAGTCAATAATGAGTGAGCATACTGTAAGTCAGGGGTCTTCAAACTTGGCCCTTTTATGACTTTTGCCCTTCAACTCCCAGAATTCCTCAGCCAGGACACGTGCCTAGCTGAGGAATTCTGGGAGCTTAAGTCCACAAGTCATAAAAGGGTCAAGTTTGAAGACACCTGCTGTAGGTCAATGAATCCATTCAGAAACCAGTCATACAGTCACCTTATAAGGGAGACGAGTGGCATAAAAATTAATAAGGTTTCCTCCCTGAACAAGGGGTTGGACTAGAAGACCTCCAAGATCCCTTCCAGTTC
Organism: Crotalus tigris; assembly: GCF_016545835.1. Classification (NCBI taxonomy): domain Eukaryota; kingdom Metazoa; phylum Chordata; class Lepidosauria; order Squamata; family Viperidae; genus Crotalus; species Crotalus tigris. The sequence continues at coordinate 326,159 of NW_024096934.1, read as the reverse complement.
TGTTATTCTGAATAAAAACGCAAACCGCGCTCAACGACCATAAAGAAGACCAGAATTTCCATCAGTAAGGAAGGTGGTGGTTATGCAAATTGCACCTGATTTTACCATCTTTTTTTGCTGCAGTTGTTAAATGAATCCCATGGTCATTAAGTGAATCCAGCTTCCCCCGTTGATTTTGCTGGTTGGAAATTGGCTGGGGAGGTCACAAATGGCAATCACATAACTCAAGAGGCTGCAACTCTCACAAATACATGCGAGTTGCCAAGTTCCTGAATTTTGATCACGTAACTCTGGGGAGGCTGCGAGAGTCGTAAGTGCTAAAGATGGTTGTAATGGACAGGTACCTGTACACAGGTAATCCTCAAATTACAACAGTTCATTTAGTGACCAAAGTTACAACAGCATTGAAAAAAGTGACTTCTAACCATTTTTTACACTTAACGACCATTGCACAGTCACGTGAACAAAATTCAGACACTCGGCAACTGACTCATAGTTATGACGGTTGCAGTGTCCTGAGGTGATGTGATCCCCTTTGTATCCTTCTGACGAGCAGTTACTAAAGAACTGCAGTGATTCACTTAACTAGCAAGGAAAGACATAAAATCAGGCAAAAATCACTTAACTGGCTCACTTAACAACAGAAATTTCGGGCTCAAGTTGCACTCATTAAGTGGACTGCAAGTTGACTTGTACCTTAGATTGCTAGAGAGTGAAGCAATGTACGGATCAGATGTCTTTGGAATCCAGATTTTCAGGTCAATGTGTTTTTGAGCATCAACATTTGGGTCAACAGCTGCTCTAGTCTGGTAGTCTGGACAGTTAGAATTAGGATACATTCCCAGTGCAATTTGTGTGAAGAATTGCCACCAACTTTTAGACTGCCTTTAATTTCTCTTTCCATATGATCCTTCAAATCAAGAAAGTCTCATCAACCAGGTGCTCTAATATATTAGACCAGGTGTCCCCAACCTATGGTCTGTGGCCTGGTACCGAACCGAGGCCTGTTGACCACCGGGCCCCAGGAATAGCAGGTGAGCCCTACCCAACTCACGGTCGCACCGCTGCACAGTCAGTAACGGCCCTATTTGCGCATGTGCGGGGATGCTAGCACCAACATGTGGACACCAGTGGCCCATTTGTGCATGCACGTGTACCAGTGCACATGCCCTGGGCACGCGCAGCCCGTTTGCATATGCAGGTTCCAGCATGCGCCATGGGCGCGTGTGGTCCACTTGTGCATGTGCACTCATGCTAGCGGGCACCATCATACATGCACCCATTTGTGCATGCGTGCGCAGGCTATGCGTGCCTACATTTACCTGCTGCTTCCTTTCCTTCTGGGCCGCCAAGCTGGAAAGGTTGAAGAACACTGTATTAGACTTTGCGTGCTCACCTACCTATTCCTCGGTCACCAGTGAATTCATGTCATACATATAAATGCAGAAAAAAAATGAGTTTATAAATATACAAAAGGTTTATCACAAGAATCGCAGGCGGACAAGATTCAAACTGCATTTATTTTTGTCAACTATACGCTACATTTTTTTTAAAGAATCACTAAAATACAGCTTTCCTCTTTAATAAAAATCTAGCTGCTTATGACAAAATATAGGCCAAAACCTTTGTTCTTTAAAATTCAGACTTACAAAATGTAGAAAACTTCACCCATGTTTGCATAACTAAACTCTGAGCTTTATGGACATGGAAAGCAGAAATGATTCCATGATTCTCGCCCTGTGATGGCCAGGTCCAACGGTTAGAGAATCCCCAAGGGAACCAAACACGTGCAAATCTGAAAAGGTGGATTTTCTAGCGCCGAATCTAAAGATTGCATGCACCAGACGTTGACACTGGATGCAAGAAAGGTATCCCGTTGCTGATTCGGTAGGCTAGTGACTGTAAAAATAATCATTTGATACTCAAAGAGAAGTTTGAGAATTTCCCAGAAGCAGCATTGAAAGGATTAATTCCATATGGAAAATTAAGTATATATGCTCGGTGTCTGAACGAATTCAAATATAGTCAGTGGAGAAACCCAAGGCATTATTTTCCTTCTGTATCCCTCTCTCCATCCAGTCATATCCTCTTTTAACACGTGCACACTTGGCATTCAAATGAGTCCATACTGTGAAGCACACAGCCACTTTTTTAGTTTGTTTAATAGACTTGTAATTGTGCAGAGGTTGCGCCATCGTACCACTTGTTGACGTGCGTGGAAAGGACCGTTCGACACAGGGGACACGTCTTCTCTCGGTTCAGCCACAAGGCGATGCACTCGTCACAAAATATGTGCTGGAAAGAGACAGGATGTCGTTGGTTACAGGAGCATGCAAACATCAGGGAAATGACTACAGCAGGGGTCTCCAGCCCCCGGGCAATGGACCAGTACTGGGCCGCAGCATGCCAGCAACCGGGCCGCACAAATAAGCAAAGCCCCATCCATGGGATGCAGGCAGCACACAAAACCACGCACCCCTCCGGTCCGTGGAAAAACCTCTCTCCACGGAACCGGTCCCTGGTGCTCAAAAGGTTGGGGACCTCTGGACTACAAGTAGTCTACCCAACTTATGACTGCAATGGAGCTCAAAATGGCTGTTGCTAAGCAACAGTTCCCTTCGTCCGGTTAGATCCCACAGGCTGGGCCTCCTTCAGGTCCCGTCGGCCAAGCAGTGCCATTTGGCGGGGCTGCGGAGGATGGCTTTCTCTGTGATGGCGCCCACGTCTTGGAACCCCCCGGAGATTAGGACCGCTCCCACCCTGTTGGTTTTCCGTAAGTTGCTTAAGACCTGGCTTTTCCGGCAGGCCTGGGGTTTATAAAATCTGACCCCTGGATGACTGTTATTGTACTGTTTGTTTTGTCATGTTTTATGGTGTTTTTATTGTTAGCCGCCCAGAGTCCTGCGGGAGTGGGGCGGCTTATACATTAAAAAATAAATAAAAATAAAAAAATAAGACAGTTGTTAAGTGAGTTTTGCTCCGTTATACCACCTTCTTTGCCGCAGTGGCTGAGCGAATCGCTGCAGTTGTTAAGTTAGTAACATGGTTGTTAAGGGACTCTGGCTTCCCTGTTGACTTTGCGTGTCAGAAGGTCGCAAAAGGTCCAAGACACTGCATAACCGTCATAAATATGAGACAGGTATGAAGCATCTCAGTTTTGATCACATGACCACAGAGGTGTTGCAACGTGTTGGGTGAAAAAAAGGTCACAAGTCACTTTTTTCAGGGCTGTTGTAAATTTGAACGGTCACTAAATGAACTGTTGTAGGTTGAGGACTACCTGTGAAGGGCTCAGTTGACTCCGATCTTACCTCTAGACATGGATTCTAAGTTATGCGTGGTTTAAGACAGAGGTCCTCAACCTTCTGGGCACCAGGGACCGCTTCCCTGGAGAGACGCTTTTCCGTGGACTGGAGGGAGCGTGTTTCATGTTCTGCCTGCATCCCGCAGATGGGGCTTTGTTTGTGCGGACCGGTTTCTGACATGCCGCGGCTTGGTGTCGGTCCATGGACCAGGGATTGGGGACCCCTGGTTTAAGATACTGTTTCTACTCAACCATTATCTAGGACAGTGTTTCTCAACCTTGACAATTTTAAGGCATGTGGACTTCAACTTCCAGAATTCCACAGCCAGCATTGGGAATTGAAGTCCATATGCCTTAAAATTGTCAAGGTTGAGAAACACTGATCTAGGAGCTGAGTCATGGATTCTTTTCTCGTTGGCTCAAAACATTTCACTGCTTACTCAAGTAGCTTCTTCAGTCTGAGCAAGTTGGCTAGAGGGAGCCCTAATATATCCTCCAGGGAGAGTCCCCCTAACTTAATAATAATAATAATAATAATAATAACAGCAACAACAACAACGTTGGAAGGGACCTTGGAGGTCATCTAGTCCAACCTCCTGCTCAGGCAAGAAACCCTATACCATTTCAGGCAAATGGCTGTCCAGTTTCTTCTAAAAAATTTCCAGTGTTGGAGCATTCACCGCTTCTGGAGGCAGGTTGTTCCACTGGTTAACTGTTCTATCAGGAAGTTTCTCCTTAGTTCCAGGTTGCTTCTCTTCTTGATTAGTTTCCATCCATTGTTTCTTGTCCTGCCTCAGGCGCTTTGGAGAATAGCTTGACTCCCTCTTCTTTGGGGCAGCCCCTGAGCTACTGGAACGCTGCTACCATGTCCCCCCTCGTCCTTCTCTTCATTGAACTAGACATACCCAATTCCAGCAACCGTTCCTTATATGTTTTAGCCTCCAGTCCCCTAATCATCTTTGTTGCTCTTCTCTGTACTCTTTCTAGAGTCTCAGCATCTTTTTTACATCGTGGTGACCAATACTGTTCTCCAAAGACCCTGAAGGCAGAACAAGAAGCAATGGATGGAAACTAATCAAGGAGAGAAGCAACCTAGAACTAAGGAGAAATTTTCTGACAGTGAGAACAATTAACCAGTGGAACAACCTGCCTCCAGAAATGGTGAATGCTCCAATACTGGAAGTTTTTAAGAAGAGACTGGACAGCCATTTGTCTGAAATGGTATAGTGTTTCCTGCCTGAGCAGGGGGTTGGACTAGATAACCTCCAAGGTTCCTTTCAACTATTATTGTTGTTGTTGTTAATATTGTTATTAATATTGTTATTATTATTATTATCATATTATTTCGAACCAGCAAGAAAAAAAGTTCTAGTCACCATAACTTCCAGAAAATTCTACTTGGCTGAGTGGGAATCTTCACTGACACACTCAACTGTTGTTCAACTGATATTGCTCAGCTCGAAATCAAACTGATTAATGCACGAACAACAACAGTAAATATCAGCTGAGCCCTTTAGAAACATTTCCTCCCCCATCACCCTCGCAGAGCTATTGTCAACTCTACAAACAGAATTTGGCTGAAGCCATTTTCCCTTCGTTTTCAGTTGCACAGAATTGGGAGGGGGGGGAATGAGTGTTTTTTAGCTTAGTCAAAACAATAAATTGTTCTGTGGGAACCAAGGTCATTGCAGATTGCATTTTGGCTGGCTAAAGCTTCCTTAGAAAGCCCCTTCAAGTAGTTAATTGGGGAATGTGATTTATGACATATTACTGGGGTGGGAAGTTCAACTTTGTAACATTGTAACCTTTGGGGCAGGAACTTCAGTCTTGGTTTCACTTTTGATCGAGGGGATACTACGTAGCCAAATAAACATGTTCTTTAAGGAAAGTTTTTTGCCTTGGTGTTCTCTTTTACTGGCCTCATCTATCGGAACCATGACAGCTATTTTGAGTTAGCAGCCAATCTCCTCAGAATGGTTAAGAAAAGTAAAGGTCTTTTATTTTTAACTGTGGATTTTACACCACTAATTGTTGCTGACTCTAGGAGGCGCCACTCATCTCCATTTCAATGGCCATTGAGCCAGCCCTCTCCGAAGACATTTCTGCACTCACGACATCGCGGAACGCTGTTACTTTCCCACTGAAGTGGTACCTATTTATCTACTCGCGTATGCTTACTTTTTGAAACGGCTAGGTTGGCAGGAGCTGGGGCGAGGACAGGAGCTCACCCCTTGCCTGACGCGTGGGTCTCAAACCCCGGCTGCTGGCTTTCCAGCCGACAGCCCCAGTGTCCTAATTGCTGAGCCATCAGGCCGCCCCAATTAAGAATGATATTGCTTTCGAAATGCTTTAGAAATTTTATAGGGCAGAGTCAACATTTCTGTATACTGCCCAGATCGCTCAACATCGTTCCTGGATGTGTCAAAGGAACGGAGAGGGAATAACTAGATCTGGAAAACCGATGCTGAGCCGCAAAGTCTCTGCCATTATTTTGAACTTAGACGTAGTCCTTGACTTACAACCAGTCACTTAGCGATGGTTTGACAGATTACGACAAATCCCCAAAAGGTACTGACAACCCAGTTCCGAAGTTCCAACAGTGCTGGTTTTCTGCCCCCCCCCCTGCAGTCACATGACCACATTTCAGGCACTATTTGCAGAATCCCACAGTCATGTGACCACGATTTACAATTTTACCGAGGCACTGGTGTTTACATCCAGTTTCCAGCAGAATTGCTCTAGAGCAGGGATGGAGAACCTGGGCTCTTTCATAAAAGACTTGTGGATTTCAACTCCCAGAATTCCTCAGCCAGCCAAGTCCCCCACCCCCTGCTCTGTAGCAAACAGTGGTTTCGCTTAACGGCTACCACAATCGCTTAACAAAGGTAGTAATTCACCTGATTTTTATCAAAGCAAGTGGTAAAATCGGGTCAGTCATACGATGAGCCATTTTACAACTGTCACAGCTTATGACCAAAATGGTCAAGGACTACCTGTAATGTAGGGGTGTCAAACTCAATTTCATTGAGGGCCGCATCAGCATTGTGGTTGCCCTCAGGGGGCTGGGTGGGTGTGGCCAGTGTGGGTGCGGCCTACTGGGTGGGCGTGGATGGAGTGCGTGTGGCCTACTGGACGGGTGTGGATGGAGTGGGTGTGGCCTAGTGGGTGGGCGTGGATGGAGTGGGTGTGGTCTACTGGGTGGGTGTGGCTAGCTCTACATCGTTCGCATCAAGGAGGCCTGTGGGGGCCTGGGCAGGAATGGGACAGATTTGAGGGTCTCTGGCAGAAAGGGGTGGGACCGGGGCAAGGGCCAAGGCATGGTCCACTGATCGAGCCTCACTGTTCCTCTCAGCCATGCGGGGGGTGGGTGGGCTTATGGAGCTAAGACTGAATGCGTTTCAGCATAGATGGCCACCACAAAATTGTACATTGGCTCCCGGCCGGCCTGGGCCAGGGCCAAGGCAGTGGGGGCCATTCCCTCACTGTTTCCAGGATGGCTTTGCGGGCCACATGAAACCACTTCGCGGGCCGCATCCGGGCCGCATCCGGCCCCTTGTGTTTGACATGTCTGCTGTAACGGGATCCAAAAAGCCTCCAGATATTTCCACTTTGTCTTAAAACTCAGTTTCAGATCTGGTGATGCTCGTGCAAGAATTAGGATGCTTGAAGGCAAAGGATCTACTAATATTTGCAAGACCGACTAACTATGTGCTGAAGATTTCACTTGTTACGGAAGTGCCGTTACAATAAGAACGGTGCACACTGACTGTTTCCTGTCCCATTTGCTAGTCTTCAGTGCAGGAGCACACAAGGTGCGGATTACAAGCATTTGAGTGCCAAGTGTGTTACCTGGCAGAGAAGGACAACCGGCTTCTGAAACTCAGCTTGACAAATAGCACACAGGTCATCTGCGTCAGCACGTTGTCTCTTGCTGGCCACCACTCCGTAGCTCTGCAAAGGGGGGGGGGAGGAGGAATAGAAAATAACATCAGAGGTGCTGGAGAAAAGAGAGAATATTTAGGGATCCTTGGTGCTCTCTGAGCCTGGTTGTTTTCTTGCAGACATTTCATTACCAAACTAGGCTACATCAACAGTGCAAAACCCCACTCCCTTCTAACACTGATGACGTTACTTAGTTTGGGTCATGAAATGTCTGCAAAGAAGACCACCAAGCTCAAGAGACCACCAAGAACTCCTCATTTCCACCCAGAGCTGCAAATATTCTCCTTTAGTTTCACGTTCTTACCCAGAACCACCTTGCTCTTTTACTGACCTTAAGCCCAGGTTTATTTATGGATTGTTTTGCACCCTTGATTAAAAAAAATACATAGCAGATCTTGCTGGACAGGAAGGATTCGACCCATACCTATCTGGACTTTCCAAAGCAGCCGTGCAGATATGATTTAATTTTATTGATATAAAAAAATAAGACTTTCAGTCGCCGGCTCCTTGCGCTGATGATGTGAGTTCAGTGGTTCTCAACCTGTGGGTCGGGACCCCATTTGGGGTCGAACGACCATTTCACGGGGGTCGCCAAACAACGCAGTCCGCCATTTTTTCCCCCTTTTCCTTAGCTGTGCTACTCCCTTTTATTCTATTGTCTTTTGAAAGCCAATAGAATAGACTCTCTTGAATAGAGTCTAATTCTATTGGCTTTCAAAATCCAATAGGAATTGTCCAGGCTGTCTCTGCCCTGCTGAGCCCGCCAAAAGTCCCATTCTGCAAACGGTGCTGCACCAGTTGAGTAGTCCTCGACTTATGACCGGTTGAGTAGTCCTTGACTTACGACCGGTGGGGGGGTCGCGGCATTAAAAAGGTTGAGAACCACTGTTCTAGTGGCTCTCTGAGTTTGGCTGTTTGCTTTTGCAGATGTTTTGTGACTCAGCTAGGTAACATCATCAGAGCCAGGGAGTGTGGGATTTGCTGCCTGTTTATATATATTACCTGGACCTGACAGTTTGGCTGGAGATGAGGTTTCTTCTTTGGTGATTCCTTGATTAGTGTATTGGTTTCTGCTTGATTGTTTGTCTGGTGTTAATCCCTGCTTATCTGAACGCTGGCTGCTGAAGGGGTGTTCCAGTTCTTTGGTTTTCTTCCTAGGTTTTGTCTTTTGAATGGTGTGTAAATGTGGGTTACCTCTATGGGTCTGTTGATGACTGATACCTTCTTCGGTCAGTTCTAGTGTTATTCTAGAGCAGGGGTGTCAAACTGCCGGCCCACGGGCCGGACGCATCACGAGGAAACCGCGCCCACCCCATTGCCGGCAATGGGGAAAAAGTTCCGATACGTCGTGCGACGTCACGTGACGTCGCGAGTTTGACATGTCTGTTCTAGAGCTACTACCCACTGTGGTCTTATTGAAGACTAGGAAGTTTTAGGTCAGGAGTCTCCAAACCTGGCCCTTTTATGATTTGTGGACTTCAACTCCCAGAATTCCTCTGCCAGGCACGCATGCATAAAAGGACCAAGTTTGAAGCCCCCTAGTCCAGGCTCAGAGATCTCACTATCTCTGCCTTCTAAAACATCAGAGAATCATTGCAATAGGGGTCGGGTATGAACTGATTCACTGAATTAATTCTTTAATCTGTGATTGAAATAAACATGGATTCGTTTTCAAACTCCTATGAAGTGTGAGACTCATCCGCCCGCAGATCATACTTAAAAACATTGTTTAGTGACTGTCTGAAGTTATACCAGCACTGACAAAAAACTGACTTAGGACCGTTTTTCACACTTACAACTGTTGCAGCATCCCCCATGATCACGTGAACAAAATTCAGACGCTTGGCAACTGGGTTCATATTTATATTTATGACCATTGCATGTGATCCCTTTTGCGACCTTTTGACAAGCAAAGTCAGTGGGGAAACTGGGCTCGCTTAACAGCTGTGTTACAAATTTAACCACTGCAGTGATTCACATAACAACTGTGGCAAGAAAGGTTGTAAAACTCACTTAACAACCGTCTTGCTTAGTCCGAAATGGTATAGGGTTTCCTGCCTGAGCATTGGGTTGGACCAGATGACCTCCAAGGTCCCTTCCAACTTTATTATTATTATTATTATTATGGATCATCGCACAGTCAGCCAGATGTTCAGACTGGATTTGGCATTTTGTCTACCTATCGAGTCCTTACCCAGGACCTGGGATAGGCATATGTGGATGTTTGATGGTATTACAGATATCGTCGCAGGATGGAAGCAGTTCCTAGTAAGGCCGCCTTTTGCAATTGACTAATAGCGAATTTGTCAATGCCAATGGTGTTCAAGTGGTGCTCCAGTTTATTATTATTATTATTATCATCATCATCATCATCATTATTATTACTATTATTATTATTATTATTATTATTATTACTATTATTATTAAAAGGAATTTTGGGCTCAATTATAGCCGAGGTCTATCTACAATTCTCTTTAGAGCACACAAATACTTACTGGTCTTGTAAAAAATATCCGTAAGACCCTTTTGAAGTTTTTCAGATGGGCAAACAAACTCAAAAGCTGAAAAGCAAACAAAAGAGAAGAGAATTTAGGGTCTGTCCTATAATAATAGTTCACTTGGCGTTTCAGACTTCAAGCATTTTTCAGAAGAAATTGAAGTCCTTATGTGCCCTATTGCTAAATTTAGTGGGCATGTTCCTATGAGCTTGGACCAGGGGTGCCCAATCTTGGCAACTTTAAGACTTGTGGACTTCAACTCCCAGAATTCTCCAGCCAGCCATGTGCGCATTGGCCAGCCTGTCCCGTGGCCGGCAGGTTGGGGACCTCTGTCCTAGAGTGGCCCAGCCAGAGCCCTGACTTGAACCCTATTGAGCATCTCTGGAGGGACTTGACAGTGGCCGTCCACCGATGGTCGCCATCCAACCTGATTGAGCTTGAGAGGATTTGCAAGGAAGAACGGCAGAAAATCCCCCAATCCAGGTGTGCAAACCTTGTTGCATCACACCCAAAAAGACTCAAGGCTGTAATTGCTGCCAAAGGTGCTTCAACAAAGTACTGAGTGAAGGGTCGGAATGCTTACACCAATGTGATATTCCAGGTTTTTTTTTCTTTTTTAATAAATTTACAGATATTTCTAAAATTCTGTTTTCACTTCGGCCTTAGGGGGGTCCTGAGTGTAGATTAATGAGAGAGGAAAAAATGAATTTCAGCAACTGTAGAATCAGGTTGCAGCTTAACAAAACTGACATAAGCGAAGGGGGTCTGAATACTTTCTGAATGGAAAAGAATAACAGAACAGAATAATAACTTTATTGTCACTTTGAACGTACACTAATCGGCATACATTTAAAATGAAATTTCGTTGCATGCAGCTCTCAAAAGGTCACCACTTCCAATACACACTACGTAAATACGACATAAATAAATACAGATGTATATACCCACATATATTATATGACACAGAGAAACAACACAGTCTAGTTCAGATTATGTATACATGTGCGTGGCGAGAAAAACGAATCTTGCGAGTTTACCAGACGGATGGCACAGAGAACAAAGCTACCACAGAATCGGGGTGTCCTGCTATAAATACTTCAAAACCTCCTCCCAGAGGGGAGCCACAGGAACAGACCGTGAAGTGGGTGTGGGGGGGGGAGGTGTCTCTAACAATGCTTTGAGGTCTAAACACATATAAGCGCTTATAAGCTGCATCCTGAATACCAGGGAGTGAGTTTCCTATGTAGGTCAATATATCATAGAGTGGTAGAGTTGGGAAGGACCTCAGAGGTCATCAAGTCCAACCTGCATACTGCAGGATTCGCTACCCCATCCCCAATAGGTTATTCATCAATTTCTGTAAAGAAAAGCAGAGGTGACCTTGGTAAAACTATGAACCGCCTCCAGGTGAATTGCTTTTAGGTGAGTTGTGTGGAATGAATGAATGAATGAATGAATGAATGAATGAATGAATGAATGAATGAACGAATCATTAAGGGATTTTCTGAATGCACTGTATAGTTGTAAGTCAAGGGCTATCTGTAACATTGAAAACTGTGCTTTTAAAGATGTTTTTACTTAGTTGATAACAATAAGAACTGTATTAGCCTAAAATGAGATAGTAGATCAGTGGTTCTCAATCTGTGGGTCGGGACCCCATTTGGGGTCGAACGACCATTTCACGGGGGTCGCCAAACAACGCAGTCCGCCATTTTTTTTCCCCTTTTCCTTAGCTGTGCTACTCCCTTTTATTCTATTGGCTTTTGAAAGCCAATAGAATAGAGTCTCTTGAATAGAGTCTAATTCTATTGGCTTTCAAAAGCCAATAGGAATTGTCCAGGTTGTCTCTGCCCTGCTGAGCCCGCCAAAAGTCCCATTCTGCAAACGGTGCTGCACCAGTTGAGTAGTCCTCAACTTACGACTGGCTGAGTAGTCCTCGACTTATGACTGGTTGGGGGTCGCAGCATTAAAAAGGTTGAGAACCACTGTAGTAGATATTAAGGGAAAAAGAGAGGAAATATCTGATGTTGTAACTTGAGATTTATACAGAAGATTTATGTATGTTATTGAACTATTGATTAACCCAGTCACTATGCTGCTTTTTAAATACTTAATTGTAAAATTAGAAAACTAATAAAATAGTATAAAAAAAACAAAAACAAAACTGTGCTTTCACTGTTACTCCATTCTTTTTAGGATAAGACGCTTGGAAGGAAACGAATGTTTACCTTTAGGATAAGATACAGCAAAGCCAACAGGATGCCAAAACTCCACCCTATGGTGCCATCGGATTCTCTTAAGCCAACGAAGTATCGAAACCAAACAGGTGCAGGAACCACTTTACAGTAGCACTGGCAAAGCTCTTCCAACAGCATATACCAGTAACCCTGTGGGAAGCAAGGGAAACGCAACAAAAATGAACGTCAGAAGGAACATTCATACAATACAGCGAGTCCTCAACTTATAACATTCCTTTAGTAACTATGTGAAGTTGCAATGGCATTGAAAAAAGTCACAGATGACTGGCTTTCATTCTTTACAACCATTGGAGTGTCCCCCATGGTCACATAATCAAAATTCAGGTGCTTGGCAACTGACTCACACTGTGTTCCCCTGAAAATAAGACCGGGTCTTCTTCTTTTTTTTTTTTGCCTCCAAAAGAGGCACCAGGTCTTATTTTCGGGGTAGGCCTTACCTCACCTCCGGCACCGACAGCCCCACCCAGCCGGTCCACTTCTTCTGGGGCCGAAGTTCTGCAGCTGCATTCGGGCCTGCATTTTGCACTCAGGCCGTTCCAGAAGGACGAGGCAGCTGAGTACCGAGCTGTGGATTCAATCCATAGCTCGGTACTCAGCTGCTGAGGTCTTGCAGAACCGAGCTATGGATTGAATTCACAGTTTGATCCTTAGCTGCACAGGCATTCTGGAAAGCTCTGTGACTGAAAAATGCAGGCCTGGCTGCAGAAGAGGCCTCAGAAGAAGAAGTGGGCTGGCAAGGAGAGGCCTGGCTTCAAGGTAAGCGGGTGTGGGGCAGGTGGGGCAGATCCGCCCTCCCACCCCTGCCCTAGCTTGATTTTTAGGTTTGTGCCTCGCCCCAAAACTAGGGCCTATTTTTGGGGTAGGGCTTATATTATGCCTACCCCCCAAAATCAAGTTAGGGCTTATTGTTGGTGTAGGCCAGGGGTAGGCAACCTTGGCTCTTTTATGACTAGTGGACTTCAACTCCCAGAATTCCTGAGCCAGCATGGCTCAGCATGGAAACCTCAGCATGGCTGGCTCAGGAATTCTGGGAGTTGAAGTCCACCAGTCATAAAAGAGCCAAGGTTGCTTATCCCTGGTGCAGGTCTTACTTTCGGGGAAACATGGTATTTATGACGGCTGTGGTGTCCCAGAATCATATGATCAACAACTGTAATCTTCCCAGCTGGCTTTTTACAAGAAAGTCAACGGGGGAAGGCAGATTCGCTTAACAACCATAGGATTTGCTTAGCAACTGCAGTGATTTGCTTAGTAACTGTGGCAAAGAGGGTCATAAAATGGGGCAAAACTCAGCCCCCTTAGCAAAGGAAATTTGGGGCTCAATTGGGGTTGCAAGTCAAGAGCTACCTGTCCTCTTCTTTTTGAGCAGGTTGCTAAGTATTTTCAAGACTAAAGACGGAATAGAATAGAGCTGGAAGGGACTTTGGAGGTCTTCTAGTCCAGTCCCCTGCTCGAGCAGGAGAACCTATACCATCTCAGACAGGTGACTGTCCAGTCTCTTCTTAAAAGATATGGAGCACCCACGATTTCTGGAGGCAAGTTGTTCCACTGATTGATTGTCCTCACTGTCAGGAAGTTTCTCCTTAATTCCAGGTTGCTTCTCTCTTTGATCAGTTTCCATCCATTGTTTCTCATCCTTCCCTCTGGTGCTCTGGTGAACAACCTGACCCCCTCTTCTTTGTGGCAGCCCCTCAGATGCTGGAGTACTCCTATCATGTAACCCCCACTTCTTTTTTTCTTTAGCCTACCCAAATCCTAAATAAATGTCTAATTTAATGAAAAGAAGGATTAGGGTGATGTGACAGCAGTGTTCCAATATCTCAGGGGCTGCCACAAAGAAGAGGGAGTCAAGCTATTCTCCAAAGCAACTGAAGGCAGGACACCAGATAGAAACTAATCAAGGAGAGAAGGAACCTGGAACTAAGGAGAAACTTCCTGACAGTGAGAACAATTAACCAGTGGAACAACCTGCCTCCAGAAGCTCTGAATGCTCCAACGCTGGAAGTTTTTAAGAGGAGACTGGACAACCATTTGTCTGAAATGGTATAGGGCAGACATGTCAAACACAAGGCCGGATACAGCCTGCGAAGTGGTTTCATGCGGCCCGTGAAGCCATCCTGGAAACAGTGAGGGAACGGCCCCTCGCTGCCTTGGTCCTGGCCCAGGCTGGCCAGGAGCCAATGTACAATTCTGTGGTGGCCATCTATGCTGAAAGGTATTCAGTCTTAGAAATAACGAGGAACCAGCCCCTGCTGCGTCAGCTCCACATGCTGGGAAGGTGTCACCCTTTGTGAGGAATGAAGAAATGCATCATCGCCTGGAAGTGGCCAGCAAATGGCCCTACTCTCATCAAAAGCCGCACAACTAAATAAAAACAAAATACAAATTAAAAACAGCCGCATCTTTACCTTGGATTTAAGAGACATGATAAAACAAGGCAGCAGGAGAACGATGCATTTGCAGCTCATGAAGAGAAACTTCAGAACAAAGTCTGTGATTCCTACGATCCAGAGCACATTCCAGAAGTTCAAAGAATCCACCAACGGACTTAAGAGGATCAAGCTTTGAAGAGAAACCATAAAAAAAAAGCACCATGAAAAGGTAACTTGGATACAATAACAACATAGCACATTTAGGGGCAGACCAGGAAAAAAACAGACAGCAGAGGAATCCAAACGGAGAAAAAAAAGGAAAGCAGGAAAAAAAAAATTTTTTTTTCATTCTACAGGTAATCCTTGAGTTACAACAGTTTATTTAGTGACCGTTGGAAATTATAATGGCACTGAAAAAAAGCAACTTATGATCATGTTTCACACTTACGACTGTTGCAGCATCCCCATGGAAATGTGGTCAAAATCCGGATGCTCGGCAATTGGCTCATATTTATGACGGCCGCAGCGTCCTGGGGTCACGTGATCCCCTTTTGTGGCCTTCTGACACACAAACTCAATGGGGGAGCCAGATTCCCTTAACAACCGTGTTAATAACTTAACTGAAGTGATTCACTTAACAAATGTGGCAAGAAAGGATGTAAAATGGGGCAAAACTCAACAAATTTCTCACTTAGCAACATAAATTTTGGGCTCAGTTGAGGTCGTAAGTCAAGGACTTCCTGTATTTTTCCAGAGGAGTCATTTGTTGGTTCTTTCTCCTTAACTGTTTTAAGAACTTGTGTGAGATGTTAATTGTAGGTCAAAATCCTCAATTAGATTTGCAAGGTGATCTTGAATTCTAGGATCAAAGAATCAGATTGGCTTCCTCTGCGCCATTCTTTCTTTTACACAATTTTGTCCGTATTCTTTGACAGCAAGGTTTGTATTGTTCAAAAAAAAAAATAATATCAATGCTCTTCTGCCATTTTACAGGTAGTTTCTCGGCTTAGGAACCTAATGGCGTCTGAAATTACAGTCATAGAACATAGAATACAAGAGTTGGAAGGGAATCTTAGAGCTCATCTAGTCCAACCTGCTACTCAAGCAGGAGACCCTATACTATTTCAAACAACTTGTCCAGTCTCTTCTTAAAAAAACTCCAGTGATGGAGCAACCATAACTTCTGGAGGCAAATCTATTCTGCTGATTAATTGTTTTAACTGTCAGGAAATTCTCCCTTAGTTCTAGATCAGGGGTAGGCAAACTTGGCTCTTTGATGACTTGTGGACTTCAACTCCCAGAATTCCTGAGCCAGCATGAGGGAAACTTTGGCCATGACTGGTGGACTTCAACTCCCAGAATTCCTGAGCCAGCATGAGGGAACTATGGCCCCCTTCATGACTGGTGGACTTCAACTCCCAGAATTCCTGAGCCAGCATGAGGGAACTATGGCCCCCTTCATGACTGGTGGACTTCAACTCCCAGAATTCCTGAGCCAGCATGGCTCAGCTTGGAAATCTCTCCCTTTCCCCTCAGCATGGCTGGCTCAGGAATTCTGGGAGTTGAAGTCCACGAGTCATCAAAGAGCCAAGGTTGCCCTACCCCTGTTCTAGGTAGTTTCTCTTCTTGATTAGTTTCCATCTGCTGCTTCTTGTCCTGCCTTCGGGGGCTTCCCCCCCTCATCTTTGTGGCAGCCCTACAAATACTGGAACTGTGTGGGGAGGGTCTCCTCACCAGAATAAAATATTCTACACACTATTGAAAGGATGCAGAATAGAATATTTCCCCTAAAGGAGAAGAGGAGAAAAATCTTAACAAAGGCAGAAAGCAGCCCCAGTCTTTCTGCTATAGGAAAACCGCCTCAAGCAGGATTCTGAAGAGGCTGGGCTTTATGACTGGATATTCTGAATTCATCCATAAAGCCAGGCCACTCTATTCATAAACGAAGGATAGCCGACAGCTCGGAATCAGCAACTCAGTAGGCAAGGGCTGAAATTGACAAGATTAGCTCAGACAAATAAAACACCTAGGATTTGCATTTCCCCTTTTGCCTGTAGAGCAGTGTTTCCCAACCTTGACAATTTTAAGGCATGCGGACCTCAACTCCCAGAATTCCACAGCCAGCATTGCTGGCTGTGGAATTCTGGGAGTTGAAGTCCTCATGTCTTAAAATTGTCAAGGTTGAGAAACACTGCTGTAGAGCTAGGCATGACTCCTACACAATCCCATAGGAATCTGGCAACAGCTATTAAAATATTAAAGGATATATCCTTGCACAGGAAGAGGCATCTCAATCACAAAGCCCCCCAAATTGTATAAAACTCCATCTACTCTCAACCCCAATTTGTCAGTCATCCCAGAAACATACCATTGTCACTGTTGTTTCTGGTTACCAAATAAACAGAGACCTCTTTTCCAAAACTGCAGCCTGCCTCCAATTCACTTTTCCTATCTCTTCTCCCAGCTTGGAATAAGACACGGACCAGATTTAACTCCAACAACTGCTATCGTTATCTCCCCTAGTCCTTTTTTCACTAGATTAGATATACCCAAGTAGGTAATCGTGCAACTGACTGGATTTTACACTTTTTTGCAGTGGCTGTTAAGCAAATCGCCATGGTCGTTAAGCGAGCACAGTGATCATAAGCGAACCTATTGTCCCCAAATGACTTTGTTTTGCAGGAAATTGGAAACACTGGTTTCTGGCAAAAAAAAAAATGTTATAAAAACTGGTCACATAATTATGGGATGCTGCAATGGCCACAAATGTCAGTGGGAGCCGAGTGTCCAAAATGTGAACACATGATTGATTGCAAAGGGAGAGAGAAAACAGACAGATGATCATCGGATCTTCAAATCTGAGCCACGAATACAGATAGTCCTCAACATACCGCCACAATTGAGCCCATAATTTCTGTTGCTAAACGAGACAGTTAAGTGAATTTCACCCCGTTTTACAACCTTTCTTCAACAGTTGTTAAGTCAATGATGGCGAGCCTTTTAGAGACTGAGTGCCCAAACTGCAACCCAAAACCCATTTATGTATTGTTGGGTGCTGGGTGGGTGTGGCCCATTGGGTAGGTGTGGCTGCGGTGGTAGACCGCAGCCTGGGTGGGACTAAAAAGTTCAATCAATCAATCAATCAATTCCAACTTTGCAAGATCTTTTTTTTCCCGCAAGAAGTTGAAATTGACTGATTGATTGAACCTTTTTTTTTTACACGGCGGCGAAGGCCTAAAGCGAAAAGGTTTTATAAAACCCAGCTGAAGGCCCAGGATTGGGGCGACTGCGCGCGTGCCCACAGAGAGGGCTCTGAGTGCCACCTCTGGCACCCGTGCCATAGGTTCGCCACCACTGTGTTAAGTGAATCACTGCAGCTGTTCAATTAGCAACATGCCTGTTAGGTGACTTTGGCTTCCCCGTTGACAAAAGGGGATCACGTAACCCGAGGACTCTGCAATAGTTATAAATAAGAACCAATTGCCAAGCACCCAAATTCTTATCACGGTGCAACGGTGGTGTGAAAAACGGCCAGAAGCGGCTTTTTTCAGTCTCGTTGTAAATTACCAACGGTCACTAAATGAATGGTTGTAAGTCGAGGACGACCTGTACCTTTTTTCGGGTCCATGATTGGGGCTCTGAGATGAGGGCAACCTGTGCCAATATGGGGAATTGGTCTGTGCTGAATTACCTGTAATGAAGGGATTGAGAGTAGAAGGTGTAATAAATGAGAATAGCTGATCCCGCCAGGAACAGCAGCAGCCACACACACCGTAGCCTGGAGCACCTTTCCTGCAAGGGAAGAATGTTAGAAAATGTCGGTCAATCGACGTTTATGAAATAAAATTAGAATATATTTAAGTAAGTAAATATGTGCATTTTAGACATTATAAGTTTTATGTAGTGAGAGAAAGGAAATTTGGATTACCTGAAACTTAAATACTTTGGATATTAAAGGTTAAATTGGAGTACTGTAATTAAAAGCTAAAAATTAGGTAAAACTTAAAAACAGGATATGGGTATGTATAAGCCAAAAACGTATTGATAGATGTGATAATGAAGTTTTAACTGAGTTTGATACAATTAGAAACTTACTAGCCTAAATATGATATAGCAAATGTTCAGGGAAGCAGAGAAGAAATATTTGATGAGGTAACCTGAGATATGTACTAAAGATTTTGTTATTGAATTTTTGACAATAGACAAAGTCCTTATGATACTTTTGGTTATTCTTCTGATATTTTTCTGCCATGTGCCAGCTAAGACTCAGAAAGGTTGCAACAGCATAAACAGGAGCCTCAGGTTTGAGTGAAGTTTAACTGACCAGTGTTCCTTAAAATAAGCAATATATTCAGATATATTTAAATCTCAAGCTTAATTTTGGTAAATAAAGGCTACTTTCTAGCCTGTTGCCTTAACCCAGACATGTCAAACACAAGGCCCGGGGGCCGGATGCAGCCCGCGAAGCCATTCTGGAAACAGTGAGGGAACAGCCCCTGCTGCCTTGGCCCTGGCCCAGTCTGGCTGGGAGCCAATGTACAATTTTGTGGTGCCCATCTATGTTGAAACGCATTCGGTCTTAGCTCCACAAGGCCGTCTGGAAACAGCGAGGAACCAGCCCCTGCCGCAATGGCCCCGCCCCCTGGGTGCATGCTGGGGAGGTGTCACCCTTTGTGAGGAATGAAGAAATGGACCATGCCTTGGCGCTTGCCCCGGTCCCCCCCCCTTCTGCCAGAGACCCTCAGATCTGTCCCACTCCTGCCCAGGCCCCCACAGGCCCCCTTGACGCGGATAATGTAGAGCTCACCATGCCCATCCAGTAGGCCACACCCACTCCATCCACGTCCACCCAGTAGGCCGCACCCACCCTGGCCACACACACACTGCCCCCCCCAGGGCAACCGCAATGTTGATGCGGCCCTCAATGAAATTGAGTTTGACACCCCTGCCTTAAACATTAAATCAAACTGGTTCTCTCTCTATATATACAGATAATCCTTGACTTACAACAGTTCATTTAGTGACCATTTGAAGTTACAATGGCACTGAAAAAAGTGACTTATGGCTACTTTACACACATACAACCATTGCTGCATCCAAATGGTCACATGATCAAAATTCAGATGCTTGGCAACTGACTCATATATATGACGGTTGCAGTGTCCCTTTGGCGACATTCCGACAAGCAAAGTCACTGGGGAAGCCAGATTCAAAATTGTGTTACTCATTTAACAAATGCAGTGATTCACTAAATGAGTGTGGCAAAAAATGTTGTAAAATGGAGCAAAGTTCACTTAACAACTGTCTCAATTTGGGACTCAACTGTGGTCATAAGTTGGGAACTACCTGTATTTCATATATAAAATAAAATTTATTTTATAAATTTTTTTTATCAAAACAACCCAGTGATCTGCATGCATTTAATCTGACACTTCTCAATGTGTTTAATCTAAGACAGGGGTCTTCAATCCTGGCCCTTTTATGATTTGTGGACTTCAACTCCCAGAATTCCTCAGTCGGCCATTTTGATGAAACTGCAGGCTTGGATCCAGACCAGGGGTCTTCAAACCTGGCCCTTTTATGACTTGTGGACTTCAACTCCCAGAATTCCTCAGCCAGGCACGCTGGCTGAGGAATTCTGGGAGTTGAAGTCCACAAGTCATAAAAGGGCCAAGTTTGAAGACCCCTGATCTAAGACATTCCAGATCAGTTTTTTTAAAAAAATAAACCTCATGTTTAAAAGAAAACCTCTTTTAAAAAAAAAAATCTATGCTATTTTATAGCCTGGTAGAACAAAAGTTAAAACCACACTCTATACTTCTGCCCAGAATCTCCTGAGTGAAATTAAGCTTTAAAAATACTTACAAACCGTGCTGGAGGAACTGATACTTACTCTGAGGAAAACCTGATTTACAATGGCTTTGTTTGCATACATAAAAGTTGTGAGCAGTCCCATTCCCAGAGAAATGCCTGTTAGAAAAAAAGGGCCAATTATACAAGCAAAAAAAAAAAAAAAAGGGGGGGGGGAATCAAAAGGAAAACAACAACAACAACAAAAGTAACAAAAAGGCACCAAACCAAAGTTTCTTAAAAAAAAAAAAAAAGTTAAGCAAGAATTTGCATGCGAGAATATCAATGCTCTCTAAGACAAGGAAATAAATCCAACTGGCCTTCTATACACAGGGGCGCTGCAGCCCTCAAGAGCAACAAGATCCTATACAATTAATGAATCAGAATCCTAGAGCTAGTGCTGAATTAATAAAGGGTATTTTTGTAGCCCTCATAACAGAAGGGAGTGACTATTAAAGGAGAATATTTGTAGCTGAGGGTTGAAATGTGGGGTCTTTGGTGCTTTCTGGGCTTCGGTATTTTCCTGCAATCTTTTCATGACCCAACTAGCTAACATTATCAGTGCCGGTAAGGTAGGGGTCTTCAAACTTGGCCCTTTGGTGACTTGTGGACTTCAACTCCCAGAATTCCTCAGCCAGGCACACGTGCCTGGCTGAGGAATTCTGGGAGTTGAAGTCCACAAGTCACCAAAGGGCCAAGTTTGAAGACCCCTGCTGTAAGGAATGGTGCCTGCTCTCTGTTTATATAAAATGAGAAGAAACCCCACTCTTTGTTAGCACTGGTGATGTTATTTAGCTTGGTAAAGAAACGTCTGCAAGAAAACCACCAAGCTCAGAGAGCACCAAGGACCTTATAGTCTTTCTCCCCCTCATAGCCCCCTCTCTTCCAACACTAATGATGTTACCTAGTTGGGTAAAGAAACGTCTGCAAGAAAGCCACCAAGCTCAGACAGCACCAAGGACCCTATAGTCTTCCTCCTCCTCATACCCCTCTCTCTTCCAGCATGGATGATGTTACCTAGTTGGGTCATGAAATGTCTGCAAGGAAACAACCAAGTTCAGAAAGCACCAAGGACCCCTCAGGATAGGATGAGCCCAACATTTTTGGGGAAATACTTGGTAAAGGCAGGTTAGGAGATGCCATGGTTGACTGCTGTTTCCTATCTAACCAGTTCTCCACCTTTGTCCTCCCTGTCCCCTGGCAGCATTACGCAATCAAAACATAGTACAAAATGCAGGAAAGGGAGCAGAAACTCAAATTACAACGCCCTGTGCTCCGAAAATCAAAGCAGCATAATTAGAGCAAACAGCATCATATCTGTGAAATCCTTTTCATGTGATTTACACAACACAGCCACGTTCATTCCGACAGCGTGACCTCTAATCTTTCCTATGTAGCTTCACCTGGCTTTAAAACAAAACAAAACAAAACAAAACAAAACAAAGAGATGTGGGTATTTATTTGCCCAACTTGAACGCTTATTTTGAAACAAAATCTCTCTCCACATTCAATGGAACATGGCAGGAGCCATTTTATAGCAGTGTTTTTTCACTGCAGCCACTATTAAGATGGGTGGACTTCAACTCCCAGCATTCTCCAGCCAGCTGGAGTCCACACATCTTAAAATGGCCGAAATTGAGGAACACTGTTCTATACTGTTTTCCTTGAAGGGAATCTGAGTATTTTGACACAGCAGGTTCTCTACACCCTAACTGTGAGCTGAGAGCCCCTGTGTATATGGCAACAAAAGGACAATTAAAAAAATAATAATTCTAGATGCTCATTAGCATTTTTTTTCCAATGCAGGCACAGAATGTAAAATAGAGGGGGAAAGAGCAGGGATGGCATTAAAATGATGGATCCCGTCTTCCCTTCAAAATGGGGGAACTGAATTTCAAGACGAAGCTAAGAACCAAACATCCAAATATGGAAAGCTATGCCCCAAACCAGGGGTCGTCAAACGTGGCCCTTTGATGACTTGTGGACTTCAACTCCCAGAATTCCTCAGCCAGGCACGTGTGCCTGGCTGAGGAATTCTGGGAGTTGAAGTCCACAAGTCATCAAAGGGCCACGTTTGAAGACCCCTGCCCCAGAGGCCAGAAACCGTCTGTTCTTCCATTTACTGAAAATGGGAAACACACAAAGATTGTGTTTCTTACTACAGGGAGTCTTGGACTTACAATCACTTGTTTAGCGACCCTTCAAAGTTACAATGGCACTGAAAAAAGTGACTTACGATTGCTTCACATTGACATTTGTTGCAGTATCCCTACGGTCACGAGATCAAAATTCGGGCGTTTGGCAACTGGCGTGTACCTATGACAGTTGCTTTGTCCTGGGGTCATGTGTTCACCGTTTGTAACCTTCCCAGCCAGCTTTTGACAAATAAAGTCAATGCGGGGAAGCCCGGTTCCCTTAACAAATGCATGGGTCACTTAAAGACTGAGGCAAAAAGGTCATTAAATGAGGCACAATTCACTTAACAGTTGCCTTTCTTAGCAACGGAAATTTGGGGCTCAATTGTGGCTGTAAGTCGAGGACTATTTGTAAATCCTATCCTAGACTGGATAAAGCCAATTCAGAGGAACTGGCATTAGATTATTGGATCTGAAATAGGTTCAGTGACATCAGTTTGATAATGAAGGTTTTTGCCTCCCAATTGTAGTTGACTTTTTATACGAATATTTTCAAGATGTTGTTCGTATTCTCTAACAAACTTCCATTTACTGGTGAAAAAATGGGTACAGGTGATCCAGTTTTGGTCACCACGATGTAAAAAAAGATGTTGAGACTCTAGAAAGAGTGCAGAGAAGAACGACAAAGATGATCAGGGGACTGGAGGCTAAACCATATGAGGAACGGTTGCTGGCATTGGGTATGTCTAGTTTAATGAAGAGGGGGGACATGATAGCAGTCTTCCAATATCTTGGGGGCTACCACAAAGAAGAGGGAGTCAAGCTATTCTCCAAAGCACCTGAAGGCAGGACAAGAAGCAACGGATGGAAACTAACTAAGGAGAGAAGCAACCTGGAACTAAGGAGAAATTTCCTGACAGTGAGAACAATTAATCAGTGGAACAACCTGCCTCCAGAAGTGGTGAATGCTCCAACACTGGAAGTTTTTAAGAGATCGGACAGCCATTTGTCTGAAATGGTATAGGGTTTCTTGCTTGAGCAGGGGGTTGGATTAGATGACCTTCAAGGTCTTTTCCAACTTTGATGATGATGATGGAAAGTAATCCGCAACCTTCAACCAGTCCCTTAGCAGCAGTTTGATCTTACAATGGACACAAAAGGTACTTATGATCCGGAAGTCTTAATGGCCACCCCAATCCCCAGGCTGTAACCACAATTCAAGTGCTGAACAACCAGTTTGCATTTACGTCTGTTTGCAGCTTTACAACTACCGCCTTTGCTTAATGGGTGCTGCAAAATAGGTCATAAAATGAGGTTGCCCACTGATGACCTGCTTTACCACCATCACAACTTTCAACCCTTGATAGGCTGCAAGTAAGGATCCTTGAGGATACCTGTGTCCTTAAAAGTCTCCTTGGAAGAGATGGGCGGTCTGGAAACATGAAATATCAATAAGATAAAAGCTACTACAAGTGGGGCAAAGAGTCACGGGAAGGTCCATGCTCGGCATCACGAGACAAGATAGAACAACTCGCACATGGATTAGAGAATAAATGAAAGTAAAGGATGCCATCAAGAGAGTAAAAGAACTGAAATGGAAATGGGACTGGTCGCATAGCAAGAAGAACTGACGGCAGGTGGACCAAGGCGGTCATAGAATGGATCCCATTTGATTAAACCACCAGGGGAGAATTTTAATGTTGGAAATAGAATTAGAGCAAAAACAAATTTTATTAACGGCAGTATATGCACCAAATAATAATCAACAAGATTTTTTTAAAAAGGTACATAAGAAACTAGTGGATCTGGATTATGAAAATATTTGTATGCTTGGGGATCTAAATGCAATAGTTGATGTTAAGAAAGATTATAAGAGTAGTGAAAAGAACAAAAAGAAGAAAAATATATTACCAATATCATTCTTTGACATGGTAACAGAACTCAATCTTCAGGATATATGGAGAGAGACACACAGATCAGACAAACAATATACGTTCTATTCATATCCACATCAGTCTTGGTCTAAGATCGATATGGCCTGGGCAACAACAGACGTACAAAAAGGGATAGAGGAAATTGAAATAGGGCTTAATGATTGGGCGGATCACAACCCAATAATAATAAAATGGAAAGGCCAGAAACAGAGAAAAAGATGGTCGATGAATCAAAGACTGTGTAAAGATAAACAATATATACAGATTCTAGAAAAGGAGTTGACATTATTTTTTCAGGTAAATAAAAAGGAAAAGACATCAACACAAAATTTATGGGATACTACAAAAGCTTACATTCGGGGATTGACAATTGCATACAACTCAAAGAAAAATAAAGATAGGAGACTTCAACAAGGGAAATTACAAGAAGAATTAAAAAAAATAGAAGGCGATCTACAGAAGGACCCACAAAATAAAAAGATAAAAGAGAAATGATTAAACCACCAGAGGGCAAGACAAGAAACAATAGAGGGAAACTAAGCAAGGAGAGAAGCAACCTGGAACTAAGGAGAAACTTCCTGACAGTGAGGACAATTAACCAGTGGAACCGCTTGTCTCCAAAAGTTGTGGCTGCTTCATTACTGAAGGTTTTTAAGAAGAGACTGGACAGCTACCTGTCTGAAAGGGTATAGGGTCTCCTGCTTGAGCAGGGGGTTGGACTGGAAGATCTCCAAGGTCCCTTCCAGCTCTATTTGGATTGATTGTATGGCAGGCCCAACTGGGCCTTCATCCAGCAGTAGATAGACCATTGTGGAGGAGGAGGAGGAGGAGAAAGGACAGTAACCTTTTTCAGTGCTCCTGAAGGAGACATAACAAAAACATTATACAGCAGGACGAATGTTCTACCTTTCAACACTTTTGATGGCTTTGGGCTGTCCCGTTTTTGGTTTAGTTTGTGCATCAGCAGAACAGGAGAAACCATTTGGCATGTAGTTAACGTCATTTTTAAAATCAATTTTGGGTACCACAATTCAAGACAGATCTTAAAAAAAAAGGGGGGGGGAACTAATTCAAAGGGACTGCAAAGCTGGTTCCCAGTTCCTGATTTTGTTTTAAAATCAAAACTCCTCAGAAAAGGAGCGATCTCCTCTATGGCGGGCAGAAGAAAAATGTCTTTAAGTTGTTAAGTGAGTTATGCCCCATTTTACAGCCTTGCTTGCCACACTGAAGTGAAGCACTGCAGTTGCTATGCCAGTAAATCTGGCTTCCACACTGATTTTGCTTGTGATCCCCTGGGACAGTGCAACCGTCATAAATATGAGTCAGTGGCGTCTGAATTTGTATCACGTGACCATGGGGAATAGTCACTAAACAAATGGTTTTAAGTCGAGAACTGCCTCAAGCCCACAATATTATAAAATAAGGTTCAGGTAGTCCTTGACTTATGACCATGGAGCCTGGAATTATGGTCATAGGTTGTGCCAGTCCTTAAGCAGGTCACCACTTGACTGTGCCTGATTTTGCGATATATATATATTTATTAATGGTAAAAATAAAAGAGACTTCCCCCGGCGTTTGCCTTTTAACCCTGACGATGTCAAATGTATTTGACGAAAGCTTGGTGGATTAAATTCTATTTTTGATATTCTCTTGGTGATCATTATTTTGACAATATGAATACTCCCAAGAGTCGCATTTTTGTTTTTATATATTGTGCTTGTTGTTATGCAAACACGGTGGTCATTAAGCAAATCCGTTGTCTTCAAATCCATTGTTTTGTTGGAAATTGGAAAGAAATGCTGAGTTTTGGCAAAAAAAAAAGTAAATTGTGGTCACATGACTACGGGAGGTAAGAATGGGGAATGGGTGCCAAGCACCCAAAATCTGACCAAATCTGGGGTGGTCCATCATAACTTCAAACGGCCACTAAGCAGCTATTTGTAAGTCACCAACTACCTATACCAGGGGTAGGCAACCTTGGCTCTTTTATGACTCGTGGACTTCCAACTCCCAGAATTCCTGAGCCAGCATGGCTCAGTATGGAAACCTCTCCCTTCTCCTCAGCATGGCTGGCTCAGGAATTCTGGGAGTTGAATTCCACGAGCCATAAAAGAGCCAAGGTTGCCTACTCCTGACCTATACTGAACATCTTTTAGAAGTTAAAAAAAGTGTCACATCCTTGTCCAATTTTTAAAGCTAATGGCCTTTGTGGTTGAAACAACCTGATTAGAAGCACTTGGGGAGGTCTCAGAAACTCCAAATCATGTATCAAAATTATGAAAATCAAGAGAGAAAAAAAATAGATGGAAATATTAACTGGCACGCTTCCTTTATACAGCTGAGTATTTCACTGGATTTTTTTTTTTTAAGGGTTCAAAACTTCTGGCCTTGAAGTCCAGACTGATCCACACCCAACTCGTCCATCACACTAAAATACACTTTTTTAAAAAAAACAAAAGAAAACCCAAACCCTGCTGTTTCCAAAACACCCAATAGGTTGATACGCTACCGATGATATGTTGCGCGAGAATTTTGAGGGACAAAATCAAGATGTATGGGATGCTCCTGTGCAGCCACTGGAGAAGGTATTTGAATTCTGAGAGAGAACTGTCCCTTTGCTCCTCCGAACCGCTCGAGTGACCGCTTCTGGCTTCACCGGGCAGGTGGCCGTGAGTCCCCAACCGAGAATGTTGCCTGGAGCCGGCATTTGCCTCTGGCTCCCCAACAGCTGAGCTCATCTGGATGTGAACGTCCCCTCCGTGCGAGCAAGGTTCTTCTCCTGGAGACCTGGTGGCGTGAGTGCCTTGGCAGGAGGGGCCGTGGTTGTGGCCGTTGTTGAGGCCACTGTGTCGAACGTTCGAGTTGGACTGCATGGTGCAGAGCGGGTGGTGACCTGCTTCCAAAATTTGGACTGGGGTGCGGCGATTCCTAAAAAGGAAGAAAGGAGTGGATGGTCAGAAGAGAACCAGCCTCAATTAGGAACGAAAAGTACCGTGTTTCCCCGAAAATAAGACCGGGTCTTATATTAATGTTTGCTGCAAAAGAAGCATTAGGGCTTATATTCAGGGCTAGGGCTTATATTCAGAGAAATACGGTACTAAATGCGTCCGTCTGGCTGACGATCTTAACTGAGGCTTATTTTTTGAAGCAACAGGTGGAAACTAATCAAGGAGAGAAGCAACCTAGAACTAAGGAGAAACTTCCTGACAGTGAGAACAATTAACCAGTGGAACAGCTTGCCTCCAGAACCAGTAAATGCTCCAACACTGGAAGTTTTTAAGAAGAGACTGGACAGCCATTTGTCCGAAATGGTGTAGGGTTTCCTGCCCGAGCAGGGGGTTGGACTAGATGACTTCCAAGGTCCCTTCCAACTTTACTACTACTACTACTACTATTATTATTATTATTATTATTATTATTATTATTACGAGCATCCTGAAAAATCAGGCTAGGGCAGTGGTTCTCAACCTTTTTAATGCCGCGACCCCCCAACCGGTCATAAGTTGAGGACTACTCAACCGGTCGTAAGTCGAGGACTACTCAACTGGTGCAGCACCGTTTGCAGAATGGGACTTTTGGCGGGCTCAGCAGGGCAGAGACAGCCTGGACAATTCCTATTGGCTTTGAAAGCCAATAGAATTAGACTCTATTCACGAGAGTCTATTCTATTGGCTTTCAAAAGCCAATAGAATAAAAGGGAGTAGCACAGCTAAGGAAAAGGGGGAAAAAATGGCGGACTGCGTTGTTTGGAGACCCCCGTGAAATGGTCGTTCGACCCCAAATGGGGTCCCAACCCACAGGTTGAGAACCACTGGGCTAGGCCTTATTTTCCGGTTGGGTCTTATTTTGGGGGAAACACGGTAACAGCAGGTATTCCTCGACTTACAACCGTTCGTTTAATGACCGTCTGAAGTTACAGCGGCGCTGAATAAAGTGACTTGCAGCAGTTTTTCACATGACGACCGTCACAGCCTCCCCGTAGTCACGGGTTCAAAACTCGGGCAGTTAGCAACTGGCGTGTATTTAGGATGGTTGCACTCTGCCAGGGTCATGCGATCCCCTCTCGTGACCTTCTGACAAGCAGAGTCAAAGGGGGGGGGGGGAAGCCAGCTTTGCTTAACGACTGCCTAATTCACGTAACGACTGCAGCGATTCGCTTAACGGCTGTGGCAAAAACGGTCGTCAAATGGAACAAAACTCACTTAACAACTGGCTTGCTTAGCAAGGGAAATGTTGGGTTCAGTTGCAATCCTAAGTCAAGGGCTCGTGTAGGTGGGGAGGGGTCTTCATCATGGGAGGTTTTTAAGAACTGTCTGGAGAGCCACTTCTCCGCAATGGTTTTATTGGTTTTCCCACACTTATTGAACACTTATTGTTCAATTTATTGGTCACTGCAATCACCAGAGCAACCTTTACCACCTGGAACCCCCAGCTTTTAATGGGGAAATAAAACTCTGGAAATTGCCTCAAGCCCATTAAGAGGAGTTTCATTTTGGCGTTTACCACCCTTTAATTAGGATCTGCTTTACCTACAGGAATGTATACACCGTGGAGCAAAGATTCTGGAGAGCAGCCAAGGTTGGTGAACCCAAGTTCAACCCCCCCCCCCCTTAAGTGGCTGTAAAGAACATTAAGCCACAATAAACCAGTTGGCTGGTCCTCTCTCACGGTTATTGAGCGCAAAAAAGGAAGGGAGATGACTTTCTTCCTTGGAAGAAAGGCATAAAAGTAAGAATAAAAATGCAAATGAGCAAACAAGTCCAACAGGCTAGTGTTTGTATTTGTAAATCCAAGATCTCCTGGGGATGGGGACAAAGAAGAAGTCCTCAAGAGAGCAAAATCATAGAATCACTTGGCTGGAAGGGCCCTTCTTATTGTATCCTGGACAAACGGCTGACCAGCACTTTCTGAATGACGTTGCCTGTTCATACTGTAAGCCAAAGTACGTGATATGGTTTTAACCAGGGTTTATTGAGTGAGCCACAACTGGGTGAATTGACATAGCACACCAAGATACAAATTACAGTTTATTAACTACAATCAGCAAGCCCTAAAAGGTTGGGAAGGGGAAACAAGCCACAATGATAACATGAGCATCCTTTCAACCTAGATCAGACCAACGCCTGGAGAACAAAACGTTTCTCAGCTCTGCAAGGAAAATGTAAGCAATTTGGAGCTATAAAGATGTTTGGGATTATAATTCCCATGATTTTGAGACAAAGGCCAAAGAACTTTCCCCCAAATCTACATTTTAAATGCCAGCATTACTGAAAAAAAAATGGCATTTACCCTCTCCCCCAAATTGGGGGGGGGGAAACAAGGACATTAGCCTTACCACTTATTTTAGGGAGGCAGCTGGTATATAATCCTTGAGTTACTACCACAATTGAGCCAAAATTTTCCACTGCTAAGCAAGACAGTTGTTAAGTGAATTTTGCCCCATTTTACGACTTTTTTTTTTTTTTTTGCCCACAGGCTGTTGTGCGGTTCCACGGGATCGCATTGCAAGGCACACTGTCCTCCTGCTTAAGCAGGGGGTTGGACTAGAAGACCTCAAAGGTCCCTTCCAACTGTGTTACTCTGTTAGCTGTTAAGTGAATCGCTGCAGTTGTTAGTAACACGGTTAAGTGAATCTGGATTCCCCACTGAGTTTGCTTGTCAGAAAGGTCACAAAAAATGATCACATGATCCCAGGGTACCGTAACCATCATAAATACATGCCATGTCTGAATGTTAATCACACAACTACAGGGACACAGCAACGGTCGTAAGTGTGATAAACAGTCATAAGTCACTTCTTTCAGTGTTGTCATAGCTTCGTTCATTCACTAAACGAATGGTTGTATGTCGAGGACTACGTGTATTCAACCCGGTTTTACACAATCAATAATGCATTGCTGGAGAAGGCCATTAAACGAAGTCTTTTCCGGAGAAAGAGATTAATCACTGCTTTTATTGTGACAAACAGAACACCTAATCATAGTAATTCTCCCCGTCCTCTTCAGTGCTAAGGCTCAGTCCCCAGTCCTGTTTGGAAGGGGAGGAACGACTGGCGCAACCAGAGTGGCAGGAACTACAATGCCCCTAAGCAAAGGCAGAATCCAAACAGGTCATGGCTACAAAATCCTTCTTCCCCAAAAGCAACAGTTGGTTGGGCTGATGCTTCTCTTCCTGTCTCTGAAGCAAGTTAATTAATGAGAATCTCAAGTCATTTAAAAAAAGGTCAGGACTCCTTTGAGGCCAGTTGACCTAGTCCAGGGGTAGGCAACCTTGGCTCTTTTATGACTGGTGGACTTCAACTCCCAGAATTCCTGAGCCAGCATGGCTCAGCATGAAAACCTCTCCATTTCTCCTCAGCATGGCTGGCTGAGGAATTCTGGGAGTTGAAGTCCACCAGTCATAAAAGAGCCAAGGTTGCCTACCCCTGACTTAGTCCTTTCAAGGACATGGCTGGACTCATTCATGGCTGGCGAGTGGGGTGGCTGACACAAGGGCCAGTGGATTTCCGGGTTAAGACCTGGGTTTCCCAACCTTGGCCACTTTAAGAAAGGTGGACTTCAGGTCCCAGAATTCTCCAGCCAGCCTGCTTTAAGATGGGGGGGGGGACTTCCACTCCCAGAATTCCCAAGACAGCCTGCTGACGGCTGGGGGGAGACTGGGAGTTGAAGTCCACCCATCTTAAAATAGCCAAGATTAGAAAACCCCGGTTTAGATTACAGTGGGATTACCTGGTGGTCTCCCATCCGTCCAACTCTTTCCTAACGTCCGCGATATCAATCCAGGCTCAGGTCTTGTCTCTCCACCGATACGGGCAACTTCCCACCCAGCCCAGGGCAGCCCCCGAGGGCAGCCCCCGCCCAGGGGATGATGGGAATTGTAGTAGGACACGTCGCCAAACCGACGGGATGGGGGGGGGGAACCAAAGGCCCTTCCCGCCCCGCAGTCCTGCCACCCACCTCTCATAGCGGGCCGGAGTTTCATGGCGAGGCCGGTCGTGGAGGCCCGGGCCTCGCCTCCACCTCCATGGCAGCCGCGAGGGCGGCTCACCAAGCGCCAGTCTCCGACGGAGCGATCCAGCGAGCGACCGAGGACCAGCCGCCTTCCACTACCGGCTCCGTGGAGGAAGAGGAGTGGCCGCGGCGGCCGGAGGAGGAGAAGAGCAGACCGAGAGAGCTGGTCGCCACGGCAACAGGGGCGGAGCCACGGGCGTGGCGGGACTGAGGGCGGCGCTGCGGAGGGGGCGGGATGGGAGGCGTTGCCGCGGAGGGGGCGGGGCTGTGGGCGGTGGCGCGGAGGGGGCGGGATTATGGGCGGCGGCGCAGAGGGGGCGTGTCTTGAGTCCTGCTGACCTGTTCCTTCTCTGTTGCTGGGTGGGAAGTGCGCTGGTCTTGATTCGGCTTACTTTGCATTTATGTATTCTCCAAAGCGCCTGAAGGCAGGAGAAGAAGCAACTAACCAAAGAGAGAAGCAACCTAGAACTAAGGAGAAACTTCCTGACAGTGAGAACAATTAACCAGTGGAACAACCTGCTTCCAGAAGCGGTGAATGCGCTAACACTGGAAGTTTTTAAGAAGAGAATGGACAGCCATTTGTCCGAAATGGTATAGGGTTTCCTGCCTGAACGTGGGGTTGGACTAGATGACCTCCAAGGTCCCTTCCAACTATTATTATTATTAAGAACAGCCACGTTGGCCAGAGTAATTAATGATCCCCAGGGACTTTATAAGTTCATAAATAAAAGAACACCATGTTCACAATGAAGGTTCTCAGAACCTTCTATCCTATCCTATCCTATCCTATCCTTATTTCATTCTGTTCAATTCTAATATTACTTCATTCTATTCTAATTTTAGTAATATTAATAGTAGTAAAGTTGGAAGGGACCTTGGAGGTCATCTAGTCCAACCCCCTGCTAAGGCAGGAAACCCTACACCATTTCGGACAAATGGCTGTCCAGTCTCTTCTTAAAAACTTCCAGTGTTGGAGCATTCACCGCTTCTGGAGGCAAGCTGTTCCACTGATTAATTGTTCTCACTGTCAGGAAGTTTCTCCTTAGTTCTAGGTTGCTTCTCTCCTTGATTAGTTTCCACCCGTTGCTTCTTGTCCTGCCTTCAGGTGCTTTGGAAAATAGCTTAATTCCCTCTTCTTTATGGCAGCCCCTGAGATATTGGAATACTGCTATCATGTCCCCCCTTGTCCTTCTCTTCATTAAACTAGACATACCCAATTCTAGCAACCGTTCCTTATATGTTTTAGCCTCCAGTCCCCTAATCATCTTTGTTGCTCTTCTCTGTACTCTTTCTAGAGTCTCAACATCTTTTTTACATCGTGGTGACCAAAACTGGATGCAGTATTCCAAGTGTGGCCTTACCAAGGCATTGAAGAGTGGTATTAATACTTCACGTGATCTTGATTCTGTCCCTCTGTTAATGCAGCCTAGCACTGTGTTGGCCTTTTTGGCAGCTGCAGCACACTGCTGGCTCATATTTAGGTGATTGTCTACTAGGACTCCGAGGTCCCTCTCACAGTTACTACTATTGAGCATGGTGCCACCTATGCTGTACTTGTGCATTTGGTTTTTCTTGCCTAAATGTAGAACCTTGCTTTTTTCACCATTGAATTTCATTTTGTTAGTTAGTGCCCAGTGTTCAAGTCTGTCCAGATCCTTCTGTATCTTAAGCCTATTCTAATATTCTATGCTATTGTAATATTCTATCCTAACATTTTATTCTATTCTAATATTTCATTCTCTTCTAATATTATTTCATTCTATTCTAACATTTCATTCTATTCTAATATTTTTTTCTATTCTACATGTTAATTGAGAATGGGGATGTATGAAACCTCTGGGCAGAAATTAACCATATGCATAAACATAGTAAATAATCTTTTTTTTTAAAGTTATCATTTGTCCCTTGAACTTAAGGGAAGCTACCCAAGAGATCTATGTTTGCAATTGGGCAAGTAATCAAATAAGAATCTTTGCTAAGTGCAGAATTTAATTGTGGTTTGCTAATAGGGCCATTTAAAGGCCAAAGAATTTGCTTGTCACATCATAAAAACTAACGAATGTATTCCTGCCTATGGCTATGATTCAGAAAAAAAATCCTCCATTATATATTTATGGATTTTAACCTGTGAAACCTGATGCCATGAGAATTTGTGGACCCCAGGGAGCAGATTTATGTATTTATTCATGTATTTAATTTATATCCCATTTTTACAATTTTTATAAATAACTCAATATACGAAATACAAGCAGTCCTCAACTTATAACCATTTGTTCAGTGACTGTTTGAAGTTATAACAGCACTGAAAAAAAATGACTTACAGCCATTTTTCACACTTAAAATCATTGCAGCATCCCCCCCCCCCGGTCACGTGATCAAAATTAAGGCATTTGGCAAATGGCGGTTGCAGAATCCTGAGCTCATGTGCAGACAGTGGGTTTAGTAGTAGTAGTAGTAGTAGTAATAGTAATAACATTAAGAGTCTGGATGAGGAAGATTACTACAAATACTTGGGTATCCTTCAAGCTGACAACATCAAGCACACTGAAATCAAGAAAAAGATTAGAGGTGAATACATCAAGAGAGTGAAGAAGATCTTAAAGTCCAAACTCAATGGAGGAAATACCATAAAGGCAATCAACACCTGGGCAATTCCAGTCATTAGGTACACAGCTGGAATAGTGGACTGGACTCAAGCAGAACTAAAAGCAATGAATAGGAAGACCAGAAAAATAATGACAATGAATCATGCCCTTCATCCACACAGTGACATTGACAGACTTTATCTACCAAGGAAAATAGGTGGGCGTGGAATGCTACAAGTACATCAGATGGTTGAAGAAGAAAAAATGGCTTTGGAAGAATATCTGAAGAACAATGATGAAGATGCACTGAAATTAGTATATCAGGAAGCTTACTGACTACTGGAGAGACCAAACTGGCCTACAAGAAAGACCAAATGAAGAACAGAATAGAGGCATGGGAAGACAAAGCACTACATGGCCAATACGTTAAAAAAATAGCTGGGAAAGCAGATAATAACAAGACCTGGCAATGGCTAAGAGCAGGAAAATTGAAGAAAGAGACCGGGGGACTAATTCTGGCTGCACAAGACCAAGCCTTAAGGACAAATGCATATAAAGTCAAAATTGAGAAGACAGCAACAGACAGTAAGTGTCGCCTATGCAAAGAAGCTGAAGAAACAGTGGGCCACCTGGTAAGCTGTTGCAAGAAGATTGCACAGACTGACTACAAGCAGCGGCATGACAAAGTAGCAACAATGGTGCATTAGAAGATCTGCAAAAAATATCATTTGCCTGTAAGCAAAAACTGGTGGGATCATAAAATAGAGAAAGTCATAGAAAATGATAAAATTAAACTGTTCTGGGACTTCAGAATTCAAACAGACAAGCACCTGCAACATAACACCCCAGACTTAACAATTGTCTATAAGAAAAACAAAAAAGTCTGGATAGTGGACGTGGCAGTGCCTGGAGACAGCAGAATAGACGAGAAAGAACTGGAGAAGATAACCAAATACAAAGACCTACAAATAGAAATAGAAAGACTGTGGCAAAAGCAAGCAAGGGTAGTACCAATAGTAATAGGCTCCTTGGGTGCAATCCCAAAACAACTGGAGCACCACTTGAACACCATCATTGGCATTGACAAATTCGCTATTAGTCAATTGCAAAAGGCGGCCTTACTAGGAACTGCTTCCATCCTGCGACAATATCTGTAATATCATCAAACATCCACATCTGCCTATCCCAGGTCCTGGGTAAGGACTCGATAGGTAGACAAAATGCCAAATCCAGTCTGAACATCTGGCTGACTGTGCGATGATCAATAATAATAATAAAGTTGGAAGGTACCTTGGAGGTCAACTACTCCAACCCCCTGTTCAGGCAGGAACCCTACATCAGGGGTGTTAAACTGCTGGCCCACGGGCCAGATGCGTCATACAGAAGCCACGTGACATCATGGGTTTGACATGTCTGCCCTATACCATTTCAGACAAATGGCTGTCCAATTTCTTCTTAAAAGTGCTGGAGCAATCACAACTTCTGGAGGCAGGTTGTTCCACTGATTAATTGTTGTCCCTGTCAGGAAGTTTCTCCTTAGTTTTAGGTTGCTTCTCTCCTTGATTAGTTTCCATCTGTTGTTTCTTGTCCTGCCTTCAGATGCTTTGGAGAATAGCTTGACTCCCTCTTCTTTGTGGCAGCCCTTGAGATACTGGAAGACTACTATCATGTCACCCTTGTCCTTCTCTTCATTAAACTAGACCAGGTTAGGCAATCTTGGCTCTTTTATGACTCGTGGACTTCAACTCCCAGAATTCCTGAGCCAGCATGGCTCAACTTGGAAACCTCTCCCTTTCCCCTCAGCATGGCTGGCTCAGGAATTCTGGGAGTTGAAGTCCACGAGTGATAAAAGAGCCAAGGTTGGCTATCTCTGAACTAGACAGACTCAATTCCAGCAATCGTTCCTTATATGTTTTAGCCTCCAGACCTCTAATCATCTTTGTTGCTCTTCTCTATACTCTTTCTAGAGTCTCAACATCTTTTTTACATCGTGGTGACCAAAACTGGATGCAGTTTGCTTAATGTTTGCTTAACAACCACCACAGAATTAAATCATAAAATCAGGCACAGCCAAGTGGTGAGCTACTTAAGGACTGGCATGATTTACGACCTTAATTCCAGGCTCCACTATCGTAAGTCACGAACTATCTGAATCTTATTCTATCATATTGTGATCTTGAGGCCAAATGCAAACTACAGAGAGTCCTCCACTCGTTTAGTGACCGTTCAAAGTTACAACGGCACTGAAAAAAGTGGCTTATGACCGCTTTTCACATTTATGACCATTGCAGCATCCCCATAGTCATGTGATCAAAATTCAGACGCTTGGGGGCTGGCTCATATTTATGACGGCTGCCGTGTCCCGGGGTCACATGATCTCCTTTTGTGACCTTCTGACGAGTCAATGGGAAAGCCCGATTCACTTAACAACCGTGTTACTAACTGAACAAACACAGTGGTTCACATAACAACTGTGGCAAGAAAAGTCGTAAAATGAGGCAAAACTCACTTAAACACTGTCATGCTTTGAAAGGAAATGGGTTCAATTCTGATTGTTAAGTCGAAGACTACCTATATACTCTTTTCTCCTGCTATTTTCCCCACAACAACACAGGTTTTCACCGAGACAGATAAATCAGGTGGATCTACTGGATTCTAGATCCTTCGCCCCATTTCTGATATTACAGTGGTTATTAAGAATGATGAATAGAAATCTACAAGACTTGCAAATTTCCTTGCCCCGTGTGTCTTCTGCAGTAATTAAAGTTTGCAGTGGGGGAAATGTCCTGCTGTTTTCAAATTGACTCGGCGTTATGGGAAAATCTGAAAAATAACGTTCCGTGGAGTTTTGCTGAGGATGGAAAACAAAAAAATAAAACATTAGCCAGCCTTTGTCTTTTTTTAAATAAATATTTTATTAATTTTCTAGTTTTACAATCAAATACTTAATAAGCAACATGTTATCTGGGTCCATTAGTAACTCAGTGGTATATATATATATATATACTTCTTCGGTCTAGATCCAATATTAGACCATCTAATGTTTCCTCTCTTTTTCTGGCGATATCTGTTTTACCACACTAGGCAAATACAATTCTTATTATTAATAGATGTACAATTGGATATTTATTCTATTCTATTCTATTCTATTCTATTCTATTTATTTATTTATTTATTTATGAGACTTATATACTGCTTTAAGTGCAAGCACTCTTTAAGCGGTGTACACCAGTAAGCAATGTATATATATATTTACATTGCCCCCAACAATCTGGGTCCTCATTTTACCTACCCCGGAAGGATGGAAGGCTGAGTCAACCTTGAGCCGGTGAGATTTGAACCGCTGACCTGCTGAACACAGTCAGCTAAAGTGGCCTGCAGTACTGCACTCTAACTGCTGCGCCACCTCGGCTCTTTGTTAACATTTTTCTAATAATATCAATAATATCAGCTTAAGATATCTCAGTTGCATTTACACTTAATATCCATATATTCCATCAGTATCCTGTTCTTGAATTTTTTTTTATTTTAATTTCCCATCGGTGTTCAAAATGTCTCTATTGTTTATAATTTCAAAGTTAGTTATATTTGGGTAACCAAAAGCTCCCCTTATTCAAGCTCCTTAGCAGTTTCCTGTTTCCCTTCTCATAGCAAAATCTAATATTCCAAGTACAAATCTTGTTTTTCTAGTTATGATAATTTTTCTAATTTCTAATAAGGCTTTGTCTTTTCATTGCCACCAAAACCAGAATAGTTTGAATGTGGAAAAGATATTTATGTTATTTCATGTTAATACAGGTGGTTCTCGACTTACCACCACAATGGAGGCCAAAATTAATGTTGCTAAGCGAGACATTGGTTGAGTGAGATTTGCCCCACTCTTACGACCTTTCCTGCCACCGTTCTTAAGTGAATCACTGCAGTGGCTAAGTTAGCAACACGGTTGTTAAGTGAACCTGGCTTCCCCGTGGACTTTGCTGGTCAGACAGTTGCGAAAGGGGATCACGTGACCCCGCAACCGTCATAAATATGAGTCAGTTGCCAAGCGTCTGAATTTTGATCACGTGACCACAGAGGATGCTGCCATGGTCGTAAGTGTGAAAAGCAGTCACTTTTTTTTAGTGCTGTTGTAATTTCAAACAGTTACTAAATGAACTGTTGTAAGTTGAGGACTGCTTGTAATATCAGTGGGTGAGAGGTAGCAGCAGGGAAACGCAGGAATTGCCAAAAAAGCAGAAGAAAAAGGTAAAAATATTTGTTCTGTAATCCTTTCATGCCCACCTCCTCAAATCCACAAGCTCTGTTGTTGTCTCACTGAATAAGTCAAGAAGCTTCCAAGGATTGGGGAAGAATACAAGTAGTCCTCAACTTACGACCATTTGTTTAGCGGCCGTTCCAAATCACAACGGCATTGAAAAAGTGACATCATAACTGGTCGTCACAATTACAACCCTTGCAGCACTCCCCCGGGTCACGTGATCACAATTTGGGTGCTTGGCCACTGGCGTGCATTGTCAATGATTGCAGCCTTCTGGGATCATGTGATCAACATTTGCAGCCTTCCCAGCCGGCTTCTGACAAACCAAGTCAATGGAGGAAGCCAGGTACACTTAACGACCGCCACGATTCACTTAGCAACCCCAGCAATTCGCTGAACTCTGGCAAAAGGATTGTAAAATCAAGGCAATTCACTTAACAACCGCCTGGCTTAGCAATGGAAATTCTGGTCCCAGTTAACAACAAAGCTAGCAACAAAGATGATTAGGGGACTGGAGGGTAAAACAAGGAATGGTTGCTGGAATTGAGTATGTCTAGTAGTTTGATGAAGAGAAGGACTTAGGTTAGGGCTTATATTTGGGGAAATACGGTACTACACAAGGGAGGACATGTTAGGAGTCTTCCAATATCTCAGGGGCTGCCCCAAAGAGGAGGGAGTCAAGCTATCTCCAAAGCACCCGAAGGCAGGACAAGAAGCAACTGATGGAAACTAACCAAAGACAGAAGCAACCTGGAACTAAGGAGAAACCTCCTGACAGTTAGAACAATTAACCAGTGGAACAACCTGCCTCCAGAAGCGGTGAATGCTCCAACGCTGGAAGTTTTGAAGAAGAGGCTGGACAGCCATTTGTCTGAAATGGTATAGGGTTTCCTGCCTGAGCAGGGGGTTGGAATAGAAGACCTCCAAGGTCCCTTCCAATATCATCATCATCATCATCATCATCATCATCATCATCATCATCATCATCATATGTCAAGAATTATATGTCTGATTAACACCTACCACAGTTGTGTTCTTGTTTTGCATGCCCATTAATGTTTTTTTCCCCCCATCTTTATAAGGCCTTAGTAAGGCCACACTTTTAATTTTGGTCGTCACGATGTAAAAAAGATGCTGAGACTCTAGAACAGTGATTCTCAACCTTTCTAATGCCGTGACCCCATAATACAGTTCCCCATGTTGTGGTGACCCCCAAGTGGGTGTGGCCACCAATAAGAGGGAGTAGGACAGCTAGGGAAAAGGCAAAAAAATGGGGGACAGCATGGTTTGGTGACCCCCGTGAAATGGTCATTCGACCCCAAATGGGGTCCCGACCCACAGGTTGAGAACCACTGCTCTAGAAAGATACAGAGAAGAGCAACAAAGATGATTAGGGGACTGGAGGCTAAAACATATAAGGAACGGCTGCTGGAATTGGGTCTGTCTAGTTTAATGAAGAGAAGGTCGAGGGGGGACATGATGGCAGTGTTCCAATATCTCAGGGGCTGCCCCAAAGAAGAGGGAGTCAAGCTATTCTCCAAAGCGCATGAAGGCAGGACAAGAAGCAACAGATGGAAACTGACCAAAGAAAGAAGCAACCTAGAACTAAGGAGAAATTTTCTGATGGTGAGAACAATTAATCAATTGTTAATCAACAATTAATCAGTGGAACAACTTGCCTCCGGAGGTTGTGGGTACTCCATCACTGGAGGTTTTTAAGAAGAGACAGGACAGCCATTTATCTGAAATGACATAGGGCGGTGATGGCAAACCTTTTAGAGACTGAGTGCCCAAACTGCAACCCCAAACCCACTTATGCATCGTTGAATGCCAGGTGGCTGTGGCCCATTGGGTGGGTATGGGCCATTGGGTGGGCATGGCTGCAGTGGTAACGGCAGACTGGGTGGGACTAAAAAGTTCAATCAATCAATTCCAACTTTGCAAGATCTTTTTTTTTCCCTGCAAGAAGTTGAAATTGACTGATTGATTGAATTTTTTTTTTTTTGCACACGGTGGCGGAGGCCTAAAGCGAAAAGGTTTTATAAAACCCA
Source organism: Crotalus tigris (assembly GCF_016545835.1). Classification (NCBI taxonomy): domain Eukaryota; kingdom Metazoa; phylum Chordata; class Lepidosauria; order Squamata; family Viperidae; genus Crotalus; species Crotalus tigris. The sequence goes on along the minus strand of NW_024096934.1, from coordinate 285,962 downwards.
GCTGAAGGCCTAGGACTGGGGCGACAGCGCACGTGCCCACAGAGAGGGCTCTGAGTGCCGCCTCTGGCACCTGTGCCATAGGTTCGCCACCACTGGCATAGGGTCTCCTGCTTGAGCAGCGGGTTGGACTAGATGACCTCCAGGGTCCCTTCCAACTCTGTTATTCTGCTACCTCTCCCTAAATCGTAAAAGTGAAACCATTGACAAGAATTCAATGGTTTGTAGCTGGCAAAGTATTTTTTTTATTTTCAGAGCATTCTGCGTCATAGAGGCAAGGGACCGTAGCATCTAAAGTCTTGCGTAAGCTTCTCTTAATTCCTGTGGCATAGGTAGCATTTTCCAAAATTCAATTTGGCTGCTTTGTGTTGCTGTCATTCTTTTCAAACTTGGGAGTTGTTTGCCTCCGGGGCATTGTAAATATTTTGAATAGGAAGCCAAAGAGTTCCGTTCTGGAGTAAACACAGATTGTAGGAAAACTGGTTGAAGGGAGAAGAAACCGGGGAAAGAACAAAACAAGCATCAACAGAAGAAACGGAGGCCAAATGGAAAAGATCCAGGGAACCTCGCGTGAGGAGGGTTAAAAAAAAAACAAACCCACATAACCAGTACTTTAAAAATAAGTGAAATAATTACCCCTGAATTGTATCTGAAGAGGGATGAGAGGGAAGAAAGGAGAGTAGAGAGAAAAGAGTAAAGGAGGGGAGAAGGAAGTAGGAAGGTTGGAGGAAGAGGAAAGGGGAGGAGAGTGGTGAAGGAAAGAGAAGAGGAGAGGAAGAAGAGGGAAGTAGGGAAGAGAAGAAAGGGAGAAAGAAGGTAGAGAAGGAGGAGTGTGGATACGGTGAAAGGGGAAATGGGCGAGCAACACCAAAAGTCATGTGTATGTATTTATTTCATTTTGTTAAAAGTATCTTGTATGTGACTGTGAAGGGAATGTATGTTAACATCTGATAAGTATTACGGTATATGTATGGGGGAGAGTTTGGAAAAATAAAAAATTATATATAAAAAAAGTGAAATAATTCAGCAAGGAAAATAAAAACCAAGATATAAAGTATAATATGTCTTCACATACGCTGGATCATGGAGAAAGCTAGGGAGTTCCAGAAAAACATCTACTTCTGCTTCATTGACTATGCAAAAGCCTTTGATTGTGTGGATCACAACAAATTGTGGCAAGTTCTTAAAGAGGCAATAGAAGAAGGGGACGACAGAGAATGAGATGGCTGGATGGAGTCACTGAAGCAGTAGGTGTGAACTTAAATGGACTCCAGAAGATGGTGGAGGACAGGAAGACCTGGAGGAACGTTATCCATGGGGTCGCGATGGGTCGGACACGACTTCGCAATTAACAACAGCAACAATGTCTTCACAATGCAGATAGTCCTTGACGTTCGATGGCAATTCAGCCCAAAATAAGTGAGACAGTTAAGTGAATTTTGCCCCATTTTTAACACCTATCTTGCCTTAGTTGTTAAGTGAATCACTGAAGTTGTTAAGTGGATCACATGATCCTGGGACTCTACAACTGTCATAAATACATGCCAGTTGCCAAGTATTTTGAATCTTGATCATGGGACCTTGGGGATAGGACAACGGTCATAAGTGTGAAAAACGGTCATAGGTCCCGTTTTTCAGTACCATTGTAGTTTCGAATGGTCACTAAATGAACTGTTGTAAGTCGAGGAGGACCTGTATTATCAAAATCATATGTCACTGAAAAGCAAGATTCGTTGGGAACTTACTGCAATTAAAAAAGTCCTTCCATATTGATATAGGCCTAAGGCAGTGTTTCTCAACCTTGACAATTTTAAGGCATGTGGACTTCAACTCCCAGAATTCCACTGCCAGCAATGCTGGCTGTGGAATTCTGGGAGTTGAAGTCCACATGCCTTAAAATTGTCAAGGTTGAGAAACACTGGCCTAAGGCCTTACACGGCATCCCATTTTTAAATCCGCAACTCATTTACTGGAATCAAGTTATTAACTGGAATTAGTCCTTGACTTATGACCATAATTGGGACTGGAATTTCCATGGTAAATCGAGTCAGACTCGATTTGACGACAATTTTTATAGCAGTCATTAAATAAATTGTTAAGTAAATCAAGCAGTCATTGACCGAATCACATGCTCATAATTAATATCTTATTGGCTTACAGTGATAACACTGATATTTAATATTAATTAATAATGCTTTCATTATAATTCACACTATTGTAATAATAACTATTAATATTTCAATGAACCAAGGACTGGTAATTATTAGTATTGAATAATATTTTTATTTATTCTTAGTATTGTCTGTTTTAATGTGGAACGATGATTGTTAACTTCGAACAATCACTAAACAAACGGTTGTAAGTCAAGGATTTACATATAAATTTTAAGAGGAGAGAAAGAGAAGAGAAGAGAAGAAGAAGAGAAGAGAATTGGAGGATGCTGTTTTAAATGTGGGCTTTCTGCAGAAATTCCTGTTTTAAAAACCTTTTTCTCTTGTTGATGTTCAGTATATTTACTATGTAGTATGGTTGTATTACTATTATCCGTCTCATCTTTTATAATGTCTTTCTTATTGGTATTATGATTATGATTATGATTACTCTGTTTTGCATACATATTGAGAGCTTCTATACCAGAGCCAAATTCCTTGTGGGTCTAATCACACTTGGCCAAATTATTCTATTCTATTCTATTCTATTCTATTCTATTCTATTCTATTCTATTCTATTCTATTCTATTCTATTCTATTCTATTCTATTCTGAAATAGACCTGCAGGAGCAGTTTATAAACACAAGGGGGCGATCCTGTACCTTGGGCTGCCATAGCCAGTCCTTGATTGATTATGTGAAAATTCGAATTTCCTTCCAGAATTGCTATAACGGGAGAAATGTTTGTTTGTTTGTTCAGAGAAATTTCTCTTCACCACTTAGCTGTCCTTGGCTGATCTCAGAAAGCTAAGCAAAGGCAGGCTGGTAAATCTTTGCGCGGGGGACCACTCAGAGATCCTACAGCTGTAGACTAGGAAGAATACCATCTCAAAAGAACAGAGTTAGCCAACCTACAGGGAGATGCCCAGTTGTGAACAAAGTTAGAAATGATCTTCGGGAAGGAGAAGAAAGGAGAGAGCTGTTAAGGAGAGACTTTGGAAAAGATGATTTTACCCCAAGAAAGAGGAGCATGTGAGAAAGAGACTCAAAATAACTCTGCCTTGATGTCCATTGGAGATTCTCAGTCATCCAGGTCGCGGTTGTCCCAAAGGTGCTTTTTCAAAAGGCAAATGGACTTTCTTTGTTTTTCCTGGAAGACGTTTCGCTTCTCACCCAAGAAGCTTCCTCAGTTCTGACTGAATGGTTCAAGGAAAAACAAAGAACATCCAGTTGCCTTATGAAAAAGCACCTTTGGGAACTCTGCCTTGATTTTGTTCGGCCAGAGAAAACGTGAGCAGGTTTTCAAGGTTTTGTTGTTTTATATACCTTTCAACAATTGAGATGCATTCCTGACACCCTTGTGGGGTCTATTTTTTGACCTGGCCTTCCTTGAAGGGCTAACACGAACTCATCTCAAAGGAGACTAGAAACATAGGGCTGGAGGGGTCCTTGGAGGTCTTCTATTCCGCCCCCCTTGCCCAAGACAGGAGACCTTAGAATAGAAAAGAGTTGGAAGGGACCTTGGAGGTCTTCTAGTCCAGCCCCCTGCTCCAGCAGGAGAACCTACACCATCTCAGACAGGTGAATGTCCAGTCTCTTCTTAAAAATCTCCAGTGATGGAGCGCCCACGATTGCTGGTGGCAAGCTGTTCCATTGATTAATTGTTCTTGCTATCAGGACATTTCTTCTTAAATCCAAGTTGGATCTCTCTTTAATGTGGCTTCTTATGTCTAAAGCAGTGGTTCTCAACCTTTTTAATGCCGCGACCCCCAACCGGTCGTAAGTCGAGGACTACTCAACCAGTCGTAAGTCGAGGACTACTCAACTGGTGCAGCACCGTTTGCAGAATGGGACTTTTGGCGGGCTCAGCAGGGCAGAGACAGCCTGGACAATTCCTATTGGCTTTTGAAAGCCAATAGAATTAGACTCTATTCAAGAGAGTCTATTCTATTGGCTTTCAAAAGCCAATAGAATAAAAGGGAGTAGCACAGCTAAGGAAAAGGGGGAAAAAAATGGCAGACTGCGTTGTTTGGGGACCCCCGTGAAATGGTTGTTCGACCCCAAATGGGGTCCCGACCCACAGGTTGAGAACCACTGGTCTAAAGAGTCCTTGATGTTCTCTGAGCTTGGTTGTTTTCTTGCAGATGTTTCGTTACCCAACTAAGTAATATCATCAGGGCTAGAAGGAAGGAAGGAAGAATGAAATTATATAACTTTTATTGTCATTTTTTTTTACTGTGGGCACAATGGCACACGTTAAAAATGAAATTTAGTTGCTCACTCTCAAAGTGTACACGTAGATAACACACATTTAAAGCATACTATATGCAACATGTGTATATAGACCTACACCCTTACATAGTAGGGTTTGCTATCCGTTTATGTGCAAGTGGCTTGCCCTGTAAATCGGGAATTATCAACTCAGGCAACTAAGCAAGCAGTAAACAAAAGTTTGGTTTTGAATTGGGGTGTTGGAGAAGACCCTTGAGAGTCCCTTGGACTGCAAGGAGATCCAGCCAGTCAGTCCTGAAGGTCATCTAGTCCAACCCCCTGCTCAGGCAGGAAACCCTATACCATTTCGGACAAATGGATGTCCAGTCTCTTCTTAAAAACTTCCAATGTTGGAGCATTCACCGCTTCTGGAGAAAGGTTGTTCCACTGATTAATTGTTCTGTCAGGAAGTTTCTCCTTAGTTCTAGGTTGCTTCTCTCCTTGATCAGTTTCCACCCGTTGCTTCTTGTCCTGTCTTCAGGGGCTTTGGAGAATAGCTTGACTCCCTCTTCTTTGGGGCAACCCCTGAGATACTGGAAGACTGCTATCATGTCCCCCTCACCCTTCTCTTCATTAAACTAGACATACCCAACTTGTGGACTCCCAGAATTCCCCAGCCAGCCATGAATGATGTCTATGGAGATCCTCACTCATCCAGGTCATGGTTGTCCCAAAGGTGCTTTTTTAGAGGCAACTGGACTTTCTTGTTTTTCTTTTGGAGACATTTTGCTTCTCTGGACTTGGGTTTGGCTGGTCTAAAGAAAAGAAGAAATAGGGGAGACATGATAGCAGTGTTCCAGTATCTGAGGGGCTGCCACAAAGAAGAGGGGATCAGGTTGTTCACCAAAGCACCAGAGGGAAGGGCAAGAAACAATGGTTGGAAGCTGATCAAAGAGAGAAGCAACCTAGAATTAAGGAGAAACTTCCTGACAGTGAGGACAATCAACCAGTGGAACAGCTTGCCCCCAGAAATTGTGGGTGCTCCATCACTGGAGGTTTTTAAGAAGAGGCTAGACCAGTGGTTCTCAACCTGTGGGTCGGGACCCCATTTGGGATCGAACGACCATTTCATGGGGGTCGCCAAACGACGCAGTCCGCCATTTTTTCCCCCTTTTCCTTAGCTGTGCTACTCCCTTTTATTCTATTGGCTTTTGAAAGCCAATAGAAGAGACTCTCTTGAATAGAGTCCAATTCTATTGGCTTTCAAAAGCCAATAGGAATTGTCCAGGCTGTCTCTGCCCTGCTGAGCCCGCCAAAAGCCCCATTCTGCAAACGGTGCTGCACCTGTTGAGTAGTCCTCGACTTATGACCGGTTGAGTAGTCCTCGACTTACGACCGGTTGGGGGGTCACGGCATTACAAAGGTTGAGAACCACTGGGCTAGACAGTCACTTAGTTTGAAATGGTATAGGTTTCCTGCTTTAGCAGGGGGCTGGATTGGAAGACCTCCAAGGTCCCTTCCAGCTCTATTCTATTCTATTCTATTCTTCTTCCTGTTTATTCTATTCTATTCTATTCTATTCTATTCTATTCTATTCTATTCTATTCTATTCTATTCTATTCTATTCTCAATAAAGATTCTATTCTATTCTATTCTATTCTATTTATTTATTTATTTATGAGACTTATATACTGCTTTAAGTGCAAGCACTCTCTAAGCGGTGTACACCAGCAAGCAATGTATATATATATTTACATTGCCCCCAACAATCTGGGTCCTCATTTTACCTACCTTGGAAGGATGGAAGGCTGAGTCAACCTTGAGCCGGTGAGATTTGAACCGCTGACCTGCTGAATACAGTCAGCTAAAGTGGCCTGCAGTACTGCACTCTAACTGCTGCGCCACCTCTGCTCTATTCTATTCTATTCTATTCTATTCTATTCTATTCTATTCTATTCTATTCTATTCTATTCTATGAGAACGGAAGAAGCTTCTTGGATGAGAAGTGAAACATCCTCAAGGAAAGATAATGGAAGTCCAGTTTCCTCTTGAAAAAGCACCTTTGGGACTTCAGCTGAGATGAATATTTTATGTTGGGAAAAATATCTGGGCTTTTTTTTGCGCTGCATGCAGAAAAGGGTTTTTTCCCTCCCTTTAATGGAGCTTCCTGACTCTGTTGCTTCTGTTATTTGTTTGTTTGTTTGTTCGTTTCCTTTTTTTTTTCATAGTAGACTGCAAGATAACTTTAATGAGCAGTAGTAATTAAAATGAGAATTTTGCCCCCATGGCTGCTGCTTTTCTCACGCTCGCCTCCAAGCACTGAGGAAGGAAGAACTAAATCATGAAGAACCACTAATTAGTGTAATTTGCATTTGCAGACCACTTGTGGCTGACTGGAAGGGGGAGAGAGAGAGCATATTTTGTCTTGATCAATGTTAATATAAAGAAAACGTTAAGCTGAAAGTGTAGCTGTTCCCTGGGTTTTGCGGATCAGAAGGGGCATTTTGAAGGAGAGTTTTCACCTGAGTGCTGTGAATTTTACTAGATTCTAAGAGTCGGCGGGAATGCAAATCCCTTTCTTTGAAAATCCCAGGTATTCCTCAAATTATGACCACCACAGACCCCAAAATGTCTGTTGCTCAATGAGACATTTGTTAAGTGAGCTTTACCCCTTTTGATACCCTTTCTTGTCACAGTTGTTAAGATAATAATAATAATAATAATAATAATAATAATAATAGTAAAGTTGGAAGGGACCTTGGAGGTCATCTAGTCCAATCCCCTGCTCAGGCAGGAAACCCTGGCCTATAACATTTCAGACAAATGGCTGTCTAGTCTCTTCTTAAAAACTTCCAGTGTTGGAGCATTCACCGCTTCTGGAGGCAGGTTGTTCCATTGGTTAATTGTTCTCACTGTCAGGAAGTTTCTCCTTCGTTCTAGGTTGCTTCTCTCCTTGGTTAGTTTCCATCCGATGCTTCTTGTCCTGCCTTCAGGTGCTTTGGAGAATAGCTTGACTCCCTCTTCTTTGGGGCCGCCCCTGAGATACTGGAAGACTGCTATCATGTCCCTCCTCGTCCTTCTTTTCATTAAACTAGACATACCCAATTCCAGCAGCCGTTCTTTATACGTTTTAGCCTCCCAGTGACACAGTTGTTAAGTAAATCCGCCTTCCCCCATGGACTTTGCTTGTCAGAAGATTGCAAAAGGGGATCACGTGACCCCGGGGAAAACTGCGACCATCATATATATGAGCCAGTCGCCAAGGGTCTGAATTTTGATCACGTGACCCTGGGGACGCTGCAACGGCCATTCATGTGAAAAACACTATGGAGTCCCTTTTTTCAGTGCCTTGTAACTTTGAACAGTCACTAAATGAAAAGGTGTAATTTGAGGACTACCAGTGAATATTTTTGGACTTTGAAAGGCAGAGAAGGTCCACATGTAGTACTTGTTTAGCAACTGCCTCATTTAACGACCATACGCAGTAACAAGAAGCAACATGCAAATAACTTTAGGAGCAGTCCTCATATTTGTGACCTTGGTAGATCTGCAAAGCAAAGGAAAGCTGAAGTCAGAAAATAAGCATAGTTATGATTCCGGTTAGCAACCGCTTGGCTTAGTGACCCAGATGCCATTCCCAATCGTGGTTATGTTCAGCATTCGCCCTCGGTTCCTTGTAACATGCGTTCCCATCCCAAGTAAATAAAATTACCCCCCCCCCAAAAGCCATCCACTAAATAAATTATAGGCTAATTATAATACACTGCCTCAGTTGAATAACGGTTGGGAACAAATTGAGAGGTTTAATTAAAACTCAAAGGCTATTTATTGTGAGAATGCTGCCAATCAATAGAGAATACCACTGTTTACAATGAAACATTCCATTATATACCTTTTTGATCCCCTTCGCCTCAATCCTGCTAAAAGATTAGAAGATCAGCTAGTTGATATTTTCATTGGTGCACTTGGAAGAAAAAGCTAAAAGGGTAGTCCAAAATACAAGTAGCCCCCTTCGACCAGTTCAAAGTTCCAGTGAACCTACCTGGGAAGTACTGATGACCCAGATTCGAAGTTCTGACCGCCCCACCCCTACAATCATGTAAGAGAGAAGAGCAACAAAGATGATCAGGGGACTGGAGGCTAAAATATATAAGGAACGATTGCTGGAATTGGGGATGTCTAGTTTAATAGAGAGAAGGACGAGGGGTGACATGATAGCAGTGTTCCAACATCTCAGAGGCTGCCACAAAGAAGAGGGAGTCAAGCTATTCTCCAAAGTGCCTGAAGGCAGGTCAAGGAGCAACGGATGGACACTCATCAAGGAGAGAAGCAACCTAGATCTAAGGAGGAATTACCTGGCAGTGAGAACAGTTAACAATTAGTTAACAATTAACTAATCAAGGAGAGAAGCAACCTAGAACTAAGGAGAAACTTCCTGACATTTAGAATAATTAACCAGTGGAACAGCCTGCTCCAGAAGCTGTGAGTGCTCCAACACTGGAAGTTTTTAAGAAGAGACTGGATAGCCATTTATCCAAAATGGTATAGGGTTGGACTTGATGACCTCCAAGGTCCCTTCCAACAACATCATCATCATCATCATCATCATTATTATTAACCAGTGGAACTGCTTGCCTCCAGAAATTGTGGGTGCTCCATCACTGGAGGTTTTCAAGAAGAGATTGGACATGTCTATGGAGATTCTCAATCATCCAGATCATGGGTGTCCTTTTTTCACAGGAACTGGACTTTATTATTTTTTTTTAAAGCGATTGAACAATCATTTCCCTGAAATGATAATAGGGTCTCCTGCCCGAGCAGGGGGCTGGACTAGAAGACCTCCAAGGTCCCTTCCAACTGTGTCATTCTGTTATTCTTTTGCCTGGTTTCTCCCTTCCTCTCAAGTCACCTGTCTCACCTTAAATCTCTTGATTCCTTTTTATCTCTTTAAGTTGCCTCCTTAACCAGTTTTTTCTTTTTCTTCTTCTGCCTTTTTGGGGCTTCTAACTCTTTGGTCTCTCTGGGTCCTGCTTAGAAGCCCTTTTTTCCTTTCTTCCTCTCTGGCAGATGCTGTCGTTCCTATGAAAAGCCCCCAATTCCATTTCCCTTGCAGGCAGCGCTTCATGGGCTAAGAAAGTCCCATCTCTCCTGCTGTGATCTAATTATCCTATTTCCCCTGCTTGCATTTGCATCTTATTAATTGCATGCCCTAGGCTCCAAATGCCTAGCACCCAAGTGGTCTTACATCTTCTAATAAACCCATGCTGGGTTGCACCGGCTTCATTTATTTTTTTCCCAACACCTTACAGGGTGTCCTCAACTTACGAGCATTCATTTAGGGATCGTTCGAAGTTACAACGGCTCCCCCCAAAAGGGACATCATCATCATCATCATCATCATCATCATACAGATCGCCATTTGGAACACAATACGCCGGATATCGCAGTTGTAGAGAACCGAAGCGTACAGCTGTACCAGGAGATGCCAGAGTCGAAGAAAAAGAACTGAAAAAAATTACAAAATATCGCGACCTGGCCATCGAAACTGCAATTATGGATGAAACTAGACATACCCAATTCCATCAACCTTTCCTTATATGTTTTAGCCTCCAGTCCCCTAATCATCTTTGTTGCTCTTCTCTGCACTCTTTAGAGTCTCAACATCTTTTTTGACATTGGGGTGACCAAAAGTGGATGCAGTGTTCCAAGTGTGGCCTTACCAAGGCATTGTAAAGTGGTATTAATACTTCACGTGATCACGTGATTAGGTTATCTCCGAAGTCCTGTCTTGGCATCATATCTCCAAAGTATTTAGATCTGGCTTCATTGTCAGTTTCCGCAGCGAGCAATCTGGTTTGGCTTCGTCTACAATCAAATGTTTTGTTCTTCCAGACTTATTTTCCAAAGCACCTGAGGGCAAGACAAGAAGCAGTGAATGGAAGCTCATGAGAGGGAGATGCAACCTAGAACTATGAAGAAATTTTTTGACAATGAGAACAGTTAATCTTGCCTTCAGAAATTGTGGGTGCTCCATCACTGGAGGTTTTTCAAGAAGAGATTGGACAGCCATTCATCCAGAATGGTAAAGGGTCTCCTGCTTGAGCAGGGGGTTGGACTAGAAGACCTCTGAGGTTCTTTCTCTATGTGTCTATGGAGATTCTCAGTCCTCCAGGAAAAACAAAGTCCAGGAAAAACAAAGTCCAGTTTTTGAAAAAGCACCTTTGGGACTTCCTTGTCTATGAAGATTCTCAGCTATCCAGCTCATGGTTGTCTGCAAGAGACAACTGGACTTTGTTTTTCCTGGAAGACATTTTGCTTCTCATCCAAGAAGCTTCTTGAAGAAATGTTTTCCAGGAAAAACAAAGAAAATTGTCAAGGTATAATGACTGAACAGCTAAACAGCTTATAAGATGATGCAATGATGGGAATGACTCAGCAGGGTCTGTGTCCCTTTAAGAGCCTGAGTATAAAAGGGAAGCCTTTGCTGGAGTGTTTTCTCTCTCTTTTCCATTTCCTGCTGTAATCAAGGTTTGATGGATTCTGCTCTTAGCAAGTGTAAATTATTCCTGGTGTATAATTGTATTATATTGTAGATAAACCAACATTTGATACAAGCCATTGTTAACTGTGCTTACTCCTGGGTTATCTCGCGCAATAAGGTCTTGCAAAGGTGCTTTTGCAAGAGACAACTGTTTTTGTTTTTCCTTGAAGACATTTTGCTTCTCATCCAAGAAGCTTCTTGAAGAAACATCTAGGAAAAACAAAGAAAATCCAGTTGCCTGTTGAAAAAAACACCTTTGGGTCTAAGATTCCTTCCAACTTTATAATTCTACATTCTACAAGTCCTCAACAATCTTCTCAGGTCCCCAAATTCAGAGCCTCCATTTTTCTCGCTTCAACTTTTCAGATCGTCCAGTTTTCCCAGCCAGATCTGACAAGTTCGGAAAAAAACCACAATGTATACGCCTTGATTGATTGATTTGCCATCTTTTATGCTACCTGGATTAAGCCGTCTCTTTTGGGTTAGTTCAACGTCTTCAAAATTTAATCAATGTTATTACCGAAGGCTAATTTTTAACCTGAACGGGAGAGGGATGATTTTAAAAGACATGGTGGGCAGACTAATCCTGTTAACTCTGTTTAATTAAATGTACATGTTAATGGCATCAAATCAATGTTGGGTTTTGCCCTAGGTCCACACGCTACATTTTGGAGTATGGTTCTCAGCGTGTGATTGAAACACCAGTGGAAAAAAGTCACAGACTCCTTGGCCTAAAATAATCCTTGGAGTTTTGGGGTTAGGCAAACGGCCAAACATTCTCAACAGCTCTTTTCTGAGGTCCAGCCAATTTCTCATATACAGAAGAGCAGTTATTTGTTTAATTTTCTTAATTGATCTTTTTTGCAGCTGGCTGCTATGTAAATCTAAGTGAGTGGTGCTCAGAGCGAAAAGGACTTCGACCTCGTAGTAATTCTTGCCTGTGTGAGGTAGAGGTTTCCTCTCTGTATTTTACAATTAAAAAAAAGAAAAAAAATACAGACATGTCGGCTCTAAATTAGAACCCATTTTCAAATTTTCCTGCAGGTCGCTTGACCATCCATAGTTCTCGAGATATGACCACAGCTGAGCCCAAAATTTCTGTTGATAAGAGAAGACTTTTATTAAGTGAGGTTTTGCCCCGTTTATGACCATTTCTATCACAGTTGTTAAGTGAATCACTGCAGTTGTTAAGTTAGCAACACGGTTGTTAAGTGAATCTGGCTTCCCCATTGACTTTGCTTGGCAGAAGATTGCAAAAGGGGATCATGTGATCCCGGGACACTGCGACCATCGTAAATACATGCCAGTTGCCAAGCGTCTGAATTTTGATCATGCGGCCACAGGGGTGATGGAACAGTCACAAGTGTGAAAAATGGTCATGTCATTTTTTTCATTGCTATTCTAACTTTGAGCGGTCACTACTGCATCCAGTTTTGGTCACCACGATGTAAAAAAGATGCTGAGACTCTAGAAAGAGTACAGAGAAGAGCAACAAAGATGATTAGGGGACTGGAGGCTAAAGCATATAAGGAACGGCTGCTGGAATTGGGTATGTCTAGTTTAATGAAGAAAAGGACGAGGGGGGACAGGATAGCAGTGTTCCAGTATCTCAGGGGTTGCCCTAAAGAAGAGGGAGTCAAGCTATTCTCCAAAGTGCCTGAAGGCAGGACAAGAAGCAACGGATGGAAACTCATCAAGGAGAGAAGCAACCTAGAACTAAGGAGAAATTTCCAGACAGTGAGAACAATTAACCAGTGGAACAACCTGCCTCCAGAAGCTGTGGCTGCTCCATCACTGGAAGCTTTAAGAAAAGTCTGGACAGCCATTTGTCTGAAATGGTATAGGGTTTCCTGCTTGAGGAGAGGATTGGATTAGATGACCTCCAAGGTCCCTTCCAACTTTATTATCCTTATTATTAGTTTGTACTAAATGAACTGTTGTAAGTCGAGGAGTAGCTGAATATAAAGCGAGCAAGGAAATGCCAAAGGTGAAGGATAATCTGGATGGAAAAAACAAAAGACAATTTTGAAAGACATCCGGGGTGTCCAGAAGATGAGTCAAAAAAGTAGAGCCGAGGTGGCGCAGCAGTTAGAGTGCAGTACTGCAGGCCACTTTAGCTGACTGTGTTCAGCAGGTCAGCGGTTCAAATCTCACCGGCTCAAGGTGGACTCAGCCTTCCATCCTTCCGAGGTAGGTAAAATGAGGACCCAGATTGTTGGGGGCAATGTAAATATATATACATTGCTTACTGGTGTACACTGCTTAGAGAGTGCTTGCACTTAAAGCGGTATATAAGTCTCATAAAATAAATAAAATAAATAAAATAAAAGTCAAAATGGCAGAGATGGGTTGCCTGAAGCCCCCTCCTTTTAACATGCATTCTATTATGACCCCATAGAAGGAGGCACATTCCTTGTAGAAGTAGTTCTTGACTTACAACAGTTTGTTTAGTGACCATTCAAAGTTAGAATGGCATGAAAAAAGTGGCTTTTTTCATATGTATGACAGTTGAACATCCCCGTGGTCACATGATCAGAATTCAATTGCTTGGCAACTAGCCTGTATTAACGATGGTTGTAGTGTCCCAGTTCATTTAGTGACTGTTGGAAATTATAATGGCACTGAAAAAAGCGACTTATGATCATGTTTCACACTTACGACCATTGCAGCATCCCCATGGAAATATGGTCAAAATCTGGATGCTCAGAAATTGGCTCATATTTATGACGTGTCCCAGGGTCATGTGATCCCCTTTTGTGACCTTCTGACACACAAAGTCAATGGGGGAGCCGGATTCACTTAACAACCGTGTGACTAACTTAACAACTGCAGTGATTCAGTCTTAACCACTGCGGCAACAAAGGTCATAAAATGGGGCAAAACACATTTAACCACAGTCTTGCTGAGCAACAGAAATTTTGGGCTCAATTGTGGTCATAAGTCGAGGACTACCTGGTATCTAAAACTGCTCGTCTTTTTATTCGATTTGATTTCTTACGCTAACAGAATGTCTAATGCCATTTCCGCCCCCCCTTTTTTTTCTGTTGTGTTATTTTACCGGGAAAAGGGAAAAGGAGGAAGCGAGAAGAGAACGCCTCCTTTCCTGCATTGCAATCCTTAGTTTAATCAAAACTACTCCTGCGTACGTATTCTTGTCAAATTATATGATTTGACAGCTTATCTGTTAAGGTGAAACAAACCGGAAATTAATAATAACTACGACAATAATAAAAAGGCCAAATCCAGGCAAAACAACTAGCTGACTGTGCAGCCGACCGTAATAAGATATTCTGTCAAATTTCTCTAAAGTCTTCCCATTGGATTTGTGACAGTAAAATGTCTTTTTTAACCTTTATGATGATCAGAGGGAGTCTTGTTCTAATCTTGCGGTTTGGGAGTGCTTCTGGTGACGTCATTGGCTGTAGACCCTGGGATATGACTCTCTATTCCCAGGGTTCGAATTTCTTTTGCTGACGGGCCCATTAGGGCTGAATGCTACCCTGGAGGGGTGGCCACGGAAAGGTAAATGTTTTGAGGAAAGGGAGCTGGCGGTAGCCAGCTCTCTGAACTCAAAATAGCCTCTGGAACCAGCGAGAGAAAGGCAGAGAGCTTCGCATTTGCCGCCATCTTCAGCAGATCATCGGAGACAGAAGATAGCTGTTTCAGGAAACAAGCAACCGGTCTGAGTGAGATGATATTAGTTTTTGCTGCAAAGTGGACCTTTGATAAAATTGTCTGCCTTTAAAGTAAAGCTGGAAGTTTAAAGGGAGGAGGAGGAGGGGATTTTTGCTTCTCCCCCTCCCGAAAAGCGGTGGTTTAAGCGTTTTAAAACTTTTGAAAACTTTTCGAACTCAAGTTAAATTGAAGGAATCAGCTTGTTTTACTATAGAGGGAAAAGAAGATTTATTACTAATCTTGCGGTTTGTTCTGTCCTGGCCTACGTGAGTCCTTGTTATGCTCACAAAGAGAAACCCCTCTTCCAAGAAACAGGCAGGAACTGCAAGAAAAAACGAACCCCTTTATTTTCACAGACCTGAGTCAATGTCCAAGGCAAACAAAACACAGAAACAGAAACTCGATCCTCAACACGAACAGTTGCCTTTGGCAACCAGCACCTCCCACACCTTCCCTTTTATAATTCAGCCAAGGCATGGCTTCCTAATGCCTTCTCCTTTGCCTTTGGAGCTGCTCCATTGCAGTCCTCTGTCCTACTCGCTTCTCTTTGTGCGCATTCATGCATCCATGATTTGTCCCAACTGTTCTTCATCAGTGTCCAACTCAGGCTCCCAGCACAGCTGTGTCTCAGCCTGAGCACGAGTAGAGGGGCCAGGCTCCTTGTCTTGGAGCTCCTCAAAGCCTTCCCCTGACTCTGATGTCAATCCAGGCCACTCCTCCTCCTGTGATTCCTCAGACTCAGCTGCCGGATCCACTGGCTGGTGAGGAATCACAACACGATTTCAATTTTTTTTGTTGTTGTTATGAAAGCAGGCAATAGCATCAAGATCATGGAAAGTGATAATACTGCTCTGTATTGCACTGGTGAGGCCACACTTGGACTTCTGTGTCCAGTTCTGGTCATTATAATACAAAAAATAGCAATAGCAATAGCACTTAGATTTATATACCACTACCAGTGCTTTACAGTCCTCTCTAAGCAGTTTTACAGTGTCAGCCTATGGCTCCCAACAATCTGGGTCCTTATTTTACCAACCCCAGAAGGGTGGAAGGCTGAGTCGATCTGGAGCCAGTGAGAATTGAACTGCTGGCAGTCGGCAGAGTTTGCCTGCAATAGCAATAGCACTTAGACTTATATACCGCTTCACAGTGCTTTTACAGCCCTCTCTAAGTGATTTACAGAGTTAGCACCTTGCCCTCCAACAATCTGGATCCTCATTTTACCAACCTCGGAAGGATGGAAGGCCGAATCAACCTTGAGCTGGTCAGGATCGAACTCCTGGCAGTGGGCAGAATTTGCCTGCAATGCTGCATTCTAACCACTGCACCACCATGGCTTTTGGTTGAAACCCTAGAAAGAGTGCAGAGAGGTAAAAAAGATATAGGAGTCCCTGCAGATTTTACTCTGTTAATGGTTGCCAACTATAGGGGTGGTGCTCATCTCCATTTCATGGCCACTGAGGCACCGCTGTCCAAAGATATTTCCATGGTCATGTAACCAGCATGATGTCATGGAGCACTATTACTTTCCCACTGAAGTGGTACCCAGAGTGCAGAGAAGAGCAATAGAAAAGATGAGGAGCAGAAAAGAAGGAGGAGGAGGAGGAGGTGGTGGGGGGGGGACATGATAGCAGTGTTCCAATATCTCAGGGGTTGCCACAAAGAAGAGGGAGTCAAGCTGTTCTCCAAAGCACCAAAGGGAAGGACAAGAAGCAACAGATGGAAACTGACCGAAGAGAGAAGCATCCTAAAACTAAGGAGGAATTTCCTGAAAGAACAATTAACCAGTGGAACAGCCTGCCTCCAGAAGCGGTGAATGCTTCAACATTGGAAGTTTTTAAGAAGAGACTGGACAGCCATTTGTCCGAAATGATATAGGGTTTCCTGCCTGAGCAGGAGGTTGGACTACATGACCTCCAAGGTCCCTTCCAATTTTATTATTATCGATCATCGCACAGTCAGCCAGATGTTCAGACTGGATTTGGCATTTTGTCTACCTATCGAGTCCTTACCCAGGACCTGGGATAGGCAGATGTGGAGGTTTGATGGTATTACAGATATCGTCGCAGGATGGAAGCAGTTCCTAATAAGGCTGCCTTTTGCAATTGACTAATAGCGAATTTGTCAATGCCAATGGTGTTCAAGTGGGGCTCCAGTTGTTTTGGGATTGCACCCAAGGAGCCTATGACTATTGGTACTATCCTTGCTTGCTTTTGCCACAGTCTTTCTATTTCTATTTGTAGGTCTTTGTATTTTGTTATCTTCTCCAGTTCTTTCTCTTCTATTCAGCTATCTCCAGGCACTGCCACGTCCACTATCCAGACTTTTTTGTCTTTCTTATCGACAATTGTTAAGTCTGGGGTGTTATGTTGCAGGTGCTTGTCTGTTTGAATTATGAAGTCCCAGAGCAGTTTAATTTTATCATTTTCTATGACTTTCTCTATTTTATGATCCACCAGTTTTTGCTTACAGGCAAATGATATTTTTTGCAGATCTTCCAATGCACCATTGTTGCTACTTTGTCATGCCGCTGCTTGTAATCAGTCTGTGCAATCTTCTTGCAACAGCTTACCAAGTGGTCCACTGTTTCTTCAGCTTCTTTGCCTAGGCGGCACTTACTGTCTGTTGCTGTCTTCTCAATTTTGACTTTGTATGCATTTGTCCTTAAGGCTTGGTCTTGTGCAGCCAGAATTAGTCCCTCGGTCTCTTTCTTCAATTTTCCTGCTCTTAGCCATTGCCAGGTTTTATTATTATCTGCTTTCCCAGCTATTTTTTTCATGTATTGGCCATGTAGTGCTTTGTCTTCCCATGCCTCGATTCTGTTCTTCATTTGGTCTTTCTTGTAGGCCAGTTTGGTCTCTCCAGTAGTCAGTAAGCCTTCCTGATATACTAATTTCAGTGCATCTTCATCATTGTTCTTCAGATATTCTTCCAAAGCCATTTTTTTCTTCTTCAACCATCTGATGTACTTGTAGCATTCAACGCCCACCTATTTGCCTTGGTAGATAAAGTCTATCAATGTCACTGCGTGGATGAAGGGCATGATTCATTGTCATTATTTTTCTGGTCTGCCTATCCATTGCTTTTAGTTCTGCTTGAGTCCAGTCCACTATTCCAGCTGTGTATTATTATTATTATTATTATTATTATTATTATTATTATTATGCAGAAGCTGAAGCTGAAGCAGAAGAAGAAGCAGAAGAAGCAGAAGAAGAAGAAGCAGAAGAAGAAGAAGAAGAAGAAGAAGAAGAAGAAGAAGAAGAAGAAGAAGAAGAAGAAGAAAGGAGAAGGAGCAGCAGGAGCAGGAAAGAAGGAGGAGGAGGAGGAAGAAAAAAGGAGGAAGAGGAAGAAGAAGAGAAGAAAGAGGAAAAAAGAAGAAAAAGAAAAAAGAAAAGAAGAAGGAGCAGCAGCAGCAAAGGAAGATTTGCTGAGCGTTGTTTATGTTCTCCAATTTTATGCTTGGCTTTTCCTTTCTTTTTGGTGGGCGGCAGCAGACCCCCTCCCCTCCAAATTCACTCCGAGATGAATGGTTTCAATTATTCCTGACATGCAATGGGCTTGAGAAACACTTCTCTCTTCCACCGGTAAACGGGGCGATGCCTCTCTTCCATCACGTATTCCCTAGCACGATGCCTTGTTTATGTGTCTGACTTAAAATGGTCTTTTAAGCCAAATTGTCCAAATCGATACAACTCCTTTTGCATCTGGCTGAAGGGCAGCGGAAATACCTGGCTGCCCATGGTTTGTTCCTGTACGGGTAGTCCTCGGCTTACGACCACAATTGAGCCCAAAATGTACGTTGCTAAGTCAGAGAGTTGTTCAGTGAACTTTGCCCCATTTTACGACCTTTCTTGCCATGGTTGCTAACTGAATCACTGCAGTTGTGAAGTGTTAAATGTTAAATGGATCTGGCTTCCCCATTGACTTTGCCTATCAGAAGGTCGCAAAAAGGGATCACGTGACACCCCCCTGGGGACACAGCAACCGTCATAAATACAAACCAGTTGCCAAGCATCTGAATTTTGATCACATGTCCACGGGGATGCTGCAACAGTCATAAGTGTGAAAAACAGTCATAACTTTGAACGGTCACTGAAGGAACCGTTGTAAGTCAAGGGCTACCTGTACAAGGCCATCATGTTTTAACCTGGTCATGATCTTCAGTAAACACCTGGATGACAGTTAGAATAATTAACCAGTGGAACAACCTGCCTCCAGAAGCAGTGAACGCCCCAACACTGGAAGTTTTTAAGAAGAGACTGGACAGGGGGTTGGACTAGATGACCTCCAAGGTCCCTTCCAATATTATTATATTATATTATATAATAAGTCAAGAGCCGAGGTGGCGCAGCAGTTAGAATGCAGTACTGCAGGCCACTTTAGCTGACTGTGTTCAGCAGGTCAGTGGTTCAAATCTCACTGGCTCAAGGTTGACTGAGCCTTCCATCCTTCCGGGGTAGGTAAAATGAGGACCCAGATCGTTGGGGGCAATGTATATATATATATATATATATATATATATATATATATATATATATATATATATATACATTGCTTACTGGTGTACACCGCTTAGAGAGTGCTTGCACTTAAAGCGGTATATAAGTCTCGTAAATAAATAAATAAATAAATAAGGAGCATTCCATGCCAAAACCTTTTATTATTTATTATTTTATTATTCCCTGGTGCCCAAATGGTTGAGGGCCTCTGAGTTAGAGCAGGGATGGCAAAACTTGGCAACTTTAAGACTTGTGTGGACTTCAACTCCCAGAATTCCTCAGCCAGCATGAGAGTAGAGATAGAATAAATCAGAGGTCCCCAACCGTTTGGGCACCAGAGACCGGTTCTGTGGAGAGAGGTTTTTTCCGTGGACCAGAGGGTGCGTGGTTTTGTGTGCTGCCTGCATCTCACGGATGGGGCTTTGCTTGTTTGTGAGGACCGATTGCTGGCATGCCTCGGCCTGGTACTGGCCCACAGACTGGGGATTGGGGACCCCTGGAATAGATGATGTCGTATCCCTCCCCCTCTGTTGAGAGAGGGCTTAGAACAGTGATGGTGAACCTTTTAGAGACCGAGTGCCCAAACTGCAACCCAAAACCCACTTGTTTATTGCTGGGTGTCAGGTGGGTGTGGCCCACTGGGGTGTGTGGCTGTGGTGGTCACGGCAGATTGAGTGGGTGTGGCCAAGGTGGGCATAATCACCTCAATGTTGCTTGTGGGGAGGGACACCTGTGGGGCCGGGCAGGGTTGGGGGAGATCCAGGGGGTTCTGGCAGGTGGGGCAGTGGACAGGAGGCTCATCCTGTGGGGTGAGGCGAGGCAAGGTGAGGCAGGTCAGGGCAGGGGTGCCATTGTCACAGGCCAAGGGGAGGTAGGGGCTGGGGTGGCTGCTGCCTGACACCATCGGCCCCTGCACACAAAGGCCAGCGAACACATGGGTGCTGGGATGCATCCAGCCATGTGGGACCTCAATGAGTTAGCAGGCGGCTGGTTGAAGAGGGACAGTTGCCATCTCTGGGGCATGGCACGCGTGCCCACAGAGAGGGCTCTGAGTGCCGCCTCTGGCACCCGTGCTATAGGTTCGCCAGCACTGGCTTAGAACAACTAATCAGTGGAACGACTTGCCTCCAGAAGTCTCACTGGAGGCTTTTAAAAAGAGACTGGACAACCATTTATCTGAAATGGTACCGGGTCTCCTGCTCTAGCAGGGGGTTGGACTAGAAGACCTTGAAGACCCCTTCCAACTCTATTATTCTGTGTTCTGTATTCTATATGCTAGCATATAGAGGGGCTGTCACAAAGAAGAGAGGGTCCGCCACCTATTATCCAAAGCCCCTGGAGGCAAGACAAGTAGCAACGGATGGAAACTAATCAAGGAGAGAACCAACCTAGAATTAAGGAGAAATTTTTTGACAGTGAGAAAAAGTAATCAGTGGAACGACTTGCAACTAGAAGTTGTGAATGCTCCAACACTTGAGGTTTTTAAGAAGAGATTGGACAACCGTTTGTCCAGAATGATATAGGGCAGGGGTGTCAAACTCAATTTCATTGAGGGCCGCATCAGCATTGCGGTTGCCCTTGGGGGGGCAGGGTGGGTGCGGCCTACTGGGCGAGGATGGAGTGGGTGTGGCCTACAGGGTGGGCATGGCCAGCTCTACATCGTTCGCGTCAAGGATGCCTGTGGGGGTCTGGGCAGGAATGGCACAGATTTGAGGGTCTCTGGCAGAAAGGGGTGGAACCAGGGCAGAGCCCATCAAGCCGGATATGTGAAGTAGGCGAGGGCCATTTGCTGGCCACTTCCAGGCGATGGTGCATTTCTTCATTCCTCACAAAGGGTGACCCCTCCCCAGCATGCACCCAGGGGGCACGGCCGACACGGCAGGGGCTGGTTCCTGGCTGTTTCCAGACAGCCTTGTGGAGCCAAGACTGAATGCGTTTCAGCATAGCGGGCCACCACAAAATTGTCCATTGGCTCCCGGCCGGCCTGGATGGCTTCGCAGGCCACATGAAACCACTTCACGGGCCGCATCCGGCCCCCGGGCCTGGTGTTTGACATGTCTGATATAGGGTTTCCTGCTTGGGCAAGGGGTTGGACCGGAAGACTTCCTTTCTCACTATAATCTGTCTAAAATTGAATTGATTTCACAGCCTCTATTTGGTTTTTATGTCCTAAATCTCTTATTTCTGATAAAGTCATCTACCTAAGCAGACTAGTCCTTATGGAGTTTCTTGAGCCAGTACAGTGATCTAGGATTCAGAATTTGGTGATCTCATGAGTGAAGCCTACTACAACATCTCAAGAGTCATAAATAAAATTAGCCACAAGTCAGGTTTTTAATTAATAACCAATAATTCTTAAATCTTTTAATTGTGAGGTTCTGTCTAAAAAACAAAGTATCCCTCCACTAAATACTTATAGATATGAGATAAATCAAGAATGGAAGAACTATTAAAGCCTTAAAATAATCGGGGAATCTCTTTTTTCTCTCTCTGTCTTTCAAGTATTTTTGTGGCTTGAAAAATCCTCTTATTCTGCTTATTCGTTTTAATCATTCAGCGCAGTAAATTCATATGCAAGGAATTGACTGCAGAGCAATTAGTCCTTCATTAATATGCAAATTTGGTCCAATGCAAATTCATCAATGTGCAGGGTTTAAATATGCAAGCCAGCCTTACGCTGCATGAAAAGCCAGATGCTTTTATTAAGTTTGAAATTGAGGGATTTGGTTAATGATATTGTTGACAAGAAAAATGTGAATAAATTTGACGACTGCCATCTTTCATATGAGCAAAGGGCTGTGGGGAGAAATGAAAATGACAAGCAAAATGCTGATTTCATTTGATAATTTTCCTACTCCTGAACTAAGAATGAGTGTCAGATCTGAGGTAATAGCATTAGACATCTTAATACAGCTATTCTGAGCCTTGGATTCATTTTCCAAGGTTATAATCATTTTTCTTACATAGCTCTTTCGATTGGGAAGAAAAAGCACAAACATGTAAATAGTATTCCACCTGGACATTTAAGATTGGAAAGTGAGGATATTTCCATTTGGAGATAAAATACAGGACTTGGGAATTTTAAAGGCTAGAACATTTAGACCCAAGTCATAAATCCCCTTTTTCAGGTAGGTTGTAACTTTGATAAGTTGCTAGTGTTAAGTCGTGGACTACATGTATTTCAGCAAAATTATCCCCAATCAACTGTGATATATCTGCTTGTTGTTTTATATCATCTGTCTGTTTGTCTCTCTCTCTCTCTCTCTCTCTCTCTCTCTCTCTCTCTCTCTCTCTCTCTCTCTCTCTCTCTCTTCCCCCCCCCCTCTCTCTCACCATAAGAAAGGCTGAGCGCAAAATAATTGAAGCCTTTGAACTCTGGTGCTGGAGAAGACTCCTGTGAGTCCCCTGGACTGCAAGGCGATCAAACTGGTCAGTCCTAAAGGAGATCAACCCTGACTGCTCTTTAGAAAGCCAGATTCTGAAGTTGAAACTCAAGTACTTTGGCCACCTAATGAGAAGGAAGGACTCACTGGAGAAGAGCCTAATGCTGGGAAAGATGGAAGGCAATAGAAGAAGGGGACGACAGAGAATGAGATGGCTGGATGGAGTAACTGAAGGAGGAGGCGTGAGCTTCAATGGACTCCAGAAGATGGTAGAGGACAGGAAGGCCTGGAGGAACGTTGTCCATGGGGTCGCGATGTGTCAGACACGACTTCGCAACTAACAACATCTATCTATCTATCTATCTATCTATCTATCTATCTATCTATCTATCTATCTATCCATCTATCATCTATCTTCTATCAAAATATCATCTATCGATCAATCAATCTTAGATTGGACAACCAGTTGTCTGAAATGGTACAGGTTGCTTGAACAGGTGTTGGACTAGAAGACCTTCAAGGTCGCTTCCAATTCTGTTATACTGTTATTCTGTTATCCATTCATCCATCCATCCATCCATCTTCTACCTGTATCTATCATCTACCTGTATCTGTCCGTCCGTCCATCCATCCATCCATCCATCCATCCATCCTCTTCCTGTATCTACCATCTGTTTGTCTGTCTGTCTGCCTATATCTGTCTGTCTCACTCTCTGTCTCTCTGTGTCTGTCTGTCTGTCTATATCTATCTATCTATCTATCTATCTATCTATCTATCTATCTATCTATCTATCTATCTATCTATCTATCTATCTATCTATCTATCTATCTATCTATCTAAACAAGATAACCCAACAGTTGTATAAATGTTCTGTCTTTCATTATCTCTCTATGGACCTGTGTTGCTCCTGGCTTCCTTTTGCCTGGATCAATTCAGTGAAATCTTTCAGACACTTTTTCCATCCACAAATTTGGTGGAAGGACATCTGTGCCCAATTTGTGATTGCAGCATCCTTTAGCATCATTTTGGCAGGAGCCTCTCCTTCTAACCACCAGGCTGGTTGAGGACTTCTGGATCCAATTCCTGGACGGAACACAACGTCCCTTTTCCTGGCAGAGATCCAGATAGATGAGAGACAATTCTGACGTGGGACGGACTGTGCCATTATTTGCAAAGCTGCTAAGTTCAAAAACACTTCTGGAGAAGTTCATAGATTGTAAACAGTTGTAAGTCACTTTTTTTCCAGTGCCGTTGGACTTCGAACAGTCACCAAACAAACTGCTGTAAGTTGAGGACTACATGACAATGAGAAATAGTTAGCATCTAAATCCCTGATGGGATCAATTAGCAAAGCTACTTCTGTAATAGTTAAGATACCTGGTCCAAGATATAAACTAGTTCACAGGAGTGTGATCACAGACGAAGCTGTCCATACTAAAAAAAACATTAAAAGCTTTTCTAAAATGTTGAAACATACTATACTATATACTATACTATACTATACTATACTATACTATACTATACTATACTATACTATACTATACTATAAATATACTATAAATGCCAGTTTGGTACAGTGATGAAACTAGGAGACAGTGAGTTCTAATCCCATCTTTGGCATGAAAGCCTACTAGGTAATTTTAGACCAATCACCAGGAGATGGTGAGTTCTAGTCCCACCTTAAGCATGAAAGCTGGCGGGTGATTTTGGGTCCATCACCAGGAGATGGTGAGTTCTAGTCCCACCTTAAGCATGAAAGCTGGCTGGGTGATTTGGGGTCAATCACTAGGAGATGGTGAGTTCTAGTCCCACCTTAAGCATGAAAGCTGGCTGGGTGATTTTGGGTCAATCACCAGGAGATGGTGAGTTCTAGTCCACCTTAAGCATGAAAGCTGGCTGGGTGATTTTGGGTCAATCACCAGGAGATGGTGAGTTCTAGTCCCACTTTAAGCATGAAAGCCATTGGGTGACTTTGGACCAATCACTGGGAGACAATTAATTCTGGTCCCACCTTAGGCATGGAAGCCTGTTGGGTGATGTTAGGCCAATCATTAGGAGATGGCGAGTTCTAGTCCTGTCTTAGGCATGAAAGCTGACTAGGTGATTTTGGGTCAATCACTAGGAGATGATGAGTTCTAGTTCTGCCTTAGGCATGAAAGTCGACTGGGTGACCCAGTCTGGGTGACTGGGTGATCTCTCAGCCCAACGTACCTCACAGGGATATTGTTGTGGGAAAAAATAGGAGGAGGAAAGGGTATTGTGTATCTTCACTGCCTTGAGTTACCTATAAAATAAAAAAGGCAGGCTAAGAATCTAATAAATAAATAAATAATGTAATGTCTGCATTTCATGCTGTCTCATCAAACTTGGGGGACAGAGCATAGGAAAATGTTTTCACCCAGGGTGTCAGAAAAGACAGGTTGGAAACGTTGAGCCCGGAAGCTTGTTATTCAGACAAATCAACCATCGATAGACCTTTAGAGAAAGCCACATTTACACATCATTCAAAACAGACAATAAAACAGCTGAGAAGGAAACAAAAAGACCAGAACACATCCTATCCAGCAACCAACACCTAGATAAGCAGGGATGAACACCTGACAAACAATCAAACAGAAAACAATATAAATAACAAGCGTCTATCAAGAACCTCTAAGTCCAGTGATGGCAAACCTTTTAGAGACCGGGTGCCCAAACTGCAACCCAAAACCCACTTATGCATTGTTCGTTGGGTGCCGGGTGGGTGTGGCCCATTGGCTGGGTGGGGCCAATCAGGTGGGCGTGGCCCATTGGGCGGGCATGGCTGCGGTGGTAACGGCAGACTGGGTGGGACTAAAAAGTTCAATCAATCAATTCCAACTTTGCAAGATCTTTTTTTTCCTGCGAGAAGTTGAAATTGACTGATTGAACCTTTTTTTTTTTTTTTTTGCACACGGTGGTGGAGGCCTAAAGCGAAAAGGTTTTATAAAACCCAGCTGAAGGCCTAGAACTGTGTCGATGGCACGCGTGCCCACAGAGAGGGCTCTGAGTGCCGCCTCTGGCACCCGTGCCATAGGTTTGCCACCACTGCTCTAAGGCTAAATCTCAGCATGTTTTCTATGTAGCTGTTCTCCAGTATTTCAGCCTAATTAGCAAATCAGTAAATATCTAATCTGCCCCTTCCTTCCTTCCTTCCTTCCTTCCTTCCTTCCTTCCTTCCTTCCTTCCTTCCTTCCTTCCTTCCTTCCTTCCTTCCTTCCCTCCCTCCCTCCCTCTCTCCCTCCCCTCCTCTCTTTTTCTCTTTCTCTCTCTCTGCCTATCTGTGAACATTCTTCCTGCCTTGAATTTTATTAGTTCAAGCAGTTTTTATTACTTAATAAAAAAAACCTCCTCCAGTTAACATCTAATTAAATTGAATTGGGCGTTTGCACTGTTATGAAAAGGATGTCTGCCAATCTTTATAGTAAGACTTTAGAAAGGTTTTACCAAGGGAAACTCAGATTACGAATTATAATCTTCTTGTTAAAAAAAAAATATTCCTTCCCACTCTCTTTCTTCGTTTGTGCAAGAAATAGGGTATATCTAAAATAATTATTTCAGCAATTTCAAATCTGTAACGTTATTAATAATTTGATTTATGACCTAATTTTCTCCCAGAAGCACGGAATTGGTGTCACGGAATCCGTATACATTCTTTTGTCTTTGTACGCTGCTCAGAGTCATTGAGAATGAGTTGGGCAGCCATATAAATCTACTTCAATAAACAAACAAAACAAAGGAGAAATATACAAAGAATGGTTGCAGGAACTGGGTATGGCTAGTCTAGAGAAAAGAAGGACTAGGGGTGACATGTTAGCAATATTCCGGTATTTGAGGGGCTGTCCCAAAGAAGAGGGAGTCCAGCTATTCTCCAAAGCACCTGAAGGTAAGACAAGGAAGCGATGGATGGAAACTGATCAAGGAGAGAAGCAACCTGGAATTAAGGAGAAACTTCCTAACAGTGAGGACAATTAACTAGTGGAACAGCTGGCCTCCAGAAGTTGTGGGTGCTCCATCACTGGAAGCTTTTAAGAAGAGACTGGACAGCCACCTATCTGAAATGGTCTAGGCCAGGGGTAGGCAACCTTGGATCTTTTATGACTCATGGACTTCAACACTCAGAATTCCTGAGCCAGCATGGCTCATTATGGAAACCTCTCCATTTCTGCTCAACATTGCTGGCTCAGGAATTCTGGGAGCTGAAGTCCACGAGTTATAAAAGAGCCAAGGTTGCCTATTACTGATCTAGGCCAGGGGGAGGGAACCTTGGCTCTTTTATGACTCGTGGACTTCAACTCCCAGAATTCCTCAGCCAGCTATGCTTCAAATTGTCAAGGTTGCAGACCCCTGGTCTAAGGTGTCCTGCTTGAGCAGGGGGCTGGACTAGAAGACCTCCAAGGTCCCTTCTAGCTCTATTCTGATAGGTTGAAATTAACAAACTCACGGCTTCTGTTAAGGAATCAACCCGTGTGTGCCTAACCTGAATTTGCCCAGTGATTTTGCACCACACAGAAACAAGTAAGAGATTTTCATCAAAATTCAAACTAGGGCATGTTCCATTAGGGCTGAAATGTAAGGTGGTTTACAAGTAGCTCTCAACGTACAACCGCAGTTGGGACCAGTTGCTAAGTAAGCTGGTTATTAAATGAGTCGTGCTCAGTTTTATTACCTTTTTTTGCCACAGTTATTGTTGAGTCCTCAGCTTAATGGCAAATAATCACAGAGCATCTCGTAGTGTCAAGATGCCTTTATTGTTGTTTCTTCAGCTCCGTTTCAGCTCTGCAGCACGCAGGCCTCTCTGCCTCTTTTAAGAACGCTTCCCCGGACCGAATGGCAACATTTGGCGCGCGAAGCCAATGCCAGCCAGTCTGGTCCCGGGCAGCTTGCAACTGCCCGGGACCATTGCAATGTCCCGAGCTTGCCTTTGCAGGCTCAGGACACAACAGTTATTAAGTGAAACATTACAGTTGTTAAGTGCATCGTGTGGTCATTAAATAAATCTGGCTTACGTCGCTGTGTTTGCTTGTTGGAAACCAGCTGGGAAAGTCGCAAGTGGGGATCATGTAATCCCAGGATGCCGCAACCACCATAAATACCCTGTGGGAAGTCAGCCCTCCCCCCCCGAGAAAGAAATATTTTTGGGAATATTAAAGGGCAGAATATTATATTTCCCCAAAGGATCTTAAAGGCAGAACCCCCCCCCTCAAGTCTCTCTGCCCCAAACAGAAACCAGGTCTGCAGAAATGCAGATGTGATAAACTTGTCAGAAAGACTGGAGCCAGGAAGCGTGGATTAGAAAGGAAGTGTCAACGCTGCTAACATCGGATGTTTTTTGCTTTGACAATAGTTGGAGATGCAACCATTTTCTTCTTATGTTTTATTTTTAGAATTAGAGTTAGAGTTAGATGATGCTGGGGTGGGGGAGGAATGTGCATGAGAATTTAGCTAGACATAACAATACTGGACCTAGTGTGTGAACCAAGGTTATTGAAATAAGAGATGATAAGAATTGGCGGCTGGAGGGACACGTTATAGACTTAACACAGTTGCTAAAGCTAAGGAATTTTATAAAACGGTCCTGGGTGCAGGCTCACCTTTGCCCATGATGCACAAAGTTCTGAGTGATAAAGAGATGGAACAGAAATCTGAAGATACAGGTGCGATGACTGCTGGACAGGTGGTATGGATGTCTCAAGTAGAGGTTAAAGAACAGAGAATGACCCGTGCAGCACACAAACGTAAAGAAAAAGAACAACAGAAAAAAGAAAAAGAAATCAAAGAATCTACTCAGCAAATTGTTTCAGTGCCGGTGGGAGGAGCAAGACCCAAAAGCTCTGCAACATATTCTTCAGTAGCAGAATTTGAGGGGATCTTCTCCAGGCTTAAGGCCAAGGGAGATGGCAAAGCTCCTGACCTGGAATGTTAATGGATTAAATATTCCTCAAAAGAGAAAAAAAATCTACCATTATTTGAAACAACACAACAATGATGTTATCTGTTTGCAAGAAACTCATATTACATCCAAAGACCAAAAATACTTAAACAATCCTCGTTTGGGATCTCATTTTGTATCTCCCGCCCCTGGGAAAAAAGGGGGTGTGGTAATTTATGTTAAACAGAACTTATCTGCTACCCTGTTAGAATCAGATCCTCATGGAAGATATGTTATGCTTGAACTTGGTTTATATGGCAAGAAAATTCTTATTGTGGGGTTGTATGCACCAAACCAGCAACAGGAGCAATTCTATAGGTTGCTACATCAGAAAATAACTTTGTTGGATTATAGATCTGTGATTTTAATGGGAGACTGGAATGGTGTCTTAGACATACAAAAGGACAAAAAAGGCTCTTCTACCTTTTTTAAACAGGCTAAACTACCTAAAGCCTTTTTTGACATGAAAGAAGATTGGGAATTGAGGGACTATTGGCGTGAACGCAACTTAGAAGAAAGGGATTTTACCTTCTTCTCAGATAGACACCAATCTTTTTCAAGAATTGATTTCTTTTTGATTACAACAGACTTATACAACAGGGTGAAGAACGTAAAAAATTTTCCTAGGACATTGTCTGACCATAGTCCAGTATGGATGGAACTGTTTGCTGAGAAAGAAGACAGGAGATCCTGGAGGGTGAATGAGAATTTATTCAAACAAGAAAAAAATGTTCATAAATTAAAGGAATGTTTAAAGGAATATTTTGCTTTAAATATGAATAAGGGAACATCAATGTCAATGGTGTGGGATGCAAGTAAAGCTTTTATGCGTGGTATTTTGATAAAAATGAATAATCTGCATAGACAGAAACAGACTCAGAAACGTAAAGATTTAGAAGAGGAGATTAAATTAAAAGAGAAACTTTTAATTTCAAATCCTTTAGATGAAAAGGTGAAAGGAGCTTTAAAACTGTTAAAAACACAATTTAACATGTTGATGGCTGATCAAGCTGCAACCAATTTATTATTTATGAAACAAAATATATTTTGTAATGCTAATAAACCAGGGAGATGGCTGGCTTATCAGTTAAGAAAGAAACAGAAACAGAGGAATATAGATAAAATAAATTATAATGGTAAATTGGTTTATCAGAAAGAATTGATTAAGAAATCCTTTTTAGAATACTATCAAAAATTATACAAGAGTGCCAATATTCAAACTACAGATATAAACAATTATTTAGGTAAAGTTAACTTTCCTAAATTAACAGAAGATCAGGAAAAAGAGATTAATGGCTTAATTACTAAAGAAGAAATTGTTACAGCTATTAAACAATTGAAATTGGGCAAAGCGCCGGGTACGGATGGGTTGACATCTATCTATTACAAAACTTTAGTAGAAGAGATGACTCAACCATTGTGTGAATTGTTTAATAACTTATTACAGGGTTTAGAGATCCCTCCATCTTGGCGTAATGCATTTATATCATTGATTCCAAAAGATAATCAAGATCTTACATTGCCTAAAAATTACAGGCCTATATCTCTTTTAAACGTGGATTATAAAATCTTTGCAAAAATTTTAGCTAATAGGTTTATGGGGATCTTGCAGCAGTTTATACATAAGGATCAATCGGGTTTTATAACTGGAAGGTATATGAAAAATAATGTTAGACAAATTATTAACTTATTAGAGTATCTAGAAAAGAATAACCAAGTCTCTGCAGGCCTGATATTTTTGGATGCTGAAAAAGCCTTTGACCAAGTGAATTGGCAGTTTATGTTATGTTTAATTAAGGAGATGAATTTTGGACAAAATATATTACAAGTATTATCTAATATATATCAAAAACAGACTGCTCAACTTATTGTAAATGGGGGTTTGTCAGAGGCTTTTGTAATAGAAAAAGGAACAAGACAGGGATGCCCGTTATCTCCGTTATTGTTTGTTTTAACATTGGAAATTTTCTTGATTAAAATTCGGGAGTCTCAAGAAATAAAAGGAATAGAAATTAATAAAAAAGAATATAAATTAAGAGCCTTCGCAGATGACTTGGTTGTTATTTTGTCTCAACCTACCTGTTCGGTGGTAAAATTATTACAATTGATTCAACAATATGGATGTGTTTCTGGTTTTAAAATTAATAATAATAAGACCAAAATATTAGCTAAAAATATGACTAATGGTGATAAATAGGTTTTAGTTAACTTAACAGATTTTGAAATTGTTGATAAGGTAAAATATTTGGGGGTCATATTATCTGCTTCTAATGCAAAACTGTATAAAAATAATTATGAAAAGCTGTGGATGGAGGTACAGAAGGATTTAAAAAACTGGAACAATCTACAGTTATCCCTTATGGGTAGAATTGCAGTTATCAAAATGAATGTCCTGCCAAAGTTTATTTTTTTGTTTCAAATGTTACCTATTTTAAAGAATGAACGTAATTTAGATGAATGGCAAAAAGGTATTAATAAATTTGTTTGGGCAGGGAAAAAACCAAGGGTGAAACTTAAAATAATGCAAGATTTTCGTGAGAGAGGCGGACTCAAGGTACCAAATATGAAATTGTATTATGATGCTGTAGTATTAACATTGATCAGCGACTGGGTGAATTTAACAAATATAGAAATACTTCATTTGGAAGGTTGGGACTTACTTTTTGGATGGCATGCCTATTTAATATTTAATAAAAAAGTGGATTGGGTTTTCAAGTCTCATATTATAAGAATCTCTTTGCTTAGAGTGTGGAGAAAGTATTATAAAAGTGACTTCAAAATACCATTATGGGCTATACCTCGGCATGCCATAGAAGGCATAAGGAAAGGGGTTAATATGGATATGGTCTCTTATGCACAGTTACTTAGATGGGATGGCCAAGATTGGCAGTTAAAATCTTTGGAAGAATTAACGCATGAAAATTTAACTTATTCATGGTTCCAATACAGACAAATAGTGGACAGATGGAAGATGGATTGTAAAATGGGCTGGCTTAGAGAAGATGAAGTTCTTTTAAAACAAGTAAGAGATCAAAGGCCAACCCATATTAAGAGAGTTTATGGGGTTTTAGTGGAATTGGACTCAGAACCTGAATTAGTTAAAGATTGTATGATTAAATGGGCACAGAATATTGGTGAAACGATTTCAATGGATACCTGGGAACTTATTTGGATAAGAAATGTTAAATTCACACAAGCGCAAAATTTAAGAGAGAATTTTTATAAGATGTTTTATAGATGGCACCTTGATCCAAAGAAAATGTCCATTATGTACCCTAATCTGCAGCCGAAATGCTGGAGATGTGGACATTTGGATGCTACTTATTATCATACTTGGTGGACGTGTAAGCATATAAAAGCTTTTTGGATTAAGATATGGTGGAATATCCAAAGAATTTTTAAACGGAGGGTAAAATTTACTCCGCAATTATTTTTACTAGGTATTGTTACTGATTGTGATGCTAAGGAGGTTATATTGATGTTAAATTTGATTACAGCCGCTAGGCTGTTAATAGGGCAATATTGGAAGAAGGAATCCTTGCCTACTTTGCAAGAGTGGTTTCACAAAGTTTCGTATCTGGCAGAAATGGCAAAGATTTCGGCTTTTTTAAAGGAGCAATCTCAAGAGAAATTCTTTGCAGTATGGGAAAAATGGATAAATTTCATACAATATAATTTGGATATGGAAAAATATCATTTAGCTTTTTTATAACTTGTAATGATTGTTTTTTCCTTCTTTCTTTCTTCCTTTTTTCTTTACGTATTATTACTTATATATTTTTTTTATATATATATGTTTTATTTTTCGTCTACTTTTTTCTTTTTTCTCTCTCTCTCTCTTTTCTTTTTCCTTTTTTTTTCTCTCTTTCTTAGTACATATTATTCATTTTAAAGCTTATGTTATGCATATTATTATTATACATATTATTATATATATTATTATTATGATCTTTATTATTTTTATTAATTATCTTATAAATTGTAAACGTTATTTTTTAAAATTTGTTAAATAATCCTATATTCAGTTCTGGGAAGTCGGGGGGGGGAGGGTGGGGTGGCTTGGGAGGGGGGGGATGTTTATTTGTAAAATTTTTGAAAAATTTCAATTAAAAAAAAAAAAAAAAGAATTGGCGGCTGGAGAACTGAAGGGAAAGTCTGCATTTCAAACTAATTGGAGAATGTGATTTATGATTGTTAATTGGAGGAGGGAATTGTGCTTTGATACTATGTGCTCAGGAGAGGGGAATCTAGTTTTTGGCTTCGATTATGTTAGTGTCGATGCTATGCTTCTCTAATAAAGATTCTTTAAGCTAAACAATGCCTCAAAGTTCTTTGAAGAGTTTCATCTGTCGGAACCATGACAGAAAGATCCCTAGAATCAACAATCCCTCACACCAAAAAAATCCAACACTCATCAGCCACAGCCCCAGGGAAACAGGATATGACCTTTGGGACATAATAGGATTACCCACCACCATCAGAATACCAGAAAGGCACACTCAGACTCAGGTCCAAGTTCATGCCATAGGAACAACTCCAAACAAAAGCCCAAGATGATATAAAAATCCACCAGTCCCAGCAACATGTGGTTTTTCCCAGAGCCATCTTTTTGTCTGGCTCTCCTCTTCAATAAATTACAATCTTCTTTCTAAAGCAGTCTCCATTTTGTTTATACCCAGCTTGGACTGGACTCTGATGAAGATTTTTCCCTCAACAACACGCTGGTTGCCAAGCACCCAAATTTTGATCAGGTGATCATGGGGATGATGTAATAGTTGTAAATACAAGGACGAGTCATTTTTTTTTCGGCGCTGTTGTAACTTTGAACGGTTGCTAAGTTGGAGATGTACAATTTCTGGAAATTTTGAAACCTGTTAATTGGAGGAGGGAATTGTGCTTTGATACTATGTACTCAGGAGAGGGGAATCTAGTTTTTGGCTTCGATTATGTTAGTGTCGATGCTAAGCTAAACAATACCTCAAAGTGAGGAAAACAATCCCCCCCCCGTTTTTTCCAGAAAAAAAAATAGAAATGTTTGAAAAATTAAAAGAAACATTCAGTGTGAGGTAGTTTTACGAATAACAGGTAACCAGCCCCTTTTCCCTCAAAGCAAGAAAGAAAATGGAAGAAACCATCAATCAACCTGCAAACTAAACAGGAGCCTTTTCTGTGCAATGCCCCCTAGTGGCACAAATGCATATATATCTTGTTTGAGAACTGCATTGAGAAGTACAGCGTTACTTGAATTGTATTCCAGGATTCGCTTATCTTCAGCTGAGAGAAGATGCAATAATTTAAGACTTTACAAAAAGTCTCAGAAATCTCTTGTTATGTCCCGAGCCTTGCAAACGGGCTCGGAGCGTTTGCAGGCAGTCCCGGGCAGGTGCAAGCTGCCCGGGACCAGACAGGCTGTCGCCAGCGCCTGTGCGCATGCGCGGGTGCTGGTGCGGGAAAAGTAACACATTGACCCGGGAAATGCCTATATAAGAGGCTGGGAGTTTTTGGGTGTTGCTGAAGCCTTCATCTGTAACCTGAACACAGAATAAAAGAAAACCTGAGAACTACAACTGCTTCTCGTGTCTTGCTTTTCGCCAAGGACTCAACACTGGCGACGAAGGTGGGATGCCTTGCACCGACAGAAAAGAAAAAGGTGTAAGCTTACCCAAATGAGTCCTGAGCGGCGGAACGGCGTTGACTCGGCAGCTACCCGCCAATCCAGTGCGCATTCGGGGGTAGGCTGGTTGATAGACCCGTCTCCTGAAGATGGCAAAAATTGTAAGGCTTTCGGAGTTCGACGTCTCACATCCAGAGAGGTGGGAGTCCTACGTAGCCAGGGTGGAAAACTACCTCAAGGTGAACCAAGTGAGGGAAGATAGCTTGAAGGCTGCCACCCTGCTGTGTGTCTGCGGTCAAGACGCCTTCGAAATCGCGGAGAACTTCGCAGCACCTGTCCCATTAGAGTCTGTCAGCTACGCAGATCTAAAGAAGCTACTGAAGGAGCACTTCCAGCCTAAGATGTCCATCATCGCATGGCGCCACACCTTTGAGCAGAGGGATCAACGATCCGGAGAATCGGCCAAAGAATACATCGCCGCATTAAGAAAGGCCGCCAAGCACTGCGATTTCAAGGACCTCGAAGAACGACTGAGGGACCGATTCGTGTGCGGGCTAAGGCATCGAGAGTTACAACAGAGGCTTTTCGCCAAAGAGGTCCTTCCAAGATGCCTTGAGAGAAGTCACCGCAGAAGGAGCAGCAGGCGGCACCATCAAGAACATGTAGCCGATCAGCCGATGTTGCATCCGTGCACCAAGAAGAAGTCCAAGGGAACTCCGAGGAGGATCCGGACGAGGAAGTCGACCGTCTCCACCCCACGAAGGAAGGGAACCAGAAAGGAAGCTCTTCAGCTCCCCTCAAGTGCATCGGCTGTGGAGGTCGCCACAGGAGAACCGACTGCAAGTTCCGCTCCGCTATCTGCCAGGCATGCGGAAAACAAGGACATATTGCAGCTGTGTGTCTGGGCCGACGAAAGGTACAACCTCAGGAAGAATTGCGCCTGAAAGGTACCAGGGTCCCCAGCCAGAATAGGGTGGGGTTTTGCGCTTCGCGAAGGAGCATCTTTAGGACAGGCACACACAAGCCAATTAAGAAAAAGCTGTCACTCAAGGTGAAGCTACAAGGGGTTCCATTAACTATGGAACTAGACACGGGGTCTGCACTTTCAATCATCTCCTTACATACATTTAGGAAGATTTGTTCCGGCAGTGGAACTCAGGCCAAGTTAAGGCCTTCTGACATTGTGCTAACAGACTTTCAGAATTCGAGAGTGTGTGTTAAGGGGGAGGCCACCCTTAACGTTCAGTACAAGTATTTTGAAGGTCCACTAGACCTATTAGTAGTAGGGGGTGAACGAACGAGTCTCATAGGACTCGATTGGTTTGAGGCCTTGGGGATACACGTCACGGGGCTCAACAGCTTACAAACACTCGACCTGCAGGAAGTCTGCAAAGAATTCGCAGATGTCTTCAGCCCCCAGCTGGGCACATTCAAAGGACCCCCCCGTGTCTTTAAAACTAGACCCCACTGTCACTCCTATTAGAATTAAAGCAAGAAGGGTCCCTTTTGCTTTAAAGAGTAAAATTGACACTGAGTTGGACAAACTGATCCAACAAGGAATTCTAGAACCTGTTGACTCTAGTCCTTGGGAGACCCCCATTGTCACGCCTCTAAAGGCAAATGGGGACATTCGCATTTGTGCCGATTACAAATGCACTCTGAATAAGGCATTACAGCAACATGCCTATCCTGTTCCTGTGGTCAGTCATATCCTGGCCTCTCTCAAGGGGGGGCGTGTTTTTGCAAAGCTTGACCTAGCTCAAGCGTATCAACAGCTGCCTGTTGATGATGATGCTGCTATAGCTCAGACTATTGTGACCCACAGAGGAGCCTTTAAGGTAAAAAGGCTACATTTGGAGTGAATGTCGCTCCTGGGATTTTCCAAAGCGTAATGGAAAACACACTACGGGGTATACCGGGGGTTTGCCCCTACTTTGATGATGTCTTAATTGCAGGAGACTCCACACATATTCTAGCTGAAAGGCTAAGGGCTGTTTTATTAAGATTCAGGAAGACAGGCCTCAAGCTTAAGAAGGACAAATGCAAAATAGGGGTGCTTTCTACTGAATTTTTGGGATTCAAAATTGATGCTGCTGGGATTCACCCTGCTGAATCCAAACTAACTGCCATTTTAGAAGCACCTAGGCCAAAGTCTAAGGCCGAACTTCAGGCCTTCCTGGGCCTCCTGAATTTTTACAATTCTTTTCTTCCACATAAAGCTAGTGTAGCTGAGCCTCGTCACAGGCTATTAGACAAACAAGCAGTGTGGCAGTGGTCACAAACACATGAGAATAGTTTCAATGAGGTCAAGGCCTTGCTCACTTCTAACAGTGTACTTGCACACTTCAATGAGTCCCTTCCTGTGTGTATCGCTTGTGATGCTTCCCCTTACGGGGTCGGAGCTGTCCTGAGCCACCTCAGGTCTGATGGAACTCAGGTTCCTTTTGCATATTACTCCAGAACATTGTCTTCTGCTGAGCGCAACTACGCTCAGATAGACAGGGAGGCTTTAGCTGTTGTTGCTGGAATTAAAAAATTCCATGATTTCTTATATGGCAGGCATTTCATGGTCTTCACTGACCATAAGCCTCTGCTGGGACTGTTTACCACATGTAAGCAAACTCCCCAAATCATTTCACCTAGAATGCTCAGGTGGTCTATTTTTTTGTCTGCATATAATTTTTCCTTATTTCACAAGCCTGGGAAAGAGATGGGCCATGCTGATGGCCTCAGTAGATTGCCCCTGCCAGTAGTAGAAGCTGACCCTGCGCCAGCTGTCAACATTCTTTCCATCCAAGCCTTGCCCAAGTCCCCTCTGAATGCCAGGGATGTTGCCGCTGAAACAGGCACAGATCACACACTTTCACGTGTCCTTTCTTGGGTTTTGTCTGGATGGCCTGAGCACTGTCCTAGTCCTCAGTTTCAGAGTTTCTGGTCTAAAAGGAACGAGATGTCCACCTCTCAGGGTTGTCTGCTTTGGGGAAACAGAGTTGTCATTCCCACCTCAATGAGGACTAGGATCTTAGGTTCCCTCCACGAGGGTCGTCCTGGCATTGTTCGAATGAAGGCCCTTGCGCGCAGCCACTTGTGGTGGCCTGGTCTAGACAAGGACATTGAGGCTAAGATGCATGCATGCCACCTGTGCCAACGCTCTCGCCCAGAGATGCCCCAAGCTCCTGTGCATAGATGGGAGGAAACACAGTCCCCATGGTCTAGGGTGCACATTGACTACGCTGGGCCCTTTCAGGGCCAATTCTTCTTGGTCCTCGTTGACAGCCATTCAAAATGGCTTGAGGTTGTACCTGTCTCATCCACCACCACTGCAAAGACTATTCAGGTACTGAGGGGGATTTTTGCTGCACACAGGCTCCGAGATGTCATTGTGTCTGACAACGGCCCTCAATTTACTTCCTCCGAATTCCAAGCTTTCTTGCAGGCCAATATGATTCGTCATGCCACTTCTGCACCCTTCCACCTGTCCACCAACGGTATGGCTGAACGCATGGTTTGCATCACCAAGGACGCCTTGAAGAAACTCACCTATGGGGACTGGCATCACAGGTTGGCTGACTTTCTCCTTTCTTATCGCACCACACCGTCCACTTCTACAAGGAGAAGCCCAGCTGAACTTCGCTGGGGGCGCAAACTGACTACGAAGCTTGATCGGTTGCATCCGGACAGACTACCTTTATCTACCTGACACCCTAGGGCACCTAGACAACTACTTGTGGGTGCCCCGGTTTGGACTCGAAATTACGGGCCTGGTCATACATGGGTCCCCGCTTCTGTTTCCAGGGTCACAGGTCCTCTGTCCTACGAGGTCTCCCTGGACAACGGTCGTGTCCTGCGTCGGCACATTGACCAACTCCGCCCTAGGCGGGACCTTTTTACTGAGACTCCTGGGTCTTTTCCAGGGGGGAGGGGGACCCCCTTGAGCAAAGGGAAGGGCACGAGCTGCTGCCCATCACCAATGATGGAGCCACAAACGG
This sequence comes from Crotalus tigris, assembly GCF_016545835.1. Classification (NCBI taxonomy): domain Eukaryota; kingdom Metazoa; phylum Chordata; class Lepidosauria; order Squamata; family Viperidae; genus Crotalus; species Crotalus tigris. The sequence goes on along the minus strand of NW_024096934.1, from coordinate 247,953 downwards.
CACATTCCAAGATTCCGCGAGTGCCCTAAACAGGAATTCTAAGAGCCTATCCAACCACCAGGCATTCACGCCTACTCCAGCCAGGGAGTCACCCCGGGGGTACAATCACTATTCACCTGCACAGCACAGTACTCCAGTCAGGGAGGATACCCGGGAGCATCCCAATAAATCATACCCCGCAAGAGAGCTGGCACATAATCCCCAGAGTTGGCCTGACCTTACCCCAAGTCCTACAGGGGGTCAAACATACAGGGAGGTGGTCGAGGAACCAAGTCCCGACCGTAACACCTCTAGCCCAAATCAGGGAGTAACTGAGTTTTGGGAAGGTACAGAAACCCACACGAGCCCGGACACAGAACGGGGTTTAGGGGATGGACAGCCTCCTGACAGGTCTTGGACGGACCTAGGAGTTTCTACAGAGACGCCCAGCAGTGGCTATCACTTCAAGGGGCCCGAGGGCCTACAGCTAGGCGGGTCAACCAGGTCACAAAGTGACAGAAGCCCTGGCCTGACGAGCCCGGTGGGCAAGCAAGCAGGCCAGGCATTGGGGCACAGTCCTTGGAAGACACCAAGGCATGATAAGGAGAACAGGCTCACGTCACCCCTCAGTCGGGGAACACCTGTCAGAAACCCAGAGCTTAGAAGGTCACAGAGAGCAAGGAAATCGCCTAAGTATTTAGAAGATTACATAATATTGCTGGCTAAACAAAAGCCAGTAAACAGTAGGAGCACTGGGGTGTAGAACATTGCATTAAGAAATGATTGTATGTTGGTAGTAGTTTTAGCCCGGGGGAAAGGGGTGTTATGTCCCGAGCCTTGCAAACGGGCTCGGGGCGTTTGCAGGCAGTCCCGGGCAGGTGCAAGCTGCCCGGGACCAGACAGGCTGTCGCCAGCGCCTGTGCGCATGCGCGGGTGCTGGCGCGGAAAAAGTAACACATTGACCCGGGAAATGCCTATATAAGAGGCTGGGAGCTTTTGGGCGTTGCTGATGCCTTCATCTGTAACCTGAACACAGAATAAAAGAAAACCTGAGAACTACAACTGCTTCTCATGTCTTGCCTTTCGTGAAGGACTCAACATCTCTCATTAAGGTCTTCAAGTTATATGTACAAATTGAGACTCTAGAAAGAGTGCAGAGAAGAGCAACGAAGATGATGAGGGGACTGGAGGCTGAAACATATGAAGAATGGTTGTCTGGTTTAATGAAGAGAAGGACGAGTGGGGACATGATAGTAGTCTTCCAATATCTCAGGGGCTGCCCCAAAGAAGAAGGAGTCAAGCTCTTCTCCAAAGCACCTGAAGGCAGGACAAGAAGCAAAGGGTGGAAACTCATCAAGGAGAGAAGCAACCTAAATTAAGGAGAAACTTCCTGACAGAACAATTAACCAGTGGAACAACCTGCCTCCAGAAGCTGTGAATGCTCCATCACTGGAGGTTTTTTAAGAAGAGACTGGACAGCCATTTGTATAGGCAGTGGTGGTAAACCTATGGCACATGTGCCAGAGGCGGCACTCAGAGCCCTCTCTATTGGCACGTGTGCTACTGCCACCAGCAGCAGGTCCATCAGGCCGCCATCGCCTGGAGCAGGAGCCCCACCCAGCACAAAGGAGGCGAAGCAGCTGACTAGCAAGCTCGAGTAGAGATGGTAGAGCAGAGGTCACCAACCATTGTCGATTGGTGGACTGGAAGAAAAGGGAGAAGGAAGCATTTTACATGTGTCCATGTGCTTACGGGGCCGCGAGCACACACGTGCTGCAAATGGGGCGGGGCTAGTGCCTGCATGATACTCACTAGCCCTGCTCCGTTCTTGCATGTTGCAGCCTTGTATCCGCACCGTTTGTTGCGGCATTGGCCGTTTTTGCACCTTGCAGCACGTTGGCCCATTTTTTTTCCCCCGGATTTTGCGTGCCAGAGGGGGCACTCAGAGGTGCCTCCCTGCCTCCCTCTGAGGGCACCACAATGCTGATGTGGCCCTGGCACTTTGCGATAAATAAGTGGGGTTTGGGTTGCTGTTTGGGCACTCGGTCTCTAAAAGGTTCGCCATCACTGATATAGGGTTTCCTGCTTGAACAGCGGGTTGGACTATAACAGTGATGGCGCACCTTTTAGAGACCAAGTGCCCAAACTGCAACCCAAAACCCACTTATGCATCGTCAGGTGCTGGGTAGGTGTGGTCCATTGGGTGGATGTGGCTGCAGTGGTAACAGCAGACTGGGTGGGACTAAAAAGTTCAATCAATCAATTCCAACTTTGCAAGATCTTTTTTTTCCCTGCAAGAAATTGAAATTGACTGATTGAACCTTATTTTTTGGTACATGGCGGTAAAGGCCTAAAGCGAAAAGATTTTATAAAACCCAGCTGAAGGCCTAGGACTGGGGTGACGGCGTGCGTGCCCACAGAGATGGCTCTGAGTGCTGCCTCTGGCACCCGTGCCATAGGTTCGCCGCCACTGGACTAGAAGACCTCTAAAGTCCCTTCCAACTCTGCTATTCTGTTAAATCTTACCAAACTTCACTTGTAAGGACTATAAAAGGACTTTGTTGATCTCCATAAAATTTCTGGCTTTTGTTTTTTTAATTTAACGTGGGTGTGCGCGCGTGTGTTACAAATGTTCTGCAAGGTGATTGGGCTTCTGCAAATGTTGTGTTCCTTGGTTCCTCAGCCTGTCATTGTGCCAGCAAAATCTGGCCTCTTTCATCCTGTTTAGCACAGTTTGTGCATATTAGCAGAATCGATGTTGTTTGGGGCCCCACACAGAGGTAAGATGTTGCGTACCTCTGGTTAGATCAGAGACGTGTGTTCTTGCCCGTTTCACCTTTCGCTTACAACCTCGTCCCATGATATTTGCATCCGCTCTCTTCCTGTTCTGGCATGGGTTTCTACTGTGAATTGGCACAGGAAAATAATTCTGTTTTGTCCTTCCCTTCGTCTACTAGAAGACCTCCAAGATCCCTTCCAACTCTTTTATTCTGTGTGATGTAATCTCAGCATTGGCATTGACCAGATCCATATGTCAGTTTCTGGAACGGTCATTTGCATGCTTTCCTTGTGCACTTTTTGTAAATCACTGCAGTTTTTAAATGAAACCAGCGTGTTGGTAAGCAACTCTTTGTTGCTTACCAACTATACCAACTTACCAACTATACCAACTGGCTATTTGCGAGACCACCTACTACCTCATAGTTCCCTACGTCTGGTTAGATCCCACAGGCTGGGCCTCCTTCAGGTCCCGCCGGCCAAGCAGTGCCATTTGGCGGGGCTGCGGAGGAGGGCCTTCTCTGTGATGGCGCCCACGTTTTGGAACCAGCTCCCCCCGGAGATTAGGACCGCTCCCACCCTGTTGGTCTTCCGTAAGCTGCTTAAGACCTGGCTTTTCCGGCAGGCCTGGGGTTTATAAAATCTGACCCCTGGATGACTGTTTTTGTACTGTTTGTTTTGTTATGTTTTATGTGTTTTTTATTGTTAGCCGCCCAGAGTCCTTCAGGAGTGGGGCGGCTTATAAATTTTAAAAATAGAAATAGAATAGAACTCTGGCTTCTCTTTTTGCAGTGGTTCTCAACCTGTGGGTCAGGACCCCATTTGGGGGTCGAACGACCATTTCACGACCAAACAACGCAGTCTGCCATTTTTTTCCCCTTTTTCCTTAGCTGTGCTACTCCCTTTTATTCTATTGGCTTTTGGAAGCCAATAGAATAGACTCTCTTGAATAGAGTCTAATTCTATTGGCTTTCAAAAGCCAATAGGAATTGTCCAGGCTGTCTCTGCCCTGCTGAGCCCGCCAAAAGTCCCATTCTGCAAACGGTGCTGCACCAGTTGAGTAGTCCTCGACTTATGACCGGTTGAGTAGTCCTCAACTTACGACCGGTTGTGGGTCGCGGCATTAAAAAGGTTGAGAACCACTGTCTTATTGACTTTGGTAGTTGGAAGCCAGAGGGGAAGGTTATTTTGGATATTAGATTCTGTTATGAATTGAGATAAGGGAAATCTTGGTTACCTAAAGCCTGAAATTTATAAATATCAAAGGAATATTGATGGGAAACTAAAAATTGGGAAAAATTAATAACGGATTGTTTATGAAGATTGAATGTAAAAAATAATTAAGATACATATAAGCTAAAATTTATTGATAAATGTAATGATGATGTTTTTACTGAGTTGATACAGTAAGAATTGTATTAGCTTAAATACGAGACAGTAAATATTAAGGGAAAAAGAGGGGAAATATTTGATGTTGTAACTTGAGATTTGTACCAAAGATTTTGTTATCAAACTATTGATTAACCCAGCCACCACGTTGCTTTTTAAATACCTAAATGTAAAATTGGAAAATTAATAAAATATTATAAATAAAAAAAGAAAGGTGAAAATTAGCGGGGTATGGCACTTCGTCAGAAAAGTCTTCCTTAGGTGAGTTCGACTCCCCAGCTCCCATAATTCCCCAACTCTTGTAACTAAAGGCTGGCCTGGCTGGGCATGATGGCCTTTGTAGTCCAGCCTATGGAGAAGGAATCTGACTGGGAAAAACCGCTTTGTTTTTCCCATTGCTTGTGCAAGAGTAATGGTTTTTCTTTTTTTCCGTTTTTGTCTTTCTTTGAATTTAGCCATATTGTATACAGGCAGTCCCTGACTTACAGCCACCGGTGGGATCAAAATGTCCATTGCTACGCTAGGCGGTTATAAAGTGAATCGGGCCAGATTTTATAGTAGTAGTAGTAGTAGTAGTAATAGTAGTAGTAGTAATAATAATAATAATAATAATAATAATAATAATAATAATAATAGAATAGAACTGGAAGGGACCTTGGAGGTCTTCTAGTCCAGCCCCCTACTCAAGCAGGAGACCCTACACTGTTGTGTCCTGAGCCTGCAAAGGCAGGCTTGGGACATTGCAATGGTCCTGGGCAGTTGCAAGCTGCCCGGGACCAGACTGGCTGGCGCCGGCCTCGCGCACCAAATGTTGCCATTTGGCCTGGGGAAGCGTTCTTAAGAGAAGCAGAGAGGCCTGCGAGCCTCAGAGCTGAAACGGAGCAGAAGAGACTACAATAAAGGCTTCTTGACACTACGAGATGTTCTGTGCTTATTCGCCATTAAGCTGAGGACTCAACCTATACCATCTCAGACAGGTGACTGTCTAATCTCTTCTTAAAAATCTCCAGTGATGGAGCGCCCACGATTTCTGGAGGCAAGCTGTTCCACTGGTTAATTGTCCTCACTGTCAGGAACTTTCTCCTTAATTCCAGGTTGCTTCTCTCTTTGGTCAGTTTCCATCCGTTGCTTCTTGTCCTGCCCTCTGGTGCTTTGGAGAATAATGTGACCCCCTCTTTCTTGCGGCAGCCCCTCAAATACTGGAATATCATGTCATAAGTAAGTGTGAAAACTGATCATAAGTCACTTTCTTCAGTGCCATTGTAACTTTGAACAGTCACTAAATGAACGGTTGTAAGTCAAGGACTACCCATACTTATGCTCTCTCGTTGGATTGCATGGGACTGGCTTGTCTTGAAAAAGCAGTCAAGGCCTCCAGCAGTGAACTTAGAATAACAGAGTTGAAAGAGACCTTGTGGGTCATCTAGTCCAACCCCCTCTACCATTTCTGACAAGTAGCTGTCCAGTGATGAAGCACAACTTTTGAAGGCAAGCTGTTCAACTGGTTGATTGTTCTCACTGTCAGAAAATTTCTCCTTAGTTCTAGGTTGTTTCCAGATTACTTCTCTCCTTGATTAGTTTCCATCCGTTGCTTCTTGTCCTGCCTTCAGGGGCTTTGGAGAAGAGCTTGACTCCCTCTTCCTTGGGGCAGCCCCTTAGAGATTGGAACACTGCTATCATGTCCCCCCTCGTCCTTCTCTTCGTTAAACTAGACATCCCCAATTCCAGCAACCGTTCCTTGTCTGTTTTAGCCTCCAGGCCCCTGATCAACTTTGTTGCTCTTCTCTGCACTCTTTAAAGCAGTGATTCTCAACCTTTCTAATGCCGTGACCCCATAATACAGTTCCCCATGTTGTGGTGACCCCCAAGTGGGTGTGGCCACCAATAAGAGGGATGAGGACAGCTAGGGAAAAGGGAAAAAAATGGCGGACAGCATAGTTTGGCGACCCCCGTGAAATGGTCATTCGACCCCAAATGGGGTCCCAACCCACAGGTTGAGAACCACTGCTTTAAAGAGTCTCAACATCTTTTTTATAGTATGGTGTCCAAAACTGGATGCAGTATTCTAGGTGTGGCCTTACTAAGGCTTTAGAGAGCAGTACCGCTATATACTTGACATGATCTTGACTCAATCCCTCTGTTAATGTAACAGTGAGATGCATCCTTTCCTGCTTGTTGAATTTCCCCAGGTAAAACAAATGTGCTTCATTTACTAATGGCTCAAAATGCCCTTTTCCGAGGCTTTAGATCAGTGGTTCTTAACCTGGGCGATATTGCCCCCCAGGGGGTGATTTTGTTTTTCAGGGGGGCGAAGGAACAAAAAGGGGGCGATATGGGGGCGATGGAGTGAGAAGTTTGGGGGACACTTTTGAGACTTTTTCGTACAGTGAATCACTGTATATCTGTCGTATAAAGACATCAGATCGCTAGCTATTAGTGGATTGAATTGTGTTTTTCTTTTCGGGCATTTCACTTCCTTGCAATTGAATTTTGTTTTCAGTGGTGATTACATTAAAGTGTCTTGAATAAATAAGATAATAATGAAATACACGTATCACGAAGTTTGGGAATAAAGTGACCGGTGGCACACCAAAAATTTTCAAACAGTTGAGATATGGAAAAAAGACTGAAAATAAATTATTTGTATCGATATGTCCTGATGACAATTGTAAAGAAAACAAAAAAAGTGTTTGCACAAATTGAAGAATTATTTCCTATGTTGTGATTGAGAGGTTATGTTGGGGGAGGGGGGCGATCACAACTTCCTCATTGGCTCAAGGGGGCGATTTGTACAAAAAGATTAAGAACCACTGCTTTAGATGATAGATGTGAGTCTCCCATTTCAAAGGTGGGCGAGCTATTTCATTCAATCGATTGAAGTTAATCTTAGAACCAGGTTGTTTTCATCCTCTGGGGAAAGTAAGGGAGGGAAGTCCTGTGTCACCGCTCTGCTTCTGTGTCCCTTGCACAGAAAAGCACAATAAACAGAGTGCAGAGAGAAAGGGGCCATCTGCAATTGTTTGCTTTAACATATCTGATCTCTTTATCGGGAACGGGGACCAGAGCAAATGGACATGAGAGCTGGCTGGCTGGCTGGCTTCCTATCAGCAACCCAACCTTTTCCATACACTTCTCCAACCTGATTACCTACTAACTGTATTGGGACTACAAATCCCAGAATTCTTAAAGAGTGTGATTCCAGGGACTGGAGCAGTAACACACCTGGAGGCTAACCTGAAGGCAGGACAAGAAGCAACGGATGGAAACTAATCAAGGAGAGAAGCAACTTGGAACTAAGGAGAAATTTCCTGACAGTTAGAACAATTAATCTGTGGAACAACCTGCCTCCAAAAGCTGTGAATGCTCCAACACTGGAAGTTTTTAAGAAGAGACTGGACAGCAATTTGTCTGAAATGGGGCAGGGGTAGGCAACCTTGGCTCTTTTATGACTCGTGGACTTCAATTCCCAGAATTCCTGAGCCAGCATGGCTCAGCATGGAAACCTCTCCCTTTCCCATCAGCATGGCTGGCTCAGGAATTCTGGGAGTTGAAGCCCATGAGTCATGAAGGGGCCATAGTTCCCTCCATGTTGCCTCAGGAATTCTGGGAGTTGAAGTCCACGAGTCATAAAAGAACCAAGGTTGCCTACCCCTGGTATAGGGTTTCCTGCCTGAGCAGGAGGTTGGGCTAGATCAGTGGTTCTCAACCTGTGGGTCGGGACCCCATTTGGGGTCGAACGACCATTTCACGGGGGTCGCCAAACAACGCAGCCCGCCATTTTTTTCCCCCTTTTCCTTAGCTGTGCTACTCCCTTTTATTCTATTGGCTTTTGAAAGCCAATAGAATAGAGTCTAATTCTATTGGCTTTCAAAAGCCAATAGGAATTGTCCAGGCTGTCTCTGTCCTACTGAGCCCGCCAAAAGTCCCATTCTGCAAACGGTGCTGCACCAGTTGAGTAGTCCTCGACTTACAACCGGTTGAGTAGTCCTCGACTTACGACCGGTTGGGGGTCGCAGCATTAAAATGGTTGAGAACCACTGGGCTAGACGATCACCATGGTCCCTTCCAACATTATTATTATTATTATTATTATTAACATGTTGGGGCAGACAGGTTTAAACTGGACTCTGTGCCTCACATCACCTGGGCAACTTTGAGATGTATAGACTTCAATTCCCAGAATTCTTAGCAACAACCATATTGGCTGCAGAATACTGGGAACTGAAGTCCATGCAACACAGGCTGAGGAAAACACTCACCTTGGAGATACAGGTAGGCCTCGACTTATAACCGTTCATTTAGTGACCATTCAAAGTTACAATGGCAATGAAAAAAAGGGACTTAGGACCATTCTTCCCACTTACAAACCACTGCAGCATCACCGTGGTCATGTGATCAAAATTCGGACATTTAGGAACCGACTCATATTCCTGACGGTTGCAGCACCCCCCCCCCCCGGGTTACGTGATCCCCTTTTGTGACCGTCTGACAAGCAAAGTCAATGGGGAAGCCAGATTCAACTTAATTCCTGTGTTGCTAGTCTTTCGATGAGAGCAAAGCGGCAGACGTCAGTTACGACGGCAGTGATATAACTGACTTATGACTTGATTTACAAGGGTAGTCCTCGACATACAACAGTTCATTTAGTGACCGTTCAAAGCTACAACGGCACTGGAAAAAGCGACTTAGGACCATTTTTCACACTTCAGCCCTTGCAGCATCGCTGTGGTCACCTAATTTACATTCGGATGCTTGGCAACTGACTCATCTTTATGACGGTCGCAGCATCCTGGGGTCACGGGCTCCCCTTTTGCGACCTTCTGGCAAGCAAAGTCAATGGGGGGGGGAAGCCAGATTCACTTAACAACCGTCTTACTAAGAACTGCAGTGATTCACTTCGCAACTGTGGCAAGAAAGCTGGGGCAAAACTCACTTAACAAATGTCTCTCACTTAGCAACGTCCATTTTGGGCTCAGCCACCACAATTCTGCTTGTAAATCGTAAGCTCTGTGTTGCAAACACCCATCCCGGTTTTGGCAGGTAGTCCTCAGCTTACAACCCATTCATTTGGTGAGCAGGCTTTGGGCTCAATTTTCGTCGTAAGTCAAGGAGTAGCTGTACTTACAATCGCCACTGCAGCATCCCCCGTAGTCATTTGATCAAAATTGGGATGCTTGGCAACTGGTTCATACTTATGACCATTGCAGTGTCCCAAGGCCATGTGATCAACTTTGGCAACCTTCTGACAAGCAAAGCCAGATTCACTTAACCATGTTACTAAATTATTATTATCATTATTATCATTTGAAGAATATCTGAAGGACAATGATGAAGATGCACTGAAATTAGTATATCAGGAAGGCTTACTGACTACTGGAGAGACCAAACTGGCCTACAAGAAAGACCAAATGAAAAACAGAATAGAGGCATGGGAAGACAAAGCACTACATGGCCAATACATTAAAAAAATAGCTGGGAAAGCAGATAATAACAAGACTTGGCAATGGCTAAGACAAGAAAATTGAAGAAAGAGACTGAGGGACTAATTCTGGCTGCACAAGACCAAGCCTTAAGGACAAATGCATACAAAGTCAAAATTGAGAAGACAGCAACAGACAGTAAGTGCTGCTTATGAAAGAAGCTAAAGAAACAGTGGACCACCTGGTAAACTGCTGCAAGAAGATCACACAGACTAACTACAAGCTGCGGCATGACAAAGTAGCAACAATGGTACATTGGAAGATCTGTAAGAAATATCATTTGCCTGTAAGCAAGAATTGGTGGGATCATAAAATAGAGAAAGTCATAGAAAATGATAAAATTAAACTGCTCTGGGACTTCAGAATTCAAACAGACAAGCAACATAATACCCCGGACTTAACAACTGTCGATAAGAAAGACAAAAAAGTCTGGATAGTGGACGTGGCAGTGCCTAGAGAGAGCAGAATAGACAAGAAAGAACTGGAGAAAATAACAAAATACAAAGACCTACAAATAGAAATAGAAAGACTGTGGCAAAGGCAAGCAAGAGTAGTACCAATAGTAACAGGTGCCTTAGGTGCAATCCCAAAATAACTGGAGCACCACTTGAACACCATTGGCATTGACAAATTCACCATTAGTCAATTGCAAAAGGCAGCCTTACTAGGAACTGCTTCCATCCTGCGATGATAACTGTAATACCATCAAACATCCACATCTGCCTATCCCAGGTCCTTGGGAAGGACTCGATAGGGAGACAAAAATGCCAAATCCAGTCTGAACATCTGGCTGACTGTGCGATGATCAATAATAATAATAATAATAATAATAATAATAATAATAATAATATAGAAACTCAAAATCAGCAATTTCCCATTTTTATTTTTAGGTAACGCTTTATATGGCAGGAGTGTCCAATCTTGGCAATTTTAAGATTTGTGGCATTCAACTCTCAGAATTCCCCACCCATCAATGCTGTTTTGTGGTATTCTTTCAGGCTAAAAGGAGAATAATAATGATAATGATAATAATGATAATAATAATAAAGTTGGAAGGGACCTTGGCTGTAAGTGGAGGACTACCTATATCATTCTAGCCACTGCATATGATTGGGTTTATTTAAAAAAAAAAAAAAGAATTTTGCATGAGCCTTAGCAAGAGCATGCCATCTGTTGGCTGACTTGTAAGCAAATATAAGCTGCTCCTAGCAAGAGGTGAAATTGTAATGTAAGACCCAACTGATACAATTGCTTACAGAACGGCTATTTTATTTTTACAAAGAAAACCCCCAAGAAATTAAATGGATAATCCTATTCTTTGCAACCTACCAAAGTAGAGTAGAGTAGAGTAGAGTAGAGTAGAGTAGAGTAGAGTAGAGTAGAGTAGAGTAGAATAGAATAGAATAGAATAGAATAGAATTACACAGGATAGACTAGACTAGTCTAGACTAGAATAGAGCTGGAAGGGACCTTGGAGGTCTTCTAGTCCAGCCCCCCGCTCAAGCAGGAGAACCTATACCATCTCAGACAAGCTACTGTCTAGCCTCTTTTTAAAAATCTCCAGTGATGGAGCGCCCACGATTTCTGGGGGCAAGCTGTTCCACTGGTTAATTATCTTAACTGGTAGATCTGTCTCAAGTATCAACGTGCAGATTCTTCAGAGCAGTTCCTTTGCCAATGTGTGTCTTAAACAGAATAACAAGGGTTGTAAGCTACCTTGGAAGGTCTTCTAGTCCAACCCCTCAAGCAGGAGACGCTATACCAGTGATGGCGAACCTTTTAGAGACTGAGTGCCCAAACCGCAACCCAAAACCCACTTATTGCCGGGTGCCAGATGGGAGTGGCCCACTGGGTGGGCATGGCTGTGGTGGTCATGGCAGATTGGGTGGGTGTGGCCAAGGAGGGTGTGATCACTTCGATGTTGCTCGTGGGGAGGGACACCTGTGGGGACCGGGCAGGGTTGGGGGAGATCCAGGGGGTCTCTGGCAGGTGGGGTGGTGGGCAAGAGGCTCGTCCTGCAGGGTGAGGCAAGACAAGGCGAGGCAGGGTGGGGGTGCCATTGTCGCAGGGCAAGGCGAGGCCGGGCCAGGGCGGCTGCTGCCTGACACCATCGGCCCCCGCACACAGAGGCCAGCAAGCGCATGGGGGCCGACAGTGTCCGTCAGCCACAGCCTGCTGGCCCCTCGAACGGCGCACACTGGGGCTCTGCAGCCCATCGCCAGCAGTTCAGAGAAGCCGCCTTTGAGCTGAACAGACAGCTGACAGCTGAGGAGGCGATGCAGTGGGTCATGCCCAGGAAAAGGAGACCACGCGAGGCCAGGAGGGATGAGACGGGGGGGGGGAGGGAAACCAGCCGTGCTGGGATGCATCCAGCCACGTGGGACCTCGGTGAGTTAGTGGGCGGCTGTTGAAGAGAGACGGTTGCCATCTCCGGGGCATGGCGCGCGTGCCCACAGAGAGGGCTCTGAGTGCCGCCTCTGGCACGCGTGCCATAGGTTCACCACCACTGTGCTATACACTGTTTCAGCCAGGTGAATGTCTAATCTCTTCTTAAAAACCTCCACTGTTGGAGCGCCCACAGCTTCTGGAAGCAAAGCCGTTCCACTGATTGAATTGTTCTCACTGTCAGGAAATTCCTCCTTAATTCCAGGTTGCTTCTCTCCTTGATTAGTTTCCATCCATTACTTCTTGTCCTGCCTTCAGGTGTTTTGGGAGAATAAGTTGGAAAGTGCCATGTTTAACCTGGATAGATTTTATCTCCTGATGGAAGAAGATTTTATATAGTGTAAAAAAGAAGGGACAGGATATCTCTTTTGCAGATCCCTCTATCACAGTGGTTCTCAACCTGTGGGTCGGGACCCCATTTGGGGTCGAATGACCATTTCACGGGGGTCGCCAAACAATGCAGTCTGCCATTTTTTCCCCCCTTTTCCTTAGCTGTGCTACTCCCTTTTATTCTATTGGCTTTTGAAAGCCAATAGAATAGACTCTCTTGAATAGAGTCTAATTCTATTGGCTTTCAAAAGCCAATAGGAATTTTCCAGGCTGTCTCTGCCCTGCTGAGCCCGCCAAAAGTCCCATTCTGCAAACAGTGCTGCACCAGTTGAGTAGTCCTCGACTTACGACCGGTTGAGTAGTCCTCGACTTACGACTGGTTGGGGGTCGCGGCATTAAAAAGGTTGAGAACCACTGCTCTATCAGATCTGCTAGATAGCCTGAGAGCATTTGGTTTAAACTGATTTTTTTTTTTAATCAAATGTACCGTAGCCAATCTGAATGTTTTGCTAGAGCTGTAGACATAAGGGCAGTGATTGCTTCATAGCTCCTGTCTGAATTGACTATGCCAAGGATATTAATGGTATTTTGCAGTCCAGGGGAAGCAACCATGTTTTGAATAATTTAATACCATCAACACATAACACAGACTATACCAGTGAGGGCGAACCTTATAGAGACCGAGTGCCCAAACTGCAACCCAAAACCCACTTATGTATTGCCTGGTGCCAGGTAGGCATGGCCTGCTGGGTGGGCATAGCTATGGTGGTCATGGCAGATGGGTGGGCATGACCAGGGTGGGCGTGGCCAGATCGATGTTGCTCTTGGGGAGGGACCCCTGTGGGGGCCAGGCAGGGTTGGGGGAGATCCAGGGGGTCTTTGGGAGGTGGGGCAGTGGGCAGGAGGCTCGTCCTCGGGGTGAGGCGAGGCAAGGCGAGGCAGGGCAAGGTGAGGCAGGGGTCGGGGTGACTGCTGCCTGACACCATCGGCCCCTGCACACAGAGGCCAGCGAGCGCATGGGTGCTGGGATGCATCTGGCCCTGTGGGACCTTGGCGAGTTAGCGGGCGGCTGGTTGAAGAGAACAGTTGCCATCTCCGGAGTATGGCGCTTGTGCCCACAGAGAGGACTCTGAGTGCTGCCTCTGGCATGCGTGCCATAGGTTCGCCACCAGTGGACTATACTATCAAGCCACCGAATCTAGTTCAGGCTGTACTTCAGTTTTTGGGGTTTTGTTTTCAGATTAGCACAGGGGTCTTCAAACTTGGTCCTTTTATGACTTGTGGACTTCAACTCCCAGAATTCTGGGAGTTGAAGTCCACAAGTCATAAAAGGAACCAAGTTTGAAGACCTCTGGATTAGCAGATGAAAAATCTAAGAACGGGTTCTAAGTGATTATAGGCAATCTTTGACTTATAACCATCCATTTATTGGTGAAACTTACTGCACTGAAAAAAGTGAATTAGAACCATTCCTCACACTTATGACTACAGTCCATCCTTGACTTATGAGCCCAAAATTTCCATTGCCAAGGAAGTCAATTGTTAAGTGAGTTTTGCTCCATTTTGCAACCTTTCTCTCCACAGTTCTGAAATGAATCACTGCAGTTGTTAAGTTAGTAACCTGCTTGTTAAGTGAATCTGGCTTCCCCATTGGCTACGCTTGTCAGAAGGTCGCAAAAGGGGAATCACATGACTCCCAGGACGATGCAACCGTCATAAATACATGCCAGTTGCCAAGCCTCTGAATTTTGATCATGTGACCCTGGGGATGTTGTAACAGCTATAAGTATGAAAAATGGCCATAAGCCGCTTTTTTCAGTGCTCTTATAACTTTGAACGGTCACTAAATGGTTGTAAACAGGATTACCTGTTTTGCATCATCTGAGATTCCAGAAGAGTGCGGAGACTCTAGAAAGAGTGCAGAGAAGAGCAACAAAGATGATCAGAGGACTGGAGGCTAAAATATACAAAGATCGATTGCAGGCATTGGGTATGTCTAGTTCAGGGCTCTTCAAACTTGGCCCTTTGATAACTTGTGGACTTCAACTCCCAGAATTCCTCAGCCAGGCATTCTGGGAGCTGAAGTCCACAAGTCATAAAAGGGCCACGTTTGAAGACCCCTGGTCTAGTTTAATGAAAAGGAGGACTAGGGGTGATATTGGTTCCAATATTTGAGGGGCTGCCATAAAGAAGAGGGAGTCAAGCTATTCTCCAAAGCACCCGAAGGCAGGAGAAGAAGCAATGGATGGACACTAAGCAAGGAGAGAAGCAACCTGGAACTTAGTAGAAATTTCCTGACAGTGAGAACAATTAATTAATGGAACAACTTCCAGTGATAGAGCAACTTCTGGAGACAGATTGTTCCACTGTTTAATTGTTCTGTCAGGAAATTTCTCCTTATTTCCAGATTACTTCTCTCCTTGATTAGTTTCCATCCGTTGCTTCTTGTCCTGCCTTTGGGTGCTTTGGAGAATAGCTTGACCCCCTCTTCCTTGTGGCAGCCCCTGAGATACTGGAAGACTGCTATCATGTCTCCCCTAGGCCTTCTTTTCATTAAACTAGACATACCCAATTCTTCAAATGATCTTCGTATGTTTTAACTTCTAGTCCCCTAATCATCATTGCTGCTCTTCTCTGCACTCTTTCTAGAACAGTGGTTCTCAACCTTTTTAATGCCGCGACCCCCAACCGGTCGTAAGTCGAGGACTACTCAACCGGTCGTAAGTCGAGGACTACTCAACTGGTGCAGCACCGTTTGCAGAATGGGACTTTTGGCGGGCTCAGCAGGGCAGAGACAGCCTGGACAATTCCTATTGGCTTTTGAAAGCCAATAGAATTAGACTCTATTCAAGAGAGTCTATTCTATTGGCTTTCAAAAGCCAACAGAATAAAAGGGAGTAGCACAACTAAGGAAAAGGGGGGAAAAATGGCGGACTGCGTTGTTTGGCGATCCCCGTGAAATGGTCGTTCGACCCCAAATGGGGTCCCGACCCACAGGTTGAGAACCACTGTTCTAGAATCTCAACATCTTTTTCTTGTATCGTAACAGTAGATATTAAATAAAATTGATCCTCAGCCACAAAAGCCCCCTGGTGATTTTTCATGAAAGTGGAGTCATCTTGAATGATTTGAAAGTCTTTCGGTTAAATTTCTCATCACCTGGGCTGAGTCACCATTTATGGGAGAAGCTGCCAGCAGACTCACCCACTGTCTCCCAACTGTCTTTATGTTTGTGGCTGATGGCTCATATCTGGTTTTCCCCAGGTACTCCAAAATGGGGAGCTTGAAGAAAAGACTGGATATCCATTTGTCTGAAATGGTGTGGCTCCTGCTTGAGCAAGGGGTTGAACTAGAACAAGAGGCTTTCCAAACGTGGCAATGTTAAGACTTGTGGACTTCACCTCCCAGCTATGCTTGCTCGGGAATTTAATCAATCAATCAATCCGAATAGAGCTGGAAGGGACTTTGGAGATCTTCTATCCAGTCCAGTGTTTCCCAAACTTGACAATTTTAAGGCATGTGGACTTCAACTCCCAGAATTCCACAGCCAGCATTGCTGGCTGTGGAATTCTGGGAGTTGAAGTCCACATGCCTTAAAATTGTCAAGTTTGGGAAACACTGATCTAGTCCAAACCCCTGCTCAAACAGGAGATCCTATACCCATGGTGGCGAACCTATGGCACGCGTGCCACAGGTGGCACGCGGAGCCCTCTCTGTGGACATGTGCACCGTCGCCCCAGTCCTAGGCCGTCAGCTAGGTTTTATAAGACCTTTTCGCTTTCGGCCTCCGCCACCATGCAAAAAAAAAAAAGAAGGTTCAATCAATCAATTTCAATTTCTTGCGGGGAAAAAAAAGATCTTGCAAAGTTGGAATTGATTGATTGAACTTTTTAGTCCCCCCCAGTCTGCCGTTAACACCGCAGCCACGCCCACCCAATGGGCCACACCTACCCAATGGGCCACGCCCACCCAGCACCCGACAATACATAAGTGGGTTTTGGGCTGCAGTTTGGGCACTTGGTCTCTAAAAGGTTTGCCATCACTGTCCCATACACTTTCAGATATCAATAGCAATGTTATATACCACTTCACAGTGCTTTACAGCCCTCTCTACGTCGTTGATAGAATCAGCCTATGGCCCTCAATAATCTGGGTCCTCATTTTACCAACTTCGGAAAGATGGAAGGCTGAGTCAACCTTGAGCTGGTAAGATTTGAACTGCCAAACTGCTGAACTGCTGGCAGAAGGAGTCTTAACTAGTGCATTCTAACCATGGCTCTGAGGTTCTGGGATTCTGTATTCCAACTCTGTTATTTTCTATTCTGTAACTATTTTTTAAGCTCAGCTGTGCTGAGACTAAATGACAGGAGACTAAAACATATAAAGAACGGCTGCTGGAATTGGGTATGTCTAGTTTAATGAAAAGAAGGACGAGGGGGGACATAATAGCAGTGTTCCAATATCTCAGGGGCTGCCCCAAAGAAGAGGGTGTCAAGTTATTCTCCAAAGCGCCTGAAGGCAGGACAAGAAGCAACGGATGAAAACTAACCAAAGAGAGAAGCAACCTAGAACTAGGGAGAAATTTCCTGACAATGAGGACAATTAATCAGTAGAACAACCTGCCTCCAGAAGTTATGGGTGCTCCATCACTGGAGGTTTTAAAGAAAAGATTGGAGAACCATTTGTTTGAAATGGTATAGGGTCTCCTGCCTGAGCAGGGGGTTGGACTTCCCTTCTAAGTCTATTACTCTGTTATTCCATTATTCTGACTGGCCCAACAGTGGATGCCCAGCACCTGAACAATTATGGGGAGCTGGCCCAAGTGGTCGTTGCTGTTCAGATTTCTCCACTGCTTGTTTACACATTCAGCAGACTAGAAGGGCCAAGATTTATGCTTCCTGCACCCAACTGTTAGTTCCAGCATTTGCTAGACTTGTCCGAACTCAGCTCCTCCTTTGGTAGTAATTCTGAAGTTTTCACTGGCTCCACCAGAGCCAAATCTGGTGGAGAGGAAGATTTGTCTTAATATAAGAGCTCTGGCAAATCTCTCTTGTGCCCACCTGCTAGTAGAACATTTTGCTGGCAATATTCCAGACTCTGGAAACAGAAGTCTTGTCTGCCAGTCTGTGTTTTCTTCCTGCAGAGACATCTGCTGAATTCCACCATCATCACCACCACCACTACTACCATCACCACCACAATCATCACCATCACCACAAACATCACGATCATCACCATCACCACCACCCACATCATCACCATCACGATCATCGCCATCACCAGCATCGTACCATGAACATCATCACCATCACTACCATTAACATCACCAATCATCACCACCACTATCATCACTACCATCCACATCACCACCACCGCCACAATCACTAGTGTCGCCATCACTACCATCACCCAGTCATCACCACCATCACTAACATCCACATCACCAGCACACCCACAATATTTACTACCACCCACTACTGCCATCACTACCGCCACTACCATGATCATCACCATCACCATCGTCACTACCATCCACATCACTACCACCATGATCACCACCATCCACATCACCACTACCGCCACGATCACCATCACCACCACCATCCACATCACCACTACCGCCACGATCACCATCACCACCATCCACATCACCACTACCACCACCACGATCACCATCACCACCATCCACATCACCACTACCTCCACCATGATCACCATCACCATCCACATCACCACTACTGCCACCACGATCATCACCCTCACCAGCATTGTACCATGATCACCACCATCACCATCGTCACTACCATCCACATCACCAGCACACCCACAATCTTCACTACCACCCCCTATACCATTACCATCATCACCATCGCCACCATCACTATCACCATAACTACCATCACCATCACCATCACCACCACCACCTCCTCCGTCATCACGATTGTACATTTTTGGTTGTTATTTCCCCCTCCCCCCCAAAGATTTCACTTTGTTTTTCAATTGAATTCTACAGTTATGTTATATTAAAGGTGGAAAAAAAATTCTTGTCTGATTTTTTTACATCTCAAACATCTGGCGGTTTAACAGAGGTGTGTAGCACTTTTTTAGCCACTGTATGTAATGCATGTGTTACGTAGGTGTATGCAATCCATGCATGCACACAAAAGTTGTGTACTGGCTTAAGAGAGGGGCTGTATCAATTCTGAATGGAGTCTTTAATCTGCGCACAAGGTCAGGTGGAAATCCTCGGTTTGTTGCAGTCTCAAAGTCCTGTGTGGTTCCTGTCAGGATTTTGCAGCCAATTTCTCTATGTCCACAGGAAACGACTCTAGGTAAACTATAGTTTGTCCTGCTGACTTCAAGAACACGCGCATTCACGATGCACAGTAAATATTTTGCAAGCTTTGAACTGAATAGGGCAAAATGCTTCTGAACTTGCTTAACTCAGGTCCACGGGGACCTGGGAGGGAATGACTCAAATGTTTGTATGAGGTTGAGAAACTGTATAGAGACGGCTTTCCATTGTGAACCTCTCCTGTCCCCAAGAATGCTGCTTAGGATCACGCACTGCCACCAAAGAGTGATTGATCTGGGACCTGCAAAAGAGAGCCTGCTGGTTGGGGAATTCTGGGAGTTCAGCCCATCTGAACCTTGCCAGCTTTGGAAAACGCTGCATTAAAGGAAGATGGCGTTAATTGATGGATGGAAGTCTCAAATTCTTTCAAACTTCATTCGTTAGACACGACTAATACAGGTAGCCCTCGACTTAACGTCCAGAATTAAGCCCAAAATTTCTGTTGCTAAGTGAGACATTTGTTAAGTGAGTTTTTGCCCCATTTCATGACCTTTCTTGTCCTAGTTGCTAAGCGAATCGCCGGACTTTTAAAATCCGTCGTTAGGTAAATCTGGCTTCCCCATTCACTCTGCTTGTCAGAAAGTCACAAAAGGTGATCATGTGTGACCTGGGGACTCTGCAACAGTCATAAATACGAGTCAGTTGCCAAATGTCTGAATTTTGATCATGTGACCACGGGGAAGGCTGCAATGGTAGCGTGAAAAAGGGTACTAAGTCACTTAACTGTCTTGCTTGGCAATGGAAATGTTGGGCTTGGTTGCAGTCATAAATTGGGGACTACCTGTAGTACATAAAATAAGAGCAAACCCCGCTTGACTTACAACAGCTCACTTAGTGACTGTTCAAAGCTACAGCAGCACTAAAAAAAGTGACTTACAACCGTTTTTCATACTTATGACCCCATTGCAGCATCCGCCCGGTCACATGATTTGGATGCTTGACAACTGACTCACATTCATGACGGCTGCAGTGTCCCTGGGGGTCATGTGACCACCTTTTGCGGCATTCTGACAATTTATTTATTTTTATTTATATGCTGCCCAATCCCAAGGGACTCAGGGCGGCGTACAAAATTAAAACAAAAATCTAACAATAAAACAATACAATCATACAGCGTGTCCGATCATATCCCGCCCCCCCCCCTCGGGGACATCAGCCCCAGGCCTGCCGGAACAGAAAAGTTTTAACAGCTTTCTTAAAGGCCGGCAGGGTGGGAGTAGTTCGAACCTCGGGGGGGAAGTTGATTCCACCAAGTCGGAGCCACCACAGAAAAGGCCCTTCCCCGAGGGCCCGCCGGCCGACATTGTCTGGCCGACGGGACCTGAAAGAGGCCCAATCTATGGGACCTCACCGGTCTCTGGGAACTGTGCGACAAGCCAAGTCAATAGGGAAACAGACTCATTTAACCACCGTGTTACTAATTTAACAACTGTAGTGATTCGCTTATCAACCGTAGCAAGAAAAGTGGTCAAACGAGCCAAACCTCACCTAGCAAATTTCTCACTGAGTGACAAAGTTTGGGCTCAGTTGCGGTTGTACGTTGAGGACTGTCTGTAGTGTCGTCTGAGCAATAAATCCTGGCTCTTGTGTGTACGGCAATGAGGGATGGATGTAGGACGAGGCTCCTGGCGGGAACACGAACATATTTCGGAATGCACGCCGTTTTCCTATCAACGGAGAACCAAATTTCCAAAAAAAGAAGGGGAAACTTGGAAGGGGTCTTTGGCACCCCTTCCTCCTCCAAACCCCCCGCTTGGCATTCTCCAACGCACAAGTGCACACTCGCACACAAGGCATCCCAAAGTTTCAATATAGCACTTTGGTTGTTAAGAGTAATTATCTTGGCATGCAACATAGAGCCTTGTTTGGAGTGTTATTAAGTCCTGTTTATCCCCAAGGAGAAATTCAACCCTTTGAAACAAACAAAACTTGGCAATTTAATGCAGGCTGGCTGAGGTTGTCTCCTCAGGAAACAAAAGTCTATGGTTTCTGAGGGGGCAGAGTGGAAAGAGACATCTTCAGCCCAGTTGGGTCAAGATGCAGCACAAGGGATGTAATAATGATGATAATAATAATACAGCTGGAAGGGACCTTGGAGGTCATCTAGACCAGTGGTTCTTAACCTTTTTGAACGAATCGCCCCCTTGAGCCAATGAGGAAGTTGTCATCGCCCCCCTCCCGAAACCTAACCTTTCAATCACAACATAGGAAATAATTCTTCAATTTATGCAAACACTTGTTTTGTTTTCTTTAAAATTGTCATCAGGACATATCGATGCAAATAATTTATTTCCAGTCTTTTTCCCATATCTCCTATATTCTGGCCAATGGTGCGCCACTGTATGGGTAGAGGCTGCTGCGCAACGCGCATGAAGATAAGCGATGCGTCTTCACATATGTACGGCGTTCTGTACTGAAGCTAGCTGGAGGAACATTTGAAAACACAATTCAATCCACTAATAGCGAGTGATTTGATGTTTTTGTACGACAGATATACAGCGATTCACGGTACGAAAAAGTCTCAAAAGTGTCCCCAAAACGTCTCGCTCCATCGCCCCCTTTTTGTTCCTTTGCCCCGTGTCGCCTCTTTTCGTTCCATCGCCCCCCCTGAAAAATGAAATCGCCCCCTGGGGGGCAATATCACCCAGGTTAAGAACCAGTGATCTAGACTAACCCCTTGCTCAGGCAGGAGACCCTATACCAGTGATGGCGAACCTTTTAGAGACTGAGTGCCCAAAAACTGGCCTCGCCCCTGCTCTGCCCCCCATTCCCCACCCTGCCTGCCCACAGGACCACTCACCGCCTCCAGGGCCTGCCGCACAGGCAGCCCAGCAGTGCCACGGCAGCCACGCCTTCTGCCCACGCCCCACAACATCAACTATGCGCGTTGGGGCATGAGGGCACAGTCTTGTCTACACTGCCTGGCTGTCATGTCCTTGGCTGTGCTGCTCCGCGTGGGCCACGCTCAGAGGTGACTCTCCTCCAGGAGGGCTGCTGGTGAGGAGGGGGTTGTGGGGGAGGCAAGGCTGGGGCAACCACACGTGTGCCCACAGAGAGGGCTCTGAGTGTTGCCTCTGGCACCCGTGCCATAGGTTCGCCACCACTGCCCTATACCATTTCAGACAAACGGCTGTCCAGTCTCTTCTTAAAAACTTCCAGTGTTGGAGCATTCACCGCTTCTGGAGGCAGATTGTTGCACTGGTTAATTGTTCTAACTGTCAGGAAGTTTCTCCTTAGTTCTAGGTTGCTTCTCTCCTTAAGAGGTTTTCATCCGTTGCTTCTTGTCCTGCCTTCAGCCGCTTTGGAGAAATGTGATCAGAATTCATTTGGAAGAAGCTAGTTGTTTAGGAAATTGGATTAAAAAGAGGATCCATCCTTCACTGCATTAGAGACAAGGGCCAGTTTTTCATTTTAAATCCAAGAATAGAATAGAATAGAATAGAATAGATTAGAATATAATAGAATAGAGCTGAAAGGGACCTTGGAGGTCTTCTAGTCCAGCCTCCTGCTCAAGCAGGAGAACCTATACCGTCTCAGACAAATGGCTGTCCAGTCTCTTCTTAAAAACTTCATGTTGGAGCATTCACAGCTTCTGGAGGCAGGTGGTTCCACTGGTTAATTGTTCTAACTGGATCTTCGGATCCAGACTGGTTGAGAAACTGGAATGCTCAAAATAATGCATAATGCCAGGTGCAAGGCTTCCAGCATGGCGCTCCACCCACTGAGACAACATCCACCATTTCACCCCAGTGGGATTGTCAGCAGTGGACCCTGTCAATCAAGGAATTTCAGCAGCAGGGTCCAGGAGAAGAGGCTTGCACGCTCTGCAACATCAGCAAATGGCATGTATTTATGATGGTTTGCAGTGTCCCAGAGCATTACTACCAGAGTATTAGTACCGCTTTATGAAGCTTTAGTAAGGCCACACCTGGAATCCTGCATCCAGTTTTGGTCACCACTCTACAAAAAAAGATGTTGAGACTTTGGAAAAAAAGTACAAAGTAGAGCAATTAAGATGATTAAAGGCCTGGAGACAAAAAAACATATGAAGACCAGTTGCAGGAATTGAAGGACTAGGGGTGACATGATAGCAGTGTTCCAGTATTTGAGGGAACCTAGAAATCCTGAACAATCAGAGAACATAATTACTTGGAATTGTCAACCAATACTTGATGAAATTTTGTACGATTTTAATTTTTTTAAATCGATATACCTTCGTTCTATTTATAATAAATAAATATGTATATATTTATAAATAACTGAAGGTGGTGAACATACCTAATGCTCTTTCCTCCTCCCATTTTCCCCACAACAATGCTGTGAGGTGGGTTAGGCTCCGAGGGAGTGATTGCCCAAAGTCAACTGGGCGCTATCTAACAAAATGAAATTCCATGGTGAAAAAAGTAAGGTTCTACATTTAGGCAAGAAAAACCAAATGTACAGGTATAGTATAAGGGGTACCTGGCTCAATAGTAGCAACTATGAGAGGGATCTCGGAGTCCTAGTGGACAATCACTTAAATATGAGCCAGCAGTGTGCTGCAACTGCCAAAAAAGCCAACACAGTGCTGGGCTGCATTAACAGAGG
Source organism: Crotalus tigris (assembly GCF_016545835.1). Taxonomy (NCBI): domain Eukaryota; kingdom Metazoa; phylum Chordata; class Lepidosauria; order Squamata; family Viperidae; genus Crotalus; species Crotalus tigris. Next base: position 224,610 of record NW_024096934.1, on the reverse strand, counting down.
GATAGAATCAAGATCACAGGAAGTATTAATACCACTCTACAATGCCTTGGTAAGGCCACACTTGGAATACTGCATCCAGTTTTGGTCACCACGATGTAAAAAAGATGTTGAGACTCTAGAAAGAGTACAGAGAAGAGCAACAAAGATGATTAGGGGACTGGAGGCTAAAGCATATAAGGAACGGTTGCTAGAATTGGGTATGTCTAGTTTAACGAAGAGAAGGACGAGGGGGGACATGATAGCAGTATTCCAATATCTCAGGGACTGCCATAAAGAAGAGGGAATCAAGCTATTTTCCAAAGCACTTGAAAGCAGGACAAGAAGCAATGGGTGGAAACTAATCAAGGAGAGAAGCAACCTAGAACTAAGGAGAAACTTCCTGACAGTTAGAACAATTAACCAGTGGAACAACCTGCCTCCAGAAGCGATGAATGCCCCAACACTGGAAATTTTTAAGAGACTGGACAGCCATTTGTTCAAAATGGTATAGGGTTTCCTGCCTGAGCAGGGGGTTGGACTAGATGACCTCCAAGGTCCCTTCCAACTTTATTATTATTATAACCAGCTGGCTTTATTTCAAAACAGAATAGATTATAGAGCATATACATATCAAATAATTTAATAATTATGAAGTCATTTTATATTAATTATATATTGAGCAGGGTGCTGGCCTAATGGTGAAGACTTGCCTCCCACTCAGAAAGTTGAAAATACAATCCTAGGTAGCAGCAGATATTTCTCTCCTAGGGGTGCCAAGAAAAAAATTTCTGCTGTGAACTCTGCATAGACATCAGGAAGGGCATCCAGCCAGTAAACTCTCAGCTCTATCCAGTCATCACGACTTTCTCCCAAATTAAGAGATTACAGGGTCATAAAAAGTTGATATTAAAACAGAAGACTTTAGAGCATTTGGAATAAATGCCACTGCTGACACCAAATTGTTTCATCAATTTGTACTCCATCTCCAAGATGCGCCTAGAGAAATGAAGGTAGATCTCATTTAACAACTATAATTGGGACCAGTAACTTAGTTAAGCAAAGTGGCCATTAAATAAAACTACAACCGTGCTTGCAGTCCAATTTCAGCTTTCTTTTGCTCTTCAGATCTGCCAAGGATTAGCTGCAAAGTTACTTTTTCATCACCATCCCTTGAACTGTCACAGTATAGCATGAGGCAGTCCCTAAATGAGGATTACCTGTAATGAAAAGTGAAAAAAAAAAAGATCTCAGCTCAACTTCAGTGAAAAATTACATAAATAAGCCCTAAATTCCAAGCTAACCACTTCAAAGGACGTCAATGTAAATGCAAATTAACATGAGCCAGACTCTTGTAAACAACAACAAAAAAAGCATCCACGACTCTTCTCGGATTTTCCCCTGCGATCCCTCCACCGACCCTCTAGATGGCGCTCGCTCCTCAGGCGCCTTTTCATGCCTGCTGACCCGCCGGGCTTCCCTGGTCTTCCCTTTCGCTCTCCCTGCTTCCCGGCCTCAACATCTCGACCGCCTCCATCGAGCGTCAAACACCGACAGCCCTGCCTCTCATCTTTTTATACCACCGTCCCTCGGCACCGCCCCTTTCGTCTTCCTCGACCAGCCAATGGCGGGTGGCTTTTCCACGTGACGTCCGCGCGTCCAATCCGCTGAGGCGACGTCGGGTTGAGGGGGAAGGCCTCTAAAAGAAGGCGGCCAATGGCGCGCAGGGGCGGAGTCGCTCCCTTCCGACGCTCGCCTGGTCGCGGCCGCCATTAGAGAAGCGAGGCGAGACTGAGGGGAAAAAATTGGCCGAAATAAGGCTCTGAGGGGAGGGAGTCGTCCGAGACAGCCTGAATATTGAGGGAGAAAAGGGGGGAAGTGTCGTCGTCGTCGGCATGGGGGAGACCCGCTGAAGGAGACGGCCGAGTGGGCGAAGGCGGCGGCTGCGCAGGAGGAGGCGGAGAAGGGCATCCGGCACTCAGGATGCCTCGGCTGGGAAGCCGCCGACAGAGGCACCGCTGAGGGAAGAGACGGCGAGGAACCGAAGAGGAAACGCTTGCGCCGGGGGGGTGGATTTATTTCTCTCTCTCCCCCCCTCTCCCGAAGTCGTCTCCTCGGTCCTCACCTGTCAAACAAGCCTTCGGGAAGGACGCCGGAGCCCCAAAATCGCCTCAGGAATTTTAATTTTTATAGGAAAAGAGGACCCGGTTTCCTATTCCGGGGAGGCCCGAGACGTTATTTATATTGAAAAGTCACCCTTTTTTTTGTTTTAAAAAAAACTCTATAACCCTCCCCTCCTTTTATTTTGAGGTGGGGGCAACCCCCAGATCCCTTCCCCTCCCCTCGGCGAGGTCTCCTCAAAGTCTCTGGAGGAGGATTAAAAAAAAATATCTGGAAAAGAAGAGATTTCCTCACGTTTCTGAAGGGGGGGGGGAGAGCAAGAGCCTTTCCAAGTGGCTGATTGCGATTCCAGATTTTTGGTTTTTTTTTTAAAAAAATACATCGTTATCTCGAAGATTTCCCTCTTTCGGCTTTTCTTCCCGGGTGCGAAGAAAAAGTTCCATAGTTTTTTTTTGGGGGGGGGGGTAGCTTGAGGAAAAAGAAAAGGCTTGAAGACAAACTTCCATTTGTTCCAGTGCCTGGAAGAAAAAAAAGGGGACGAAGTTAAAGGAATTAACCAAAAAAGAAAAATCCTGTTTCCAGTACATATTTCTTGAGAGAGGGGGGAGAAAAGCTTCCCCCACCCCACCCGCAAAACCCCATCGCGGGGCAGCAACTCCTCCAAGAATTGATCGCACGGAAAAACAGCCTGAATTGAGGACCCTTCGTGGTTATTTTGGGAAAAAAGATCCACTCTTTTTATTTTTTTCCTCCCTTTCGGCGTTTGAAAAAGGAAGTTTCTGGCCGCTGTTTGCAGAAGGGAAAATCAAGGGGAGCTGAATTAGTAGCTTCCTATTCTGGGAAAAATTCTTCGCTTTCCAAAAAGTTATCTTTGGGGAAGAGGGCATTTGGCCTCTTGGAGGCCAAACGAAACGAAATTTGGTCGGTTTTCTCCTCTTTTGGAAGATTTTTTGGGGGGGGGCGAGGGGAAAGTAAGGAATCCACCCCCGATTTTATTATATTTTCACCCACTGAATCGAGGACCAGGAGGGCTTTTTTTTGTTGTTTTGGATAAAAGATTTGCAAAGAGAACCGGAGAATTGTGACTTCCCCCCATTTTTTTTTTCTTTTTTCTGGAAAAGCGTCTTGGCATCTTAATTTCGAAGGGGGGGGGAATCATCTTACTGGAAATTGACTTTTTGCTCTCCCGATTCCGCTGTTTGCTTCTTGCAAAAAAGAAAAGAGAAAAAGGCAAAAAGGAAGATTCCTTCACCCGGACTGGAAAACCAAACACCCAGCCGTGGATTTCGCTTCCATGGGAAGTCGGAAGATTTTCAAGGCGGCTCTTTAAAAAAAACAAAGCGGCGGAAAATACGCTTGTGTCGAGCGTCGTAAAAAAAGAAGGCGAACTCTTTCCCCTTTTCCTTTTGGAAAAAAAGCCGAAGGAGGGGGAAGAGCCGGGGCTTGCGAAGAAGTCGCGGCGGGCCGACTCCAAAGTGGAAGTTCCCTCCTCTTCTCCGCGCCTCCTCTTGCGGGGCTCCCTGACCGTCCAGTTCTTCTTTCGGGCCAGGGAGGCTCGAGGCAGCTGGGAGAAGAACGGCGGGGTGGCTCGGCCCTGCCTCGGCTCGCCTGCTTTCAACCCCGCCGCCGCCGCTCTTTCTCTCCTTTTCGCGTGTGGCCGTGTCTTTCTTGCAAAGCCAGGGTGACGGGAGAAAAACGAGGCGCTAAAGGGAGCAGCGGGCTCGATTCCTGGATTACTTCACACCCGCCCTCCTTCTCCTCCCCCCCCCCTTCTCTTTCGCTGGCTGGCTGGCTGGCTGAAGATCGTAAATCTCTCGCCTTTTGCCAGCCCTTTTGGATTCACTATCCCCTCCACCCCCCGTCCAGCCTTCGCCGGCCCCCTCCTTGCCTCCCTCCTTCCGCGGATTTCTCTTTACACCTTTTACTGCCCGGGAGGCGTTGAAATTTCTTTCGTTTGAAAAAAGCCCTCCTTCCTTCCTTCCCTAGGCTTAGCTTATTTCTTCCTGCTCCGGGCAACCTCGTCACCCCTTCTCTTTCTCTCCCTGCAGTGCGTGTGTGTGTTTTAGAAAAGGAACAGGCCCGTTCTCTCTCTCTCTCTCTCTTCTCTCTCCCCCCCCCCCAATCACACCGCCCCATCCCTTCCTCCCTCCCTTTGATTGTGTCTCCCTCCTTCTCGGTCTGGTGTGGTGTGTGTCGCTCTCTCGCTCTGTCTCTTGGCTTTTCTTTCTTGTCGGAGGCTTGTGGGATAATGGCGTGCGGGTTGTGGCTGTGAGGATGAGTTCCTGCTTCGTGCCGAACGGGGCCAGCCTGGAAGATTGCCATTCCAACCTTTTCTGTCTGGTGAGTGGCTACTTTATGTGTGTGTTTCTTTTTTTCTTTCTTTTTTTGTAAGGGAGGGGGGGAAGGAGGCGTTGAAGGGCAGATCGCAGGAGATAAATCGTGCAAGGGAAAGGAGGGGGGCGAGAGAGAGAGAGATGAGATCGCCAGCAAAGAGGAGGAAAAGAAGGTGGGGGGAGAGAGAGAGGAATGGAAGCAAAGCAGCCATTTTTAGCATTCTGCTTGGAGGAGTCCTCTGGAGTAGGCCTTTGCCAGGAGTCGCCCAATTCTCCCTATGCCGCCCCCCCCTCTTCCTTCTCGCAAGGCGATTTGCCTACAAGTCTGTTTTGCACTCTTCTTTTCTCTCCCAGCACTTTCCTCTTCCAGTCCTTTGTTTATCACCTTGATTTTTCCCCCTAAACTTTAGTTTTCTCTCTCCGGCCTTTTTGTTGTTGTGGTTGTTGTTATAGGTGGGTGGCACTAGGAACATGATTTCTTGTGTTTATTTTATCTCGGCTCATTTTCATTCTGTCTAGCCCAAAGCATGCCTTTCCCCCCCTCCTTTTTCTCACGCTAACTTTTCCGCCTTCACCCCACTTCCCTAATAGTAGAACCCTACTCAGATTGGAGATAAAGTGCCTCTGGGGGAGGGGCCTTGTTATTTGTAGGTTCCAGTTTTGGATTTTTTTATTTTTAAAGGATGGATGGAGGCAAACCAACAACCCAATGCTTTTTTTATAACATTGTTTTCCTTTCTTCGGTGGAATCCAGTTGAGTTTCCTAACCAGAGTTTTGTCCTCTTTCTCAAGTTTTATTTAAATGCCGACTGGTAGCTACTTTGTCTGGTTGCTAAAAGTAGATGAATTGCTGTGGTTGTATGGAGCGGGTGCAACGAATTCAAGAAGCTGGAATACATCAGCAAGAACCCAGGTTGCGGGTTAGGCTGGCCCATGCTCAGAATTATCACTGCCCTATTTACTTCTCCCCTCCCCATTTCAAATGCACCAACTGTTGCAAATTCTGTCATTTCATGGTGTGATTGAGAGCAGAAGCAGATTTTTTTTAATATTTTCTGCTGAAAGGGAAGTAATATATTGAACAGAGCATAAAAGATAGTTGAAATTGAGCCCAGGCAATTTCCGTAATAATTTGTAGACCCTATTTGTGAAGGAGCAGTGTGGTGGTATTGCATACCTGGAAGGAAGAGGTGGAAGATTCTCTTAAAAGTTCTTTTGAATTATGCTTCAAAAATGTCTTAATTTATTTTGCTATCTCTTTCCTCTCCATTCCTCTCTGGTAGAAATAGTAACAATTAATGCTTTTATTGGAATTCATGCATTTAAAGCCAGTTTGGATCTGTTTAATTATGTCTCAAGTACTAAATAAGTTTGCTAATGAGGGGCTTATGGCTGAGGTGTGTTTGCATTTCTGACAAATGCAGACTCTCTTAGGGTGCAAGTTCTTTATATGGGGATAATCAGTAGATACAACCAAATGAGCCATTCAGAGTAACCTTTTAGATGTTTTGACTCAGCTCTCTCAATACTTTATCATTAGACTGGGTGACATGAGAATTAAAGTCCAAAGATATCTGGAATGTGCCCTGGCGTTATTGAAAACATTTTTTTTTACATCCTATAATGGAATTTTACTGTGTTTGAGTAACAATACTGCCACTGATTTTATGGAGCACAGATTGACTAAACATAGTGGCTACGGTTTCAAATGTTTATCACCCGCAAGACAATTATTTTGTAATTTCTAAAGTGTCACGTGTTTCTTCATTAGAATAAGAAAAGTTTGCTTGAAATCACTAGAACTATGCCTTTCATAAAGTTCGAAATTTTAAAAGAGAACATCCAATTCTTTCTGCTCTTAATATCTGTTCAATTTTTCTATCAGGCTGATTTAACTGGGATTAAATGGAAACGCTATGTATGGCAGGGCCCAACGTCTGCTCCGATTCTTTTCCCTGTAACGGAAGAAGATCCCATCCTAAGCAGTTACAGTCGTTGCCTAAAGGCTGACGTCTTGAGTGTGTGGCGACGAGACCAGAGGCCTGGGCGCAGAGAACTATGGATCTTTTGGTGGGGTGATGACCCCAATTTTGCAGACCTAATTCATCATGATCTAACAGGTAAGCTTTTGTGCTCCTTTTGTGATGGTACCGTTCTTCAAATTTAACATTTTGTCCCTTGACTTTGTTTTACTTATTTATTTATTTAACATATCCCACTTAGAAATTTTTATTGCTAGTTTACTGGCTTTGACAGGCTTGGCTTTAAAGGGAGGATGAAATGTTTATTATTGTGTTTGCTCATACAGTACTGTTTGTTTCTGCTCCAAATGATTATATTTTTTTATATTTTAAGCTCCATGTAGTGGATGCTGCTGTTTTACTAATGTTGGTCTACGAAGGGCTGCACATCCTGCTAGTTCTGTGTGGAATTTTCACGTGGTTACAATGGCCACAGCTTTAGGTGCAGTATGAAAACAAGCAGGGTGGTAAAGGCCACGTATATGTGCTTGGAATGTTGTGGCTTCTCTGGGAAAAATGTTGCAAGAGGATGTATGGATGGCTTTATTTCCTTATCTGAAATTTTATCTAGCATTGTCTGCATTTGGAAAATGTGTTGAATTTACAGGTCTGGCGATGAGGCAGGTGAAAGATTCGGGTAGTTTTGTCAGTTATGTCACATCTACAGGAGAATTGTATTCTTTCCTTCCCGTGCTTTCCCCCCCTTTCAAATGGAAGTTTTTGGGGTCAGGAGAAGTGCTGTATTTAAAAAGAAAATGAGTTAGAGGAGTAGATAGGATCTGTTTTGGCTGATCAAACCACCATCTTGGGTGAGTGGCTGGATATGTATGCCTTTGCCTCAACAGTTTACCTACTTAGCATAAACAAGCTCTTAGACTGAGTTCTTGACATCTTCAGTTAAAAGGATTAAGTAGCAGGTGATGGCACCCTTCACTGTCTGATGGTATTGGCTACATGAACAAGTAGTCTGACTTGGTACTGTACACACCGATTTATGGTCTTAATATAATTATACTAGTAATTGGTAGGAGTGAATAACGTGCATCATTTCACAGTTGTTTATGCGTTCACACATACTGCTGATTAATCCCCTTTTTGCTGTCAACAGTTTTCTCCCCAGGTCCTTGCGAGAATTAAGTATCTATTTAGACTAAGAGGATTATATTTTTAACTAGTAATACGGGTTACCTGTATGTAAATAAACAATAGGCAATATTTCTTTTCTTTTTTTTTAAAAAAAATATCCAAACAGAAGTAGTTGGAGAAAAAAACTTGTAGAAGTTGAGTTTTGTGGAAACTTTCAAAATAGGCTTAGCAGATTTGAATTGCCTGAATTTGTCTGATGTAAAGTGTCCTGTATCAGTAATTCATAAGTGCAGTTCCTGAAAGTACTCTATATGGCAAGTACACAAGAAATAAAGTATGAAATCTTTAAGTTAAAGTTTTAAAACGAACTGTATCAACCATGTTCGTTGTGTTTGTTTTATTGAGCCAAACATCGAAGTAATTGAAGCAGTGCAAATAACAACAACAATATAATAAAGTCGGAAGGGGTCATCTAATCCAACCCCCTGCTCAGGCAGGAAACCCTGCCTGATTGAAAGGTTAAAACAAGGTTTGATAAAATAGTGGCAAAAATTTGAGGAAAGGAGAGGTTATAAATAGCCCAGAACAACTTAATTTGTTGTGTTCTAAAAAGAGAGTTTTACTTTACATAGAAAGTGAGGTGTTAGTTTAGTCTGAAAATAAATCGGCATAGTTCAACTGTAAAGCTGCGTATCAGTGGTCTTCAGAACATATGGACAATCCCTCTAATTTTGGAAGCATCATCTTCCAAGCACTTATTTAAACACAGGCTATTTAAGCTATTTTTTTCATCACCTAGCAAAGTAGTGCGTGAGCTTGCCTTTGGCAGAAGCATGCTTTTTATAAAGATGCTCATCAATGTTGAAATGTCATATTTAATCCTTGAAAAGTTAGCGCCTTCTACGTGCTATATTATTGTAACTTAAACCTTTACATATTCTAAATGCTGCCTGTATGAAAAAGCTAAAGAGTTATTTTCCTACTTATCCTCAGACGAATAGACATATTACGAGAAGGGAATAGGAATGAAAATGGAAAGCAGTCACAGTTCCCACTATCTTTAGACAGTTGTCTAAAACGGGTATTCCCTTTCAATTTACATCCAGAATCGTACTCACCTATTACAAAGCTTATAGAATTTAAGAAAGATCAGTGCAAATAATGTACATGGAAGATTTTAGCATTAGCATTAGCATTAGATTCTCTCATGCTGTGTAGCATATTGGGCAGCAAGGGATCTCCAGTGTTTTTGGTTGAGTATGTCAGCATCTTCTCATGTGATGTTTAAAGTCTTTAAGTTCTTCGCCATGTATAGATAGTCCTCGACTTGCGAACACAATTGAGCCCAATATTTCTGTTGCTAAGTGAGACATTTGTTAAAAGAATTTTGCCCCATTTTACGGCCCTTCTTGCCACAATTGTTAAGTGAATCCCTGAAGTTAAATTAGCAACACGGTTGTTAAGTGAATCTGGCTTCCCTATTGGCTTTGCTTGTCAGCAGGTGGCAAAAGGGATCAACTGACCTGACCCCAGGACATGGTCATAAGTGTGAAAACTGGTCAGTGCAGCTTTAACTTTGAACAGTCACTAAATGAAGAATCGAGGATTGCCTGTATTTCGAGAGTGTCCATTTGGCATCCTGGGGGATCCATCTCATTGCCATCTTGGGAATTTAATTATTGTATATGGAAGATACAATAATAAAATAGCCACTGTTGTTTTGAACTAATACAGCACGAGGGTATTATAATTTCATGTTAAAACAAGCATCTCTCTCAACTTAGAGAATTCTGAAGATTTTAGCATTAAAAAGGGACTATTTGTAGTTTAAGATTGAAATGAAGGGTCCTTGGTGCTCTCTGTCTAAGCCAGTGGTTCTCAACCTTTTTAATGCTGCGACCCCCAACCTGTTGTAAGTCGAGGACTACTCAGCCAGTCGTAAGTCGAGGACTACTCAACTGGTGCAACACCGTTTGCAGAATGGGACTTTTGGCAGGCTCAGCAGGGCAGAGACAGCCTGGAGAATTCCTATTGGCTTTTGAAAGCCAATAGAATTAGACTCTATTCAAGAGAGTCTATTCTATTGGCTTTCAAAAGCCAATAGAATAAAAGGGAGTAGCATAGCTAAGGAAAAGGGGGAAAAATGGCGGACTGCGTTGTTTGGCGACCCCCAAGAAATGGTCGTTCGACCCCAAATGGGGTCCCGACCCACAGGTTGAGAACCACTGGTCTAAGCACTGATGATGTTACCTAGTCTGGGTAATGAAATGTCTGCAAGAAAACAGCCAAGCTCAGAGAACAGCAAGGATGCCTTTAGTGGTATAAAATATCATGAAACAAAATTAAAATTTCTTAATAAAGCTGTTCTAATGAATAAAGAATGAAAATACACATGATCCGTTAAAGTGTTTGATTTTAATTATTGTTGTAGATAAAATTCAATTCAGTATGTAAATCCTAGGCTCATTATTTGAGGCAAATGGATAATTCTCTAGCAAGACTCATCTGTATTGTGATGTATTGTGTATTGTATTGTGGTGTTTTCGGTTACAGGTATTTTAGGAAGTAGAATTGTTTGTGTACTTTGCATAACCTTGCTGTGTTGCTATTTTTACTTCTGGCTTTGCTGTATCCTGCTAGCAACTTTTAATTTGACCTATTATGTTTCAATGATTGTTCTTCCCTTTAATGTATTTAATTATGGCTGAAAAACTTCAGCTATTGGGTTGTTTAATAACATAATATATAGTCAGTTAATGTAGAAGCCTTGTTGTAACATTGGCAGTAATTACAATGTACACTGACTATAATATAGATCAGGAGCAAGCAATATGGTGCTTTCTAAGGTCTTTTTGGATTTAAGCTTCTACGCTTTATATTGTTTGATCAGTGGCAAAGTAGCAACGGTCCAAAACATCTGAAGGGCACAATTGTGTGATGAACAGCTACCCAAAGCATTCCCATTTTCGTATCAAATTCACACAATTTTGCTGTGTCTTCTGTCTGGCTCAGGACTTTCTGTGGCAATGAAACAGCACTGTCTCTGGACTCTTCTGAGATCTCTCTTTATTTGCTATAACAGGAGAAAGGAAAAGCTTTATACATTCAACAGCTCAAAGCTAATCAGTATATTGCTAAGAATATGAAATGCGTGGTTGTGATCCTAGCAGCAATAACAGGGTTGCAAAACACCTAGAAGGTAACTAAGTCCTTTACCGCAGGACTTAGTATTGTTATCTAAGGAATTTTCTTAAACCTGTCCAGGCATTAAGGAGCCACTGCTGTCAGAAGTTCATTTTTCTGGAGTACAGACTTTTCCCCCTCCCAGGCTATGGAATTTATTCCCCCTGCAATGAAGCTTAGCCTTTATTCTTTTCTGCTTTGGGAAGAGCAGAAGATATATTTCTTTAATATGTATATATTTTCATGGTTTTATTTTGTATTTCAATTTTTGTTAGCTGCCTTGAATAACTTGAGGAGCAAAGCATTTGCATTGAACATGGATAAAATCTATAAAGGTATTAAAACAGTGGTTCTCAACCTGTGGGACGGGACCCCATTTGGTTGGGGTCGAACGACCATTTCACGGGGATCGCCAAACAACGCAGTCCACCATTTTTTCCCCCTTTTCCTTAGCTGTGCTACTCCTTTTTATTCTATTGGCTTTTGAAAGCCAATAGAATACTCTCTTGAATAGAGTCTAATTCTATTGGCTTTCAAAAGCCAATAGGAATTGTCCAGGCTGTCTCTGCCCTGCTGAGCCCGCCAAAAGTCCCATTCTGCAAACCGTGCTGCACCAGTTGAGTAGTCCTCGACTTATGACCAGTTGATAGTCCTCAACTTACGACCGATTGGGGGAACCACTGTACTAAAAGAAATATAAAATATCTAAAAAAATCAGTTCAGATGTATGTTTAGCAAAATAGACAGGTAATTTAGTAGATAAGAGAAGACATTCCTTTATATTGAAAAAAGTTTCTTTCTGATTCTAAGATGCTTCTTGTCTTAAATATTTATTGCTGCTTCAGGGATTTACAGGGAACTAACAAATGTAACTGTAAAATATAACTGGCACTGAGGATGTTACCTTGTTGTTGTTGTTAGTTGTGAAGTCGTGTCCGACCCATCGCGACCCCATGGACAACGTTCCTCCAGGTCTTCCTGTCCTCTACCATCTTCTGGAGTCCTATTTGGGTAATAAAACACCTGTGGGAAAATAATCAAGCTCAGAGAGCACCGAGGACCTCACAAACTGAACAACTGTAGATATCAGATGAGCGTTTAAGTATATGCTTTAAGTTTTGTTTACCGAGATCTGAAAGTAAAATATTTGAAATGATCAAGAGATCAAAATAAATTAATCCTGTGATGATACCTTTAACATCATCAAACGTCTCCTTATCCCAGGTCTTTGGGAAGGACTTCATAGGTGGCTAAAAATGCCAAATCCAGTTTAAACATCTGGCTGATTGTGTGATGGACCATAATAATATGATATAACAGTTCTTGAAAAGAAGAAAGTCTGGTTCATTGGTGCTGCTATTTCTGGTAATGCTAGGATTGAGGAAAAACATTTAGAAAAAAAAATACAAAATAGCAGGACTTGCAGACTGAGGTTTAAATGCTAATGGAAAAAGAAATCCATTGTTATTCCTAATTGTGAATTTGAGCTCTTGGAGTGATACCTAAAAGACTTCCTTGCACCTGGAAACGCTGAATTTATTAGACCCGAGAACCCTAATTTTACAAAACAAACAGTAACCCTTACCTTGCTTGGAACTGTCTATATTCTTAGGTGCTACCTTAATAATTCTTAGATCCTTGGTTAGGACTTGAATTATTAAGTTTCCACCGGTGTTAGACTGTGAATCTAACTGTAGATTACCTAGTAATCTATACTTGAACAGTATCACAGACCTCTCCTCTTGATATATTTTGATTTATGTTTTAATGTAGATATATTTGTATGATTGTAAGCCACCCGGAATAACCTTAGATGGATGTAAGTTGGGCGGTCAATAAAATTTATAAATAAATAAAATAAATATTCAAGCCTAGTGTCAGATAATTTATTCCTCTAACCCTTTATTGGTTATTTAAGACCCCAACCTGAGGTCTTCTCTGTTGCTTCCCATACAAATGTTTTAGCTGCTGTGCCAGGATCACATATATACGAAACATGTACTGTATCACAGTTGAGCTATATCCTTTTAAATTGCACGTTAGTGGGTTCCTAATACGTTTGTGACTGAAGCAGGCTTGAAAAGGAACATTCAGTTTTATAGCTCAGTTTGCCACTGTCTAAGAAATTCTGTGGTAGTTTTGGTGTATAGTATGTAATAAATTGAGAAATTATTATTGCTGTGGTGCCAGTTGGATCATAAGCATAAGCCAATTGGGATTAATTATTTTTTTTTAAAAAAAACCTTTGTAATACTGTAATTAAATAACATGTTGTTAAATATTTTGATAAGAAAAAGAGATGGGTATAGGCTGTAGTCCTAGAATTGAGTAGTGCATGCTAAAAAGAGGTTCTTTAAAAGGAGAGATAGCTAAATATTGTAGTGGTAAATCTGTAGCTTCCTTATTTTGTCATCAAGAGTTTGTTCAGCCATAACTTGCATAGGCTCTCTGCTGTAACGCTGAGCTGTAACTTAGCACATAAAACCTATTTTTATCCTTGACAGTTTCTGAGCAAAGGCCAACAGATGTGTAGGAGTATCTGTTTAAGCTTTGCTCACTGTTGTGTTATTTGCTAGAAATAAAACATCCAGAAAGAGAAAGGATGTATTACTGGACTATCTTGATCTGCAGAGATATGCAAGTGTTTATTTTACTAAAAAGTCCTGGTTTAGCAGAATATAAAGGAAGTTAGATTGTTACCGCAGATTTATGGGCCCTGTGTAAGATTACATGGAAATCAAGTATAATTAATGGTTGATTGATGCAGACTTTCGCTTTTCAGAAGGACCCATTTTATCTTTGAAATGACAAGACAGAATTAGCCTCAATTCTCAGAAAACAAACCACATTCCCTAATTCAGACAGAACTGTAAACAAACTCGGACTGGAACCACCTGTGTCATTTGTTAACTGCTAAGCCAGTATCTAGGCAAATTTATCTCAATGTGCCATATGAATGCTCTGACTTTGCCTCTAATTTGCTACTGCCTGCTGAATTTGCAGGCATTTATTATCCTACCTTTTATTTTTGGTCAGCCCCAGTCAGTATGCATACCTAATGTTCCTGCCTCCCATTCCCACCCAACAACAATCCTGTGAGGTAGGATGAGTTGAGAGAGAATGCATTCAGTCTTAGCTCCACAAGGCCGTCTGGAAACAGCGAGGAACCAGCCCCTGCCGTGTCGGCTCCGCCCCCTGGGCGCATGCTGGGGAGGTGTCACCCTTTGTGAGGAATGAAGAAATGCACCATCGCCTGGAAGTGGCCAGCAAATGGCCCTCACCTACTTCACATATCCGGCTTGATGGGCTCTGCCCTGGTCCCACCCCTTTCTGCCAGAGACCCTCAAATCTGTCCCACTCCTGCCCAGGCCCCCACAGGCACCCTTGATACAAATGATGTAGAGCTGGCCACGCCCACCCAGTAGGCCACACCCCCAAGGGCAACCGCAATGCTGATGCGGCCCTCAATGAAATTGAGTTTGACACCTCTGGCATAACGTGTCAGAGGTTTGCCATATCGCTATGCTGTAGCCAGAGACCCTCTCATCCCATCAGTGGTTTAACCAATCATTCATTCTTAGTGGAAAAGTCAAATTGAACTTGGAATTGTCTGCATGCAAAACAGTCCATTCTACCTGTTAGGCTGTGTCCCTCACATTGATTTGCAAGGGTAACATTAAACCTGCGAATCTAAGGATTGCATTTTTTAATTTTGACTCCATCTTTCTGTTCCTTATCAATACTTTCCAGAGGGTCGTCAAAGAGTGAAGTGGATGCAGGTGAGAAGCCGTAGACGTGCAGCGCATGTTAGGTAGATGATGAAACAGCTCTTTGAATTCAAGTCATAATGTTCAGCAGCTGAGGAGCTCATTATTCTATTTTAATATTTTTCAACAAAGATATCAGCTGTCCAGAAGATAGGGATATTTGCTGGATATTTTATGTATTTATTGTACGATCAACATTGCCTTGCAAATGTGACGTTGGATACATGTATAATCTATGTGTTCCATTCCAAAACAATAGCAATTCTCCATTTTTTTTATTAATCTCCCAATATCATTATAAAATCTTTGGACCCCCTTGATGGATAAGATCTAACCTTTAATCCATCATTTTGTTCCCTTAAAAATTGCTGTTGGCTGTCTGCAGTATTACTTTTATTAGGCTACTTCACAGTTTCCTTGGTTATTAACACATTCAGAAGTGGTTATGCAACAGTGCTTTCTAGGAAGGCAGATGAAGTGCTGTACCCTCTATGAGATAAGAAGCTGGTTTCACCTTTTTTTTGGGGGAATCTTCTGAGAATGGACTCAAGTTGAAACTCTTCCTAATAACCCTTACAGCTTCCAGTTGCCAAGCTTCCGGGAAAACGTAGACTGGAGTTACCTCTTACCTAGCTAAACTAATAATAATAATTGTTTTTTTAGCAATAGACTAATTTTGCACAGTACAGTTAGCCTATTTCCTCTGTTTTCCACATAAGGTAAACCAGAAGCATATGTGTTTGTTAATATTTTTCTTTCTTCATCTTAGCGGTGTGAAAGCTTTTGCATTAAAAAAAAACATTTTAACAAGCAAAATGCTTTGATTTGTGTGATACACGCCTACATTTGTGGAATTTTTTACTAGATTTTTCTTTACTTAGTTGCTATTCTAGACTTTCTTCTTCAAGGTTTTGAAACTGACTAGCATAGGGTTCAAAAGCTTTAAGCATGATTTGTTTTGCTTTGCTATGGTTGCATTCATTTTCATTCTCTGTTTAAAGTATCAGTAGCTTCTAGAATTACTGAACACCATGCTAAAAATAACTGGGGGCAGTATACTGTAGTGATGGGCCTCGCATAATGAATGACATAATCAATTTCAACTGAACCTTCTTAGAAGATTATAAAATAGCAGCGGTAAAGTTCTGAAAAGGAATAATTATAGCTTTTTCAGACCTTGACATTTTCTTGCGTGTTCTGGCTTTGCTTTGGAGCATGAAGCACTATTGCTGCAGCGTTAGAACTCCAGCGGTGGGTGATTCCTTGTGCAAGTCTGTATTGCTTGAATTATTTTGGAAATTGGTTCAGAGCAGTGATTTCAAAGCTTTCTTGTGTTCTGAGAACTGTTTACACATTGGCTGCTTTTTCATAGAATATTTTCTGTTGGTAAACAGTCACAGTTTTGCAGACCAAAGGAAACGCAGCGGATGTGTTGTAATGTACAATACTTTGACCTCAGTAAAGCAATTGACAAAAATCTCATCGCATCCCTGTGGATAAAATCTGCGCACGTGAGCAAGATGGTATTGTGGTTTGGTGGATATGTAACTAGCTGAATAATGTGATACAGCAATTAAAAAGCCACTACATACTTTGGGCTGCATTAATAATAGAGTTGTGCTCAGATCAGGGGAAGTAATAGTTCCATTGTATTCTGTACTGGTTAGACCTCACTTGAAGTACTAAGCATTGTATTTTAAAGGGGACATGGAAAAACTGGAAAGTATTAAGATGAGAGCTACCAGGGTTCAGGAAACTAAACTATATTGGGAATTATTAAAGGATCTGGGTAGATTACGGGCAAATATCTCAATGAACAAATAACTTAAAAGGCTGTTATGTTTGTTTTAACTTGACAGCAGAACAGCAAACAAATAGGTTGACCTGGAAGAGTTGTAAACTGACAGGTAGTCCTCGACTTACAACAATGATCATTCAAAGTTACAATAGCACTGAAAAAAGTGACCTTTTTTACATGACCATTGAAGCCTCCCCAGGGTCACATGATCAAAATTCAAAGGCTTGGCAACTGACTCACATTTACAACAGCTGCAGTGTCCCCAGGTCACGTGATCCCCTTTTGTGACCTTCTGACAAACAAAGTCAATGGGAGAAGCCAGATTCACTCAATGACCACGTCGCTATCTTGAACAACTGCAGTGCTTCACTCAACAAATGTGGCAAGAAAGGTTGTAAAATGGGGCAAAACTCGCTTAGCAAATATTTCACTTAGCAACAGAAATTTTGGGCTGAATTATGGTTGTAAATCGAGGACTACCTGTAGGGACTTCTTGATGGCTGAACTGCTAGTTTGCTTAAAACAGCAAGGAGTTCAGTTTTATTTGAAATGTTTAAATGTGGATTGGATGGCCACATAATCAGGATGGTTTATAGTAGGTTCCTGGGGCTTGTCTGGGTGCATGTTCACTATGAAAGAGACAGTGACTAGTGTTGGGCTCCAACTTAATAATAATAAAATTGGAAGGGACCTTGGAGGTCATCTGGTCCAACCCCCTGCTCAGGCAGGAAACCCTATACCATTTCAGTCAAATGGCTGTCCAGTCTCTTCTTACAAACTTCCAGTGTTGGAGCATTCACCGCTTCTGGAGGCAGGTTGTTTCACTGGTTAATTGTTCTAACTGTCAGGAAGTTTCTCTTTAGTTCTAGGTTGCTTCTCTCCTTGATTAGTTTCCATCTGTTGCTTCTTGTCCTACCTTGAGGCGCTTTGGAGAATAGCTTGACTCCCTCTTCTTTGGGGCAGACCGAGATACTGGAAGACTGCTATCCTGTCCCCCCTTGTCCTTCTCTTCATTAAACTAGACATTCCCAATTCTAGCAACCGTTCCTTATATGTTTTAGCCTCCAGTCCCCTAATCATCTTTGTTGCTCTTCTCTGTACTCTTTCTAGAGTCTCAACATCTTTTTTACATCGTGGTGACCAAAAGCTGGATGCAGTTTCTTCTGCAACTTCTTTTGAAAGCTGAGAGAACATTTTAGAACATGCACGATGCAGAATGGGTGGTTCTCCATGGGGTTTTGTTCAGTATTATTGAGGGGGGTCTTTCTGAAATGTCCATGTCTATGGGGATTCTCAGTCCCCCAGGTCATGATTTTCCCAAATGTGCTGTTCAAAAGGCAACTGGACTTTCTTGGTTTTTCTTCCTTGAAAATGTTTATCCAGGAAGCTTCTCCAGTACAAAAACTGTACATGTTTCCTTGGGACCAAGTTTGAAAACCTTTGGATTGAAGGTTGAGATTTGAATCTAGAAGCGTTTCATTTGAAATCCCATACTGAAGGATCTTCGGGAAGCTTCTCATCATTTATTTGGTCCTCTTGGCAAAGATTTCTCTTTTCAAAACAAGCGAGTAGAATTACTGGTACAGAATAACCTGGATCTTGCCATTTCCTGGGAGAGAGAGCTTGGATTAAGGTGCCAGCTGGCTGCATTGGCTGTCAACACCAAGCCTGGCATAGCCACTTGTTATTTTTTTTTCCTTTATAGAAGCTTTTCTTTTCTTTTCTTTCAAAAGGATGTCCCCCTCCCAAGGTCAGAGTTCTGGGTAAAGAATCTTGAGGTCTCTCCTCTTTCAGACAGCCATTTATCAGAGGTAATATGAAAATTACTTCTTCAGTTATGCAGCTGATTCTTGGCTGTGGTATTATTTTATCTTCTGGCTTCCTTGCAACAGTGGTACAGGTCTCTAGTGGTGGTGGTGGAAGCTCAATTATGGTAATATCTCCCCTATAGGGATTAAAGTAGGACATCTACACTGTTTACAGCTCATTAGGAAAGCAACAGCAGTTGTGTCACACACATATAGGGCCTCTCTTCCCCACATTTTTCTCAGCTTATAAAGAGGGCTATGCGTATTTTTGCTCTGGTGATAAAATTAAGTGAATAGAATAGATTGATATCCCTTTGCACAATATGTTTGAAGGATTAGATTTTTAGAAATAGTTCTGGCATTCTTTTTCGTTTTGGTTTGTTTTTCTGGTGGATTGAATAGGCAAGCAAGTAATATGGTTAACCAAAGAATGAGAAGAATACATCTGCCTGGGGCAGGAAAGAAGCTAGAATTCATTGGTAGAGTAGTAAGTGTTTTGCAGCCCTTTGTCCTATGAAATTGGTTTTGAATTTTGCTCTGTGTGTGTAAGCAATTGAAAAGGGAAATTTAAAGACATAAGTAGCGTTAAAAACCTTGTTCTTCGCTACACACATGCCACACATTTCTTCTGGTTTGAAAATAAGTGCCAAATCCTATACAGTAGTCTCTTTCTCAGCCCAGTCATACCTTCAATTATCCTTTGAGATTGATTAAGCTGAGAAAGAGACTGTAGGTAGTCCTTGATTTACAACAGTTTGTTTTAGTGGCTGTTCAAAGTTATAACTCACTTGCAAAAAGTGACTTATGACCGTTGCAGCATCCCCGCGGCCAGGTGATCAAAATTCAAATGCTTGGTAACTAGCATGTATTTATGACAGTTGCAGTGTCCCAGGGACATATGATCACCTTTTGTAACTCTCTGATAAGCAAAGTCAGACTCAATTGTGTGATGGTAAGTCAAGGACTTCCTGTAATCGCTTTGTCAGCCTAATCAATTCCTCAATTATTTGAGATTGATTAAGCTGAGAAAGAGAATACAGACAGTCCTCAACTTACAACAGTTCATTTAGTGACCATTCAATGTTAAAATGGCACTGAAAAAAATGACCATTTTTCACACTTAAGACTGTTGCAGCATCTATATCAGTGGTGGTGAACCTTATGGCACGGGTGCCAGAGGCGGCACTCAGAGCCCTCTCTGTGGGCACTCGCACCGTCGCCTCAGTCCTAGGCCTTCAGCTGGGTTTTATAAAACCTTTTCGCTTTAGGCTTCCGCTGCCGTGTGCAAAAAAAAAAAAAAAAGATTCAATCAATCAGTCAATTTCAACTTCTCGTGGGAAAAAAAAGATCTCGCAAAGTTGGAATTGATTGATTGAACTTTTTAGTCCCATCCAGTCTGCCGTTATCACCGCAGCCATGCCCACCCAATGGGCCACACCCACCCAGCACCCAACGATGCCTAAGTGGGTTTTGGGTTGCAATTTGGGCAATCGGTCTCTAAAAGGTTTGCCATCACTGATCTATATGGTCACATGGTCAAAATTCAGATGCTTGGCAATTGACTCCTACTTATGACAGTTGCAATGTCCAGGGGTCCTATGGTCACCTTATGTGACCTTCTGACAAGCAAAGTCAATGGGGAAGCCAGATTCACTTAACAACCATGTTACTAGCTCAACAACTGCAGTGATTCACTTAACAACTGTGGCAAGAAAAGTCGTAAATGGGGCAAAATTCATTTAACAAATGTTTCCCTTAGCAACAGAAATTTTGGGCTCCATTGTGGTCATAAGTTGAGGACTACCTGTACTGAATGAGAAATTGGGGAAAAATCTTTCTCCCTGTATAGATGTCATGCAATAAGCTAGCTGATGCAAATTTAATCATACATTATCTTATATTAAAGAGGCCACTGGCACAATATAAGCCTTTGTTGCTTCTAAAAAACTTCAAAGGGCCTCCATGGAGAAGTATGTTGGAACAGGAGATGAGAAACTTCTTTGATTTAGGCTGACTTTTTCTCTTGAGAACTGCTTTTTCTCTAAAGTAGCATAAATCTTCAAATTTTCCCTAAATAATTTCATTTTTAATGTGTTCTATCTAGCTGTCTGTCTGTCTTCTCTTATATTGAAGATTATATGAAAATCATGTTTCATTTTAGTTAACTGTTCACAGCACTTCATATGACAAAAGAGGAAACATTGATTATTTAAGATGCTAGCTGTTTGATATCTTTGTATCCTCTTATGAGCAATTTCCTATTTTTATGGGGAAAATAGTAACATGTTAATGAAAAATCTCCCTTTGCCGTTCAAACAACTATCCTTGTGTCTGTATATTACATTTCTGTTCAAATATTCTTTCTTTGTTACTTGGCCTCTTAGGTTTTTTTTTTATTAAAAATGTTAAGGTATCATATTCTTTGGCAATTTATCTGGCTCATGTGGAGACATGTTCTGTTCACATCCTGTTCAAAGCAGATTAGAGCTTTTTGCACAACTACTTGCCAGAATTTCTTTATTTGCTTTTATCTTTGTACTTGCTATGCATAAAAGCTGGAAAGGTTTCATTAGCTACACCTTCTAGGTTTTTGCTAAGTCAGCCATAACATATCCATGGTATCGTTACTGAGCAAGGAAAATTAGTCAAAGATGGCAAAGGTGGATTGGGGCGTCATCACCTTGTTGTCAGAATAGGATCGACATCTATTTTTTTTTTAATATGTGCTTGGATTTTGTTTTCTGAAGAGAGAGAGAGAGTGTGTGTGTGTGTGTACACACAATTTTTTTTTGTGTCTGACAAACTCTTTGTCAGCCACAAAAAATTTGAATTTACAGTGTTCACAGTATGTGCAAAACATGCTCCTAGATTGGAGCGAAACGCAGAACAGACAGATTTATCCTATACTTCAGTGGTGGCGAACCTATGGAACAGGTGCCAGAGGCGGCATTCAGAGCCCTCTCTGTGGGCGCGCGCGCCGTCGCCCCAGTCCTAGGCCTTCAGCTGGGTTTTATAAAACCTTCCTGCTTTAGGCCTCCGCCACCGTGTGCAAAAAAAAAAAAAAAAGGTTCAATCAGTCAATTTCAACTTCTTGCGGGGAAAAAAAAAGATCCTGCAAATTTGGAATTGATTGATTGAACTTTTTAGTCCCACCCAGTCTGCCGTTACCACTGCAGCCATGCCCACCCAGTTGGCCACGCCCACCCAATAGGCCACACCTACCCGGCACTCGACGATGCAAAAGTAGGTTTTGGGTTGCAGTTTGGGCACTCGGTCTCTAAAAGGTTCGCCATCACTGCTATACTTGGTAGACCGGGTGCTCCAGCGCGCATGCGCACACACGCACACACACACACACACACACACACACACAATGTAATTTAATGTGCAATGTGTTTGTAAATATGTTTTGTTGTTGAAATTTAATATAATTTCCTGGATAAAAAAAATAATTTTGGCTATAATTCCAAACATGTATAATATGAGGCCCCTGTTTCTCAATAAACACACTTTTTATTGCTGTGTATGACATTTGCATTCATTAGGAATGTAGGGAGTGGAAGCTTTTATGGAATTGCTTTTCTTTGAGAACTTGGCAGACCCTATTCTGGAAGCAGTAGTAGGGCACTCTTACTTCAGGTTGCCTTTAAATAGGGAAATAATTTAATTAAGAATTAATTAGCTTTTGGATCTGTCGCTGGTATTATAAGGCTCAAGAGTCCTTAGTGTTATGAAGTGCCTTTGATCAGATTAGAGTTACTTATAGCCCTGCTTGGGTAGATACTTGCTTCTGTGCAGTATCCTATAGCCCAGGGCTTTTCAAACTTTTCACCCATTGTACCACTTTTAGGATATAGCAACATCCGAGTACCACCAGTCGCCTAGCAAGGTGTCAAAAACTTGATGACAAAAAAAGGAAAAAAGTGATAAAGTATAGGTAGTCCTCGACTTACAATAGTTCGCTTAGTGACTGTTTGAAGTTACAATGGCACTGAAAAAGTACCTCCCAATGAACAGCCGAGTAAGTCACCTGCCTGCCCACCCGGCTGCGCTCTTCCTTCTGTCTGAGGTTTTCATTATTGTGAGCATTTCTGTTGAGGATTGGCAGCAGGGGTGGGGTAGGGTGTGTGTGGTTTTTATTTCCCCCTGTCTGCTGGGTGGTTGCAGCAGGTTTTGGTCATTTCACATTACCCTGGGACACTGTGATCGTCATAAATATGAATCTGTTGCCAAGCATCTGAATGTAAATCATAAAACCCTGGAGATGCTGCAACATTCCAGCTGATCGATGCTTCTTCTGGGCTCAGCAGAAGCACCAGGAGCCTGGCGCAGATCCTGGCGCTTCCTCTGAGCCCTGACAGCCCTGCAGCTCCAGCCGTCTTTCGCTCAGGCTTGTGCAGTGCTGCCACCGATTCAGCTCATTTCCCTCCCCCACTACCACTTTTCTAGGATGGTCGCGTACCACCTGCCAGGTACCAATGTACCACAGGTGGTACCCGTACCACTGGTTGAAAATCCCTGCTATAGCCTAATGTTTCATTTAGATTGCATTATTTGAGGGGCTGCCCTTGTAGACTGTTCAGAAACTTCCATTCATGCAAAACACTGCAGCAAAATGGTGCTATATTCATACAACTTCTGTAAAGCCTCCACTGCTTCACGCTTTCAATGTTACAAATTGTCCTCAACTTACAGCCTTCATTTAGTGACCCTTTGAAGTTAAAAAAATAACTTAAAACTGGTTCTCACACTTATGACTGTCATAGAATCCGAACGGTCACATGATCAAAATTTGAGGGCTTGGCAACTGGCATATATTTAAGACGTTTGCAGTGTCCTGGGGTCATGTGATTGCCATTTGTGACTCTTTCCTAACTGGCTCTTGAAAAGCAAAGTCAGTGTGGGGAAGCCAGATTTGCTTAACAACCATATAATTCACTTTATGACAGCTGCAAAAAAAGTCATAAAATTGGGCATGATTTAAATATCTCGCTTAATGACAAATTCCAGTCCCAAATTGAGGATTACCTATACAGGTAGCCTCAACTTATGACCACAATTGAGCCCCAAATTTCTGTTGTTCAGTGAGACAGTTGTTAATTGAGTTTTGACCCATTTTACAACTTTTCCTGCCTCAGTTGTTAAGTGAAACACTACAGTTGATAAGTTAGTAACCCGGGTTGTTAAGTGAATCTGACTTTTCTTTGACTTTGCTTGTCAAAAAGTCACAAAAGCAGATCATGTGGCCCTGGGACACTGCAACTGTCATAAATAGGAACCCATTGCCAAACATTTGGATTTTGGTCACATGTTCATGGGATACTGCAAAGATAATTATGAAAAATGGTCATAAGTCCCTTTTTTCAGTTCATTGTATTTCAAATATATGCTTCAGAGAAGATTTTATTGTATATTGCATTTATAAATTATTTTAATTAAAAAACACATAAGGATCTTAATCTATAGTGCACTGTCCTGGGAGACCTCAGTTTTGAAAGACAGCATATAATTTTTTAAATAAATAAATAAATAAACAAACATTTCTTGCCTCATCCTAAACTTTCTGTGAAGATAAGCATTTCATGCTTGACTTCTTGAATATATTTCCACCTAGAAAATGATCCCATGATGACTCAGCTTTTTGAGACACAATTTTTATGTGCAAAGTCTGTCTTGGATTGCCAAATTAGTATCTGAAAAATTTGCCTAAAAGAAAGCTTTTGCATAATTATCTTTTGTTCCTTAATCACAGAGAGCTGATGAAGTTGAATGCTTATTTTTTCTTGTTGTTAACTGTGAGATCAGTTGCAGCCAGTTGCCGTTATAGCCTTGATGAATGAGGTTTGAGTTTCTCCGTTAGGAAACTGAAGCATTTCTTAAAACCTATTTCTGCAGCTGTGACTTTTATATTTCCAACAGCTTTACATTTCTTACTTTGAAAAACTGCCTGACTGGATTTAATTTCAGTGGTAAAATTAAAGATGTCAGTTGTTTCCAAATGCATTTTCTGGAGCTCGAGGCTTACTGTTGTGCAAATATTCTCATATTATGTGACTAGATTATTAATTATCACTTTCTGCAATAAACAAATATTTATTGCTTATTTAAAGAAAATAGTTTCGTTTCTTGTGTCAGAGATTTAATGCTGTTTTTAAAAATCTATTTTAAGGTTAATGTATATTTTGGTAAAGTATGGATTGATTAAGCTCTTTTAGGATATGGCTTTTAATTTATGCATATAACATGAAGACTCAAATCCTTGTGGCATGCTATACACGAAGGACTTCTAAAAATGAAATTCTCTGGAAGAGTTGAATTTCCATGATCTCACAGTGGCTTGGCATTTGTAGAAATTAAAATTCAACCATTTGAAGGATGCCTTTTTATAGAGAACTGCTTTGCATTCTTTTCTTTCTGTACTATGGAAATTACTTTTAACTACATTCTAGCTTTTTCTGGCTACAGTCAATTACAACTTATACTTCTATTGACAATCAATTACAATTTATGTTGGACATTTTCAGTCTTTATTAGACTTGTAATGTTGCCCATCTTGCCTAGATGACTTTAACCTTAGTTTGCCACTTGTGATGGTCACAGTTCAGTGCAATGCAAATTAATTGATTTCAGAAGTAAAAGGTAAATTGATCATTAAGTTCTCCAGCACCAGGAAAAAAAATGTTGGCCTGTGTCAGATTTGCCTTACATAAAATAGGCTGCAATTTTGTAGTAGTTACACTGTAAGAAATGATTACCTAATCAACCTTCCATGGTGAAGAACCATATTAAAGTTTTGTTGTTTTTTTTTATATGTAATCAAATGAAAATTTGCAGGTGTGTATGTTTGGACAGGAGGATAGATTTAAATCTCTTCACAGAGAACTTTATGTGCTAGCATAGAATGTGGAAATTAAAGTACAAAGTGCAGTTTGGGTTTTGCCATATTTTATTATGGATGTTTGCTGTTGCTAAAAACACTTGCACTGTGTTTGCAAATCAAGGGTGGAAGTGAATTGAAAGATTAGTATAATGTTCTCATCTTTTTCAAAATGTTTCCTTGATTTATTGGTAGCTTGATTCAAACACTCTTGCCTTGGTATACTTTTGAGGTTAGTAAAATAAAAAAAAAGGTTATTTCTGGGCAGTTTTTAAAACTTGCTGCAACAATGACTATACATGGGGCTGCCCTTGAATTCCACTCTAGAAACTTCAACTATTATAGAATGCAGCAATATGGGCACTGTTGGGCATGCCTTAGGTGTGCCCATGTAACACCTTTGCATTATGAGCTGCACCGGTTTCCAGTTTACTTCTGGGGGCTGGTTGTTCCTATGAAGCCCTACAAGGCAGAGAGCCTGGTTAATCTAAAGACCACCTATCTCCCATAGCATCTGCTGGGCCAGTTTGGTCTGTCAGGGTTGGAGCACTCCAGACTCCTTAAGTTAAACAGTATGATTCTATCGGGATCCTGGCTGTGTGCCTTCTCTGTTGCAGTACCTGCCCTATGGAATAAGGTTCCTCCCCAAATCCAAATGATTGCAAATCCAAAATGGTTTTTCAAAGGGGCCCGGCTCTTCACTCAGACCTTTAGGTCAGGGATCTTCAATCTTGGCCCTTTTATGACTTGTGGACTTCAACTCCCAGAATTACTCAGCCAGACCACTGCTTTAGGTGAAGATGATTGAAGCCTCCCTTTTAACTTAGATTGTTTCCATTTGTTTCTTATTTATTTATTTATTCATTCATTCATTTATTCATTTATTTATTTATTTATGAGACTTATATATTATATACCGCTTTAAGTGCAAGCACTCTCTAAGCGGTGTACACCAGTAAGCAATGTATATATATATATATTTACATTGCCCCCAACAATATGGGTCCTCATTTTACCTACCCCGGAAGGATGGAAGGCTGAGTCAACCTTGAACTGGTGAGATTTGAACCGCTGACCTGTTGAACACAGCAAAAGTGGCCTGCAGTACTACACTCTAACTGCTGCGCCACCTCGGCTCCTTCCATCTCTACCCTTTTTTTGTTTCTTGCTGTCTTTATTATCTTGTTTTCATGGTTTAAATCTTTTGTAAACAGGAAGTCATTAATACATGTAAATACAGAATAAAAAAACCAAAACAAACACACACTTAATAGAAATCTCCCAGATGACAATTGGAATCATTTGTAAAAGCATCCTAGAATAGTGGCGATTTGTTTGTTTGTAAAATTTATTAGCCATCCATCTTACCGCAAGGCAACCCTTAGGTGGCTTATAATATTAAAAGATAAAACTGTACAAAACCTAATGACATAAATACAATACTATTAAAAAAAAATCAAATAATCGCGTAATGATCTTCCAGAAGAGAAGGGGTGAAGGAAAGAAATCTCAAAGTAGAGGGATTGCAGTAACACTACTGATGATAGCTCGACACAGACAGATCCCAAAGCCAACAGGGGATAGCCATATTTTTAAAAGCTTCTGGAAAAGAAGGGAAGTAGGCTGTCCCAAAGATGGGGATCCCTCGTCGAAAACGCCCACTGTTGGGGTTAAGTGTCAGAGCAGTGATGGCGAACCTTTTAGAGACCGAGTGCCCAAAAACTGGCCCCGCTCCGCCACCCTGCCCACTCTGCTCTGCCCCCCATCCCCCACCCCGCCTGCCCACAGGACCACTCACCGCCTCCAGGGCCCGCGCAGATCGCCCAGGCAGCCCAGCAGCGCTATGGCGGCCACACCTTCTGCCTGCGGCTTTCAGTATCAACTGCATGATGGGGTGTGAGGACAGAGTCTTGTCTATGCTGTCTGGCTGCCATGTCTTTGGCTGCGCTGCTCCTTGTGGGCTATGCTCGGGGGGAGACTCTCCTTCAGGGGGGCTGTTGGAGAGGATGGGGTCGCGGGGGGAGCAAGGCTGGGGCAACGCCACGTGTGCCCACAGAGAGGGCTCCAAGTGCCGCCTCTGGCACCCGTGCCATAGGTTCGCCACCACTGTGTTAGAGGGTCAGAATTTGTTCAGGAAAGGTGATCTTTTAAACAGGTCTTTAAAGGTAACAGCCATCACCTTCCCTTGCACCTGAAACAAACTGGTGACCAGTATAGCTCCCTCAGCAGTGGATATAAAGGGCAGTATGTTTGTAACCCTTCATTTATACCAGCTGAAGTTTTTGGGTGGCTTTGAAAGGCTTTTGGAGGAAATTATAGTACAGATAGCTCTTAGCAATAGCACTTAGACTTATATACTGCTTATATACTTATATACCGCTACATAGTGCTTTAAGCACTCTCTGAGCTGTTTATAATGTCAGCACCTTGCCCCCAACAACCTGGGTCTTCATTTTAGCGACCTCGGAAGTATGGAAGGCCGAGTCAACCTTGGGCAGGTCAATATCGAAGACCTGCCTATAGGCAGAGTTGGCTTGCAATACTGCATTCTAACCACTGCGCCACCACGGGGCATGAGTGATGGGCTTCAGTGTGTCTTGTGCCAGATAAAATCACAATTGGTGCACTAGCTGTAGCATAAAAAGGCTGTCTTGGCCACAGTCTCCACCTGCTCCTCCAATGAGTATGAGCAGTTTTATCCTCAAAATGTTTAGTCAGTTAAGTGCAATACATACTAATACTGTTCCAGACCATTCTTTTTATTAAATTTGGACTAGTGCAGTTGCATGATATCCTACAGATCAAGTGAGGCAGGGAAGCCACCTGTTGCCTTGTCTTTATAGGTTCAGATTTGAGCTCATAACTGTTTGTGGTTGCACTTTTCATTCCCCCCCCCCCAGCATTGCTCTAGGCATCTCTTCATCTGAGTCATTTTCCATTGCTTTTTAGAAAAACACGAAACTGATTAGGATTGGTGGGCAGGGAGAGAGACCATTAAGGTCAATCTTGTATAGTACCTTGTTCACCTCTGTATTTCAGAGGTTAACACAACATTTGACAGAAGTACCTTTGAGATCCTTGAGTAGTTTGGAAACCTGTGGATCCATCAAGTGCTCAAGTGGGCCGTCTAAATCACCTCTTCCTGAGGAGCCTGGTAGGCCCAGTCAACTCCAACTTTAAGTGATTGTGTTCTTCACTTCCTTGTAATAGTGTGTTTCCATTTTTATTTGAACAATCTTTGCACAGAGGCTCAAAATTGCATCTTGCCTTAGTAGGCAGCCCTTTGTGTTTTCACAGCCCCTTGCTTTAAATTCTTTGGGCCATTCTGAGGACCGAAAGGATAATATCTGTTGGCACGTAAGGATATGAAACATACAGCATCTAAAGAAGTCTGCATTTTTGGGCCTACTCCAAAGCTCTCCAATAGTAAACTTGCACTGGTTACCTCTTTATACTACATCAGGAAGGAGAAAGTCACCTTTCATATTATGGTCTACAGCAGACCAAAACTTATGCTAGTTATAAGTTCATTATGACGTTGAGACCATTTTTCTCTCCCATGTTTCACTGAGAATTTGAAGGAGAGGATTTGTTTGCTAGTGGACATCCTGTCGTTTTAGAGTATTGCAGTGGTTTAGGTGCTGGCCTAGAAACTAGGAGACGGTGAATTCTAGTCCCGCCTTAGGCATGAAAGCTGGGTTGGGCCAGTCGCTCTCTCTCAGCCCAACTCACCTCACAATTTGTTGATGTGGGGAAAATAGGAAAGTGTATGATGTATGTTGGCTGCCTTGAGTTATTTATAAAGTAATAAAGGCAGGATAAAAGTCAAATCAAATAAGTAAAGCGCCCTTGATGCTAACTGCTAAACAACTCAGTGGTCAATTCACATACTGTGGTTGAGACTGTCTATGCCAGTGGGGTCGAATGACCATTTCACGGGGGTCGCCAAACAACGCAGTCTGCCATTTTTTCCCCCTTTTCCTTAGCTGTGCTATTCCCTTTTATTCTATTGGCTTTTGAAAGCCAATAGAATAGACTCTCTCTTCAAAAGTGAATACGAATTGTCCAGGCTGTCTCTGCCCTGCTGAGCCCGCCAAAAGTCCCATTCTGCAAACGGTGCTGCACCAGTTGAGTAGTCCTCGACTTATGACCGGTTGAATAGTCCTCGACTTACGACCGGTTGGGGGTCGCGGCATTAAAAAGGTTGAGAACCACTGGTCTATGCAGATCAAATCTATTTTTTGTTGGCTACTTTTTTTCTTTAAATAATCTCTTAAAAGTTTTTGCTGCTGCTGATGACTGATTTTAGGGAAGAAGGAACGGTTTTTCTTGTCTCTGAGCCCAGCATGAAACAAGTTGGGCTGCTAAAAAATATAATTTGTTTCCAACCCAGAAATGCTATCTTCTGTCAATTCTTAACTGTAATATGCTTTGTGAGTTAGTGATTTTTCTGGTGTTACTTACGTTTACCTAACATACTGTGAAGAAGAATAAATCCTAGTGGAAAGGATTGATTGGGATTGTGTGTCCCATTAATTAAGCGGCTAATGCTCATATTGTATTGTTGGACTATGATTCCTAGTTTTTCATGTCTTCAGGTATTATTTTAGTGTCCCATAACTGTCAGCCTTCCCAGGTAGATGAGATAGGAAACATGACCAGATGACCTAAGCCTACTTTATAGGTAGTCCTCGACTTACAGCCATTCATTTAGTCACCGTTCAAAGTTACAAAGGCACTGACACAACCGTCGAAGCATCTCCATGGTCATGTCATCAAAATTCAGATTCTTGGCTCATTTTTGCGACAGTTGCAGAGTCCCAGGGACTTGTGATCACCTTTTGCAACCTTCTGAAAAGGAAAGTCAATGGGGAAGCCCGATTCATTTAACAACCGTGTTACAGCTAAACAACGGTAGTGATTCTCTTAACAACTGTGGAAAGAAAGATTGTAAAATGGGGCAAAACTCACTTAACCAGTGTCTCGCCGGTCATAAGGACTACTGTATTCTTTTTATTGAAGATTTTTTAAAATTTTACAAAAAAAATTTCCCTTCCCCAGACCCACCCAACCCACCCCAACCCTCCCCCAACCTTCCCAGAGCTGAATACAGGCTTACCGTAAATGCCGGTGTATAAGACGACTTCTGCGAGCGCTGAAATCGGCGCCAAAGACGGGGGTCATCTTATACGCCGAGTCGTCTTATACGCCGGAAATACTGGTAGTTTCTGGCGTATAAGACGACGTTCTAGGAATGCGGCCCGGCTATAAAGACGGGGGTCGTCTTATACGCCGGGTCGCCTTGTACGCCGGCATTTACGGTAATTAGAATTTAAAAGAAAAAATTTTAAACACAAATAAACCATATACAAATTTGGTTACAATAATTAAACAAATCATAAAATACTTTAACACCAATATTTAAAAAACTGAAAGAGAAAAAGAAAAGAAACAAGAAAAAAAAGAAAAAAAAGAGATTAGAAAGAAAAAAAAATATCTAAAAAATATCTTAAACTTTAAATATAAATTATTCAAAGGCTAAATAATATTTTTTTATATCATACTTATATTGTATAAAATTTATCCATCTTTTCCATACCAAAAGGTACTTCTCTTGCGATTGATCTTTCAAGAAAGCCGAAATCTTTGCCATTTCCGCTAAATGAGAAACTTTAAGAAACCATTCTTGCAGAGTAGGCAAAGATTCCTTCTTCCAACATTGCCCTACTAACAACCTAGCCGCTGTAATTAGATTTAACATTAATATAGTTTCTTTACTGTCACAATCGGAAACAATACCCAACAAAAACAATTGTGGAGTAAATTTTATCCTTCTTTTAAGGACTACTGTATTGTAAGGCTACATTAATGTAATCTTGCAGGTTTGAAAATACAAATCTGTTATCTCTTTTTTAACAGTCTGATAAGTTAGGGAGGGTTCCTTTCTGAATCTCTTTTCTCCACCCATTATGCAGCCGAGGGCTTTGCCCTCTCTTATCTGATATTTACCCAGGCAGCATGCATCTCTTTGCCCCATCTCCCAAAGTCTTTCCCACATACCATTACATGTATCCAAGCTTTTCTGGTTGACAGTGCTTAAAGGAAATACAGGTAGCCCTCGACTTGCAACAGTTCGTTTAGTGACTGTTCCAAGTTACAACGGCATTGAAAAAGTGACTTATGACTGTTTTTCAGAGTTGCGACCTTTGCAACCTCTCTGTCCTCACGTGATCAAAATTCAGATGCTTGGCAGCTGACTCATATTTATGATGGTCGCAGTGTCCCAGGGTCGTTCAACCATCATTTGCGATCTTCTGACAGGCAAAGTCAATGGGGAAGCCCGATTCACTTAACAACCAGGTTACTAACTTATTAACTGCGATGATTGACTTAACTGTGGCAAGGAAGGTCGTAAAATGGGACAAAAGTCACTTAACAAATGTCTCACTTAACAACATAAATTTTGGGCTTAATTGTGGTCGTAAGTCGAGGACGACCTGTACTACTAAAACTGAAGATCAAACTTGTATCCCAATTACGTTGTGAGGATGTAGAGTAATGCTTTTCAGACACTCTGCTTTCAGGGTTTTTTTCAGGGATTTTGAGCAAGCTCCAGGATAAAGCTAGCCATCCATAATATCATAGCTATCCCACATGAGCGAGTGGTCTACACTCTGAACAATTCTGTTACATTGCAGAGACGGTTCATTGGACATAATTGGCAAGCTGTCTTTCAGGAAAGCTTGCATTGAGTAACTATGTTTGAAGAGTAGTGATGTAGAATACAGCTGGGCCTCAACTTAGAACCACAGTTGAGCTCTTAATTTCTGTTGCTAAGTGAGACAGTTGTTAAGTGAGTGTTGCCCCATTTTATGACCTGTCTTGCTACAGTTGTTAAGTGAATCACCGCAGTTGTTAAGTTAGGTTGTTAAGTGAATCTGGCTTCCCCATTGACTTTGCTTGTCAGAAGGTCGCAAAAGGTGTTCATATGACGCTAGAACACTGCAACCATCATAAATATGAGTCAATTGCCGAGCATCTGAATTTGATAACATGACTGTGGAGATGCTGCAACTGTCGTAAGTTTGAAAAACTGCATAAGTTGAATTTTAAAATGCTGTTATAACTTTGCACTGTCACTAGATGAACTGTTGTAAGGTGAGGGCTACCTATAACAGGTCGTTTCAATCACTTGAAATGGTGCATAATTATTGTGCTTTTGAGACTGTTGAGTTAGTTACTATTTTTCTATTGCAGATAGACAATGAGGCAGTGACCATGTCATCTGCTTTCATTAGGGATTTGAAACTTCTAATTTATAGCAAAATAAAATGTCTTTAATGCTATTCTGTCCTGCTTCAATTTTTGAAAGGGTTCTTCCTCTCTGGCTCAGTGTACAGTACTTTTTTCCATAAGGAAATCTTTACTGATCCTTGACATTTGACAAATTTAATTACTGAGAGAGGCTTCTGGCTTGTTAACTTTATGGAATGTTTTGGGCTACCTTTACTGTTATGTGTACGACTTGTGTTTCAAAAAAATATGTATGGTACTAGCCGTGAAATAACTATAAAAGGATGTTTACAAAAAGAGTGTCACTTTTGCCAGTTT
Source organism: Crotalus tigris (assembly GCF_016545835.1). Taxonomy (NCBI): domain Eukaryota; kingdom Metazoa; phylum Chordata; class Lepidosauria; order Squamata; family Viperidae; genus Crotalus; species Crotalus tigris. The sequence goes on along the minus strand of NW_024096934.1, from coordinate 192,029 downwards.
TTACAAAAACATTAACAAGGATTACTAGTTTGCAGAATCTATTACTAGCCTGCTGGAGGCTGGGAGTGGAAAAACAACATTCTAGGTTGCTGGGCACAGAAAGGAGTGCAATACAGGTAGTCCTTGACTTATAACCATTCATTTAGTGGCTGTCCAAAGTTACGACAGCACTGAAAAAAAAATGACTCGTGACTCACGACTGTTGCAGCATCCCTGTGAGCGTGTGATCAAAATTCGGACACTTGACAACTGTCATGTATTTATGACAGCTGTAGTGTCTCAGAGTCCCATGATCAACTTTTGTGATCTTCTGACAGCTAGAGTCGACAGGGAAGCCAGATTCACTTAACAACCATGTTACTAACTTAGCTACTGCAGTGAGTCATTTAACAGCCGTGGCAAGAAAAATCATAAAATAGGGCAAAACTCACTTAACAACTGTCTTGTTTAGCAAGGGAAATTTTGGGGTCAATTGTGGTTGTAATTTGAGGACTACCTCTAACCAAAAACTCAAAATTGGTACTAGTTGTGTACGCATGTATAGTAATGGGATATTACTGTTGCTCTGCTATCTAAACATTTTTATGAGCATTGATGAGGCTGTATGGACATTTCTTTAATTAATTACGATTGCTTTGTTGAATGTGCTTGTTATTTTCAACCTCTGACTTCATAAATAGCAATGTGTCAAGGGAATCTCTATATTCAAAGTAACTTATAATACAGGTAGTCCTTGACTTACAATCATAATGGAGCAGGGATTTTCTGTTATAAGTCATTACAGTCACAACTTTGAGGCACCAACATGACTGGACCTGATTCTGTAGCTTTTTGTGTGTGTGTGTGTGTGTGCGCGCGTGTGTGTGTGGGGCAGTCATTCAGCGAATTTGGTGGCCATTAAGCAAACAGTATCAGTATCACACTTTATTGGCCAAGTGGTTAAACATACAAGGTACTTGTCTCTAGTAGAGATGAAGTTAAGCAAATGTGGCAGTCATTAAGCAAATTAATACATTCCTGTGTTTTGAACCAGGGCAAAACAGGTCATAAAATCAGGCATGTTTTATTTAATAACCACCTTGCTTAGCAATGGAAATTGTGGTCGTAAATCGAGGATTAATTGTAGTTAACAATGAAGGAAAGCTTGAGTCTTTGTCTCAAAGAACTTGTAGTTTAAAATTTTAACAGTGGCTGAGAAGAAGAGATGCATTCATACTTCACTGACAGAGCAAATCCCTGACAGAGAAAGATGACTTTTGTTCAAGAGACCAGATTTTGCTGCCTATCAGAAGGCCACAGAAGACTCCTTCATGTATTTATATTTCAGATGGCCTCTGTATACATTTAAACGTAAGCTATTAGGATGGCTGTTACACCAGTAATAATATTTATTACCCTTAGTCTTGGTGGTTCCACTCTTAGTTTCTGTTGAAAGCTTGATATTAATTTAAGTTTGCTTAATCCCTGCAGATGAGGAAGACGGTGTATGGGAAAATGGGCTTTCCTATGAATGTCGAACTCTGCTCTTCAAAGCAATTCACAACTTGGTGGAAAGATGTTTAATGAACCGGAACTTTGTCCGTATTGGGAAGTGGTTTGTTAAGCCTTATGAGAAAGATGAAAAACCTATCAATAAAAGGTAAAGTATCTTATGATTTTTTCCCGTTTTCTTTTTCTCTGTAGCCTTTACTGTATGTATGTATATATGTATGTATGTATTTGTGTGTGTGTGTGTGTGTGTGTGTGTGTGTGTGTGTGTGTGTGTATGAAATTATAGGTAGTCCTTGACTTACAACAGTTCATTTAGTGTCAACAGCACTGAAAAAAGTGATTTATGACTAGTTTTCATATTTAGACTGTTCCAGCATCTCCTTGGTCACATGATCAAAATTCAGATGCTTGTCAACTGTCTCATATTTATGACGGTTGCAGTGTCCCGGGATCATTTTATCACGTTTTGCAACCTTTTGACAAGCAAAGTCGATGGGGAAGCCAGATTCACTTAACAACCATGTTACTGACTTAATGGCTGCAGTGATTCACTTAACAACTGTGGCAAGAAAGTTTGTAAAATGGGGCAAAATTGACTTAACAACTATCTGGCTTACCAATAGAAATTTTGGGCTCAATTGTGGTCGAAAGTCAAGGACTACCTGTAAATAGAAAAATGGGAAGAAGTAAACTGATCTTTTCATTTAGGTGCAAATATTATTTGATGATAGAACTGATTTTCAACTTCCTGGAATAAACTCTGCTTCTGCAATGCCTATATAAAATCTTATTTTATTTTTTGCATGTGCTGGTATCAGTCAAGGCAGAGTTGCTTTTGTATCCTTTCCTTGGCCGCTGTCATCTCAAAGAGTTATAGCTCTGAGAAGAGATGCAAAGAAATGCCATGCAAACGTCTTTTATTAACATACTTTTTGGAATCATGACAATAATGGCATGTAGCTATTTGGGTCCATTAAAAAATAAATGGAAAAGGTCATAATGCGATTGAACTTTTCATTGGAATTGGCTCCAGGTCCAAAGTTTTATGATTTAGCTGAGAAAATATAACTATATCTCTATTACTTTTAAATTTAAGAACATAGGAACTTACTTGTCTTCCGCTATGTGCCACATGTGACCTTCATTGGCTTTGTTTTAAAGCAGTGGTTCTTAACCTGTGGGTCGGGACCCCATTTGGGGTCGAACGACCATTTCACGGGGGTCGCCAAACAACACAGTCTGCCATTCCCCCCCCCCTTTCCTTAGCTGTGCTACTCCCTTTTATTCTATTGGCTTTTGAAAGCCAACAGCATAGACTCTCTTGAATAGAATCTAATTCTATTGGCTTTCAAAAGCCAATAGGAATTGTCCAGGCTGTCTCTGCTCTGCTGAGCCCGCCAAAAGTCCCATTCTGCAAACGGTGTTGCACCAGTTGAGTAGTCCTCGAGTTACGACCGGTTGAGTAGTCCTCGACTTACGACCGGTTGGGGGTCGCGACATTAAAAAGGTTGAGAACCACTGTTTTAAAGTCATTGTAAATTGAGTTTATGGATTCTTGCATCTGTTCAGTGCATTTTTCTTTGTTTGGAAAAATGCAAAAAAGTAATTTGTGGAGTTCTTTGGTGTCATTTGTATTTGGAAAATGGGATGCCTTTAGAATGCTCCTGACAGAAATTCATTCAGTTATTTCATTCAATGCCTCCAGAAGCTGTGAATGCTCCAACGCTGGAGGTTTTTAAGAAGAGATTGGACAGCCACTTTTCTGAAATGGTATACGGCAAGGTAGGCAACCTTGGCTCTTTTATGACTCGTGGACTTCAACTCCCAGAAACTCAGGAATTCTGGGAGTTGAAGTCCACGAGTCATAAAAGAGCCAAGGTTGCCTACTCCTGGATAGAGTTTCCTGCTTGAGCAGCAGGTTGGACTAGAAGATCTCCAAGGGCCTTTCCATCTTTGTTATTTTGTTATTCTGTTAATTATTTTGTTAGAGGTTACCATAATTCTTACTGTAAATTGTGCAGCATGAACTCTATGTACATTACTGAAAGTTCATTGGCTGTTAGTTCATCATGTTTGTTCAGTATTTTAGGATGAGCTCCTAAGAGGTTTTTGGTATGGCAAAATGCTCACTGTGAGAAATATGAAGCAGGTTTTTTTTGTCTGTGAGTTCTCTTGCTCAATATTAAAAAAAAATGATGCATGTACACTTTTTATTTCATCAGAATATGTTAATAATGCCAATTATGGTGTTTTATGAAAATTCAGTTATAGCCTGCACTGATATTAACCTGGCAAAGAAAGATATACTTAGATTTTCTTCACAATGAATTCTTAACTAATTTTCATGTGGCATTCTTCAGTGTAGTTTAATTTGGCAGGGTTAAGTGCTGTTTGTGCATAATAGTTGTTTTATGTAATTTCATTTCTGAAACGGCTTATTTTTTTTCCCCTAGTTTTAGATGGCTTAAGGTTTTTTCACAAGTAAAGTATTGATTAAATGGGCTCTCTATTTTAAGCACAATAGGAATAGGAATAAGAATAGAATATTTTATTTGGTCAAGTGTGGTTAGACACAAAAGGAATTTGTTTCTGGTATAGAAATACTCAGTGTACTGAGTAAGAAGAGATTTTTAAAAATAAAATTAAAATGAATGATTTTTTAGGTACCAAAGATGTTAAGCACCTAGCATCGCCAGGGAGATAACTATGCAAACAGAGTTCTTTAAAAATAGTTTATATTTATTCTTATGGAAACTAACCAAATTGAGAAGCAACCTAGAATTATGGAGAAACTTCCTGACAGTTAGAACAATTAACCAGTGGAACAACCTGCCTCCAGAAGCAGTGAATGTGCCAACACTGGAAGTTTTTAAGAAGAAACTGGACAGCCATTTGTCTGAAATGGTATAGGGCAGACATGTCAAACACAAGGTCCGGGGCCCGGAGGCGGCCCACGAAGTTGTTTCATGTGGCCCGCAAAGCCATCCTGGAAACAGTTAGGGAATGGCTCCTGCTGCCTTGGCCCTGGCCGGCCGGGAGCCAATGTACAATTTTGTGGTGGCCATCTATGCTGAAACGCATTCAGTTTTAGCTCCACAAGGCCGTCTGGAAACAGCGAGGAACCAGCCCCTGCCGTGTCGGCCCCACCCCCTGGGTAAATGCTGGGGAGGTGTCACCCTTTGTGAGGAATGAAGAAATGCACCATCGCCTGGAAGTGGCCAGCAAATGGCCCTACTTCACCTATCCAGCCTGATGGGCTCTGCCCCGGTCCCACCCCCTTCTGCCAGAGACCCTCAGATCTGTCCCACTCCTGCCCAGACCCCCACAGGCACCCTTGATACAAATGATGTAGAGCTGGCCACACCCACCCAATAGGCCACACCCACTCCATCCACGCCCATCCAGTAGGCCGCACCTACCCGCCCTCCCTGAGGGCAACTGCAATGCTGATGTGGCCCTCAATGAAATTGAGTTTGATATCCCTGGTATAGGGCTACCTGCCTGAGTAGGGGGTTGGACTTGATGACCTCCAACTTCCCTTCCAACTTTATTATTGTTGTTGTTGTTGTTACTATTATTATAGTTTGGAAGTTAACAGATGAAAGAATCTGGGCTGACACAATAAGCAAAATATATGAGGAGAGTCTAAAGGGACAGATAGTCCTCGACTTAAAACCAAAATTGGGAACAGGAATTTCTGTTGATAAGCAAAGATGGTTGTTAAGTGACTGATGCCCAGTTTTATGATCATAAAAAGTAATAGTAGTTAAATGAATCATGTGGTCATTAAGTGAACCCAGATTTCCCCATTGACTTCGCTTGTCGGAAGCTGGCTGGGAAGGTCACAAATAGTGATCACATGACCCCAGGATGCTGAAACCATTGTAAGTAAGATGTTGGTTGCCAAGCCCCTGAATTTGGCTCACATGACATGGGAATGCTGTCACAAGTGCAAAGATGGGTCGTAAGTCACTTTTTTCAGTGCCCCTGTAACTTTGAATGGTCGCTAAATGAATGGTTATAAGTAGAGGATTATCTGTACATTAGAAGCCAGAGAAGAGCATCATTTGCTCATAACAGAGATCCATCTCAGCTAGAATGCTGTATCCACAGACATCTCATGTTTCAGAGAGGTAGCCGTACAAGAAAGTAAACATAATTTCACCCCCTTATCCATATTCCTCAGTAAAATGCCTTTAATTTGAATTAGGACCCCTGAGGTTATAGCTATCATGGCAATTAAATACCTTTTCCTTTAGGCCTTTACATCCTGTGATTATGAATTCTACAAAATAACCACGTGCCCAGTTTAAAAAGAGGTGAAGCTTTTGCAGAATCATTGTCTTAATTGTAAGAGGACCATTTGACTCTACCTTTACCTTACATATTCAGATGATGGTAAAGGAATCTGCTTTGCAGAGATGGCTAGATAACCCATAGCAGCATTCAAATAATGGTCTGTTGCAATGGCGGTTCTGAAGAAAAGCAAATAAAGGCTAGAATGCCAACTGCACAAGGGGGCATATTCAGAAGGCAAGGATATTTATTGGACAATGCTGAAGTGGAATTCACTTAAACTACAGTTCAGATTCTATCTTAGATAGTTCTGCCTTTTAACCTGGAATGCAGTGTAATGGAAAACAGCAGATATATAGCTCTGAGTGAAGGCAACAGGCATAAAAAGACCGAAAGAGCATTCCACTCAGCATCTGCTTTAATTAGTCTTTTGCTCCCTTCATCTTTGTACAACAAATGCAAAAAAATGCAATGAAATGAGAATATTAATAGCTGAAAACAGGAGAGAATTACTTAGATTGTCTAATACAGACATGTATCCGAATGTACAGCCCAAATGTTGGAGATGTGGTTGTCTGGATGCAACGTATTATTATATTTGGTGGTCATGTAGAAATGTAAAGGCTTTTTGGATTAAGATTTGGTGGAACATTCAGAAGATTTTTAATAGAAGGATAAAATTTACACCACAATTATTTTTGTTAGGTATTATTGTAGACTGTGATGGTAAAGAGATTACCTTAATGTTAAATTTTATTATGGCGGCAAGGTTGCTAATTGGGCAATATTGGAAGAAGGATTCCTTGCCTACCATAGAAGAATGGTTTCTTAAAGTTTCTTATTTATCAGAAATGGCAAAAATTTCGGCTTATCTGAAAGACCATTCACAAGAGATATATATCCCGGTGTGGAAAAGATGGGTAAATTTTGTACAGAATAAATATGGGATCAGGAAGTATTATTTAGCTTTTGAATAATCTATAGTTTAAAATGGGTATGGTTGGATTTGTAGTTTCTATGTATTGGAGTTAAAGTACTTTAAATTTTTTGGATGTATGTATAGTGGATTGATGTTCATTTAATTTGTATGGGTTTTTTTTGTTTCTTTAACCCTGTATTCAGCTCTGGGAAGGAGGGGGGGGTTATAGGGTGGGAGGGGGGTATTTTATTGTAAAAAGTTTATAAAATTTTTAATAAAAAAATAAATAAAAAAAACAAACAGGAGAGAATTACTTAGATTAGTGGTTCTCAACGTTTGTGTGACGGCGACCCCCATCACACAAACGTTCTGCGCATGTGCGGTGCCGCCCCCATGCGCGGTGTGCATGCGCGGCGCTGCCCCCGGAGGGGAGAAAATAGCGGATCGCCGCCTTTGGCGACCCCCGAAAAATGGTCGATCGACCCCAAATGGGGTCGCGACCCATAGGTTGAGAACCGCTGACTTAGATTGTCTAATACAGAAATGTCAAACTCGTGACGTCATGCGACGTCGCGCAACGTATCAGGACTGTTTTGCCATTGCTGGTAATGGGGCGGGTGCAGCTTCCGCGTGACGCAACCGGCCCGCGGACCAGCAGTTTGACACCCCTGTTCTAATATTTTGATCAGTAACTTCTCCGTTTTCTTCTATCTTAATCTGAAATCAAAAGAGGCCGTTCCAACTCTGGGTATCAAAATAAACATCTTTTACAAATCCTATTAAAAAAAACCCCCAGCAGCTCATTGTTACAATTATAGTCCACAATTGAGCCCTAAATTTCTGTTGCTAAGTGAGACAGATGTTAAGTGAGTTTTGCCCCATTTTACGACCTTTCTTGTTAAGTGAAGCATTGCAGTTGTTAAGTTAGTAACACGGTTGTTAAGTGAATCCGGCTTCCCCATTGACTTTGCTTGTCAGAAGGACGCATACGGCGATCACATGACCCCCCACGACACTGCAACCATCATAAATACGACCAGTTGCCAAGAGTCTTAATTTTGGTCACGTGACCACGGGGGATGCAGCAATGGTCGTAAGTGTGAAAAATGGTCATATGTCACTTTTTTCAATGCTGTTGTAACTTGGAACAATCACTAAATGAATGGTTGCAACTACCTGTAATTCAGTGGTTCTCAACCTCTGGGTCCGGACCCCATTTGGAGTCGAATGACCATTTCATGGGGGTCGCCAAACAACGCAGTCCACCATTTTTTCCCCCTTTTCCTTAGCTGTGCTACTCCCTTTTATTCTATTGGCTTTTGAAAGCTAATAGAATAGACTCTCTTGAATAGAGTCTAATTCTATTGGCTTTCAAAAGCCAATAGGAATTGTCCAGGTTGTCTCTGCCCTGCTGAGCCCGCCAAAAGTCCCATTCTGCAAACGGTGCTGCACCAGTTGAGTAGTCCTCGACTTACGACCGGTTGAGTAGTCCTCGACTTACGATCAGTTGGGGGGTTGCAGCATTAAAAAGGTTGAGAACCACTGCTGTAATTGCTGTTACGGGTTTGAGTACAGGTTTAATTTGCTAATATTAAAAGTAATGCTGGTATCAAGCAGATGTGGTCTGGGGAGGTTCTTAAGAAATTTCCAGAAACTGATCCTTTGGATATTTTTTCTTCCTTGTTGCTTAGGGTTTTTGATTTGAAGATATAATGATTGCTGTGAGGGAACATGGGCACTTGATTGAGATGCCACTCCTTTTTCTTGGCCAAAGGTTTATCTAATACCTGCTTCCTAATCACTTTTCACTTGAAATGGCCAAGGTTATCTTTTGGTTGTTGTTCTCTTCTCACTTTGTAAGTTTGAACTTTCGGTCAAAATGTAATTTCTTTGCCGTAAAATGGATTTGCTCTGCATGCTGAGGTTGCGTGAGCTACGTATGCTGAGCTTGAGTCTCTTTTAGATTTTTCTTAATCCCACCTTTATTCTTTTTTTATAAATAACTCGAGGCAGCAAACTCACTTTGTGCTTTCTCCTCCTCTTATCTTCCCCACAACAAGAACCCTGTGAAGTGTGTTAGGCTGAGAATGTGACTGGTCCAAAGTCACTCAGCTGGCTTTCATGCCTAAATCAGGACTAGAACTCACAGTCTCCTAGTGACTGGCTCTAAAGCAACGGTTCTCAACCTGTGGGTTGCGACCCCATTTGGGTCGAATGACCATTTCATGGGGGTCGCCAAACAACGCAGTCTGCCATTTTTCCCCCTTTTCCTTAGCTGTGCTACTCCCTTTTATTCTATTGGCTTTTGAAAGCCAACAGAATAGACTCTCTTGAATAGAGTCTAATTCTATTGGCTTTCAAAAGCCAATAGGAATTGTCCAGGCTGTCTCTGCCCTGCTGAGCCCGCCAAAAGTCCCATTCTGCAAATGGTGCTGCAAGTTGTCTGCAGTGAAGGCGAGCTGTCTGGAAGTTTCCACCCCTCCCTGCTGAGCAACTACTAAAAATGTAAGTAAAAGAGAGCCAGGGGTGGGAGGTGGAAGGCCGGCGGGCGCAGGGAGGGTTGCTGGCGCGCGTGGGGCCCGGCGGGTGCCTTACTTCCCTTGAGCTGGGCCAGCTGGTGGCCCAGCCAGTGGTTGGCCTGCTCCGTCTCTGCTGCTTGCCAGCTATGCCTCGGCCGGCGCAGTGGGCGGCACCACGCATGTGCGGCGCTCCCGGACAGGGAAAGTCCTCGACTTACGACTGATTGGGTAGTCCTCGACTTACGACCGGTTGGGGGGTCGCAGCATTAAAAAGGTTGAGAACCACTGCTCTAAAGTCACCTAACCAGCTTGCATGCCTAAGGTGAGATTAGAACTTACAGTCTCCTAGAGGTTGGCTCTAAAGCCATCCAGCCAGGTTGCATGCCTAAATTGGGACTAGAACTCACAGCCTGCTGGTTCCTAGCCTGGTGTCTTAATCACTACTGTAACCGGCTGTATTTCCTCTGCCACCCAGGCTCTGATGGAGAATAGGAGCCTAAAAACGTCCCGTATCTTTAAATCTACAGTATCAAACTATTTTTTTAAAAAACGCTACAGAGGGTGGTGGGGTTTCTTTTAGCAGTTTTGCATGATATATATGCACTCTAAATCTCTCTCTCTCTCTCTCTATATATATATATAGTGCATGAGATTTAGAGTGCATGAGATTTATCTATTGGACTGCTTCCAGGAGCACTGTTACAATATTTCTTTAAAATAAGTTGTTAAAAACCACGGGCCGGGCTGTTTAGACATTGGTTGCTTAAGAATAGTTAAATTCTGTAAATGCAGATAAGCAATTCCCACATTAAAGTGTAGTTAGTTACACACTCCTTTCGTTGAAACAGAATACCAGCTCACCTTTAAAATAAATTCATGTAAAGTTTGCGATGATGATTAGATAAAAGGTTTAATGAACAACTCGCTGATAGTTGAATGAACAGAAATAATTAGACTCTTAAGTATCTTTATACTTAGCCTTGGCCCTTTATGTTCCCCATGGACACAGTAGTTTGAGGAAATTTTATAAAAAAAAAACCCACAGTGGGAGTCATTTTTCCTTTAGGATTTCTCTGCTAGCTTAATTCCAGCCATTTTTGTTAAACAGCAGCGCTCCCACTGAGCACTCTTGTTACTTGGAGACAGTCTTACCTTTATTTTGTTTCTCAGAAAGATAGGTGAAACTTAAAAAGAAGTGAAATGTGTACAGACTCGTTTTTTCTAATCAAAGGAATGTTTTGTGGAGGGGAGAAATCGGGACTCCTCTATCCCTTAGCTGTTTAATTAGATATTAAGCCCACCCTGCCCTAGAGGGAAATTAAAGTTGTCTTGCCTGATCTCCTTTGAGTTCCACCTCCAGCTTCAAATTATTATCCTGCTATATGGAAGAATAATGGTATAAAAACAACTCTGAGCTATTGATTTTGAGAAGCAGGGAGCTATGGTAGCCTTTTGCGACAAAACAAGGTTTCATGGCACCTTAAGTATTAACAAGTGTATTAAGTCAACCTCAGATGCTATTTCTTTAAAACAGTGGTTCTTAAACCTTTTTGGACGAATCGCCTCCTTGAGCCAATGAGGAAGTTGTCATCGCCCCCCCTCCCCCAACATAACCTCTCAATCACAACATAGGAAATAATTCTTCAATTTATGCAAACACTTTTTTGTGTTCTTTAAAATTGTCATCAGGACATATCGATGCAAATAATTTATTTCCAGTGTTTTCCCCATATCTCCCATATTCTGGCCAATGGCGCGCCACTGTATGGGTAGAGGGCTACGCAACGCGCATGAAGATAAGCGATGCATATTCACATATGTACGGCGTTCTGTACTGAAGCTAGCTGGAGGAACATTTGAAAACACAATTCAATCTACTAATAGCGAGCGATCTGATGTTTTTATACGACAGATATATAGCGATTCACTGTACAAAAAAGTCTCAAAAGTGTCCCCAAAATGTCTCGCTCCATCGCCCCCATATCGCCCCCTTTTCGTTCCTTCGCCCCTGTGTCGCCCCTTTTCGTTCCATTGCCCCCCTGAAAAATGAAATTGCCCCCTGGGGGGCAATATCGCTCAGGTTAAGAACCACTGCTTTAAAAGTGCTACAAGCCTCGTGTTTACTTAATCTGTATAGGGAGGCCTTAACTTAACAACAGTTTGTTTGGTGACCATTCAAAGTTACAACCGCACTGAAAAAAGTAGCTTATGCCTGTTTTTCACACTTACGACTATTGCAGCATTCCCATTGTCACGTGATCAGAATTTGGATCTTTGGCAACTGGTGTATATTTACGACGGTTGCAGTGTCCTGGGATCATGTGATCCTGTTTTGCAACCTTCGGACATCAAAGTTAATGGAGAAGTCAGTTTCACTTAACATTTTACAGGTAGTCCTCGACTTACAACTACAATTGAGCCCCATTTTTTTTGTTGCTAAGTGAGAAGGTTGTTAAGTAAATTTTGCCCCATTTCACAAGCCTTTCTTGCCACAGTTGTGGACTAGTTGCCAAGTATCCAAATTCTGATCATGTGAACATGAAGATGCTGCAACTGTTGTTAAGTGTGAAAAATGGTTATGTCACTTTTTCAGTAATGCAACTTTGAACGGTCACCAAATGAATTGTTGTAAGTCAAGGATTGCTTGTAGTAATGTAACTAGTGATTCAACTTTCTCACTTAGCAGCAGAAATTTTGTAATTGTAGTCCAATTGTACTTGTAAGTTGAGAACTACCTCTCTGTGGTAGTCTACTTCAGGGCTTTTCAACCAATGGTATGGATACCACCTGTGGTACATTGGCACCTGGCAGGTGGTACGCGGCCATCCTAGAAAAGTGGTAGCAGGGGAGGGGAATGAGCTGAACCGGTGGCAGCATCGCACAAGCCTGAGCGAGAGATGGCTGGAGCTGCAGGGCTGTCAGGGCTCAGTGGAAGCACTAGGATCAGCGCCAGGCTCCAGCTGGAGCTCGGCGCTGATCCTGGTGCTTCTGCTGAAGCCTGAAGAAGCACCAATCAGCTGGAAAGCAGCACTGATCCTGGTGCTACTGCTGAGCCCAGAAGAAGCGCTGATCAGCTGGAATGTTGCAGTCTCTCCAGGGTCTTGTGATTTACATTCAGATGCTTGGCAACTGATTCATATTTATGATGGTCACAGTGTCCCAGGGTCATGTGAAGTGACCAAAACCTGCTGCAACCACCCAGCAGACGGGGGGAATAAAAACCAAACACCCCCCACCCCACCCCTGCTGCCAGTCTTCAACAGAAATGCTCACAACAATGAAAACCTCGGACAGGAGGAAGAGCACGGCCGGGCAGGTAGGCAGGTGTCTTGCTCGGCTGTGGCTTGGGGGGCACTTTTTTCAGTGCCATTGTAACTTCGAACAGTCACTAAGCGAACTGTTGTAAGTCGAGGACTACCTGTACTTTATCACTTTTTTCCTTTTTTTTTTGGGTCATCAAGTTTTTGACACCTTGCTAGGCGACTGGTGGTACTCGGATATGCCATATCCTAAAAGTGGTACAATGGGTGAAAAGGTTGAAGAGCCCTGGTCTACTTAACTAGAAGATGGGCTGTATCAGGGTGTTTCTTTAAACTTTTAAATGCATTTACTTCAGGTAAAATATCTTACTTTAGGGAAACATTTAAAAACTACAGAATGAAATTTAATGGCACTCTACTTACAAGATTCGGTTGAAATTAAAAAGAGTCTGCTTGTCATCGCTACTTGATGGAATGGCTGTGCACCTGGAAATTGAACAGAAGTGCCTACAGCCATATATTGCACAATTAGGTTGGGTATAATTAGATTTGAAAATGGCAGAACTAAAAATTCCCTGTCTTCTCTCTATGAATATCTAGATTTATAAAGGGGAAATTGTCTGTCTTCAGCTATCTTTTTTTTATGGTATAAAGATGTACCCAACAATATTTAGAAACGTTCTGTGATCACTTAACAATCCTGGACATTTAAAAAATGCCAGCGATACATCTAATACTAATGACTTAAAGCAGTGTTTCCCAAACTTGACAATTTTAAGGCATGTGGACTTCAACTCCCAGAATTCCACAGCCAGCGTTGCTGGCTGTGGAATTCTGGGAGTTGAAGTCCTCATGCCTTAAAATTGTCAAGTTTGGGAAACACTGACTTAAAGTTTAAGTAATTAAGTATCAACATACAAAATACAGACTCCTGACAGTCCTTGATTTACGATCCCTGTTGAGCCCAAAATATCTGTTGCTAAAAGAGTTGTTAAATGAGTTTTGTCACGTTTTATGACCTTTCTTGCTACAGTCAAGTAGCTCACTGTAGTCGTTAAGATAGTAACATGGTTGTGAAATGAATTTGGCTTCCCCGTTGATTTTGCTTGTTAGAAGGCTGCAAAAGGTGACAAGGACCCTGGGACAGTGTCATAAATCACTTTTTTTCAGTGCCATTGTAACTTCTGAATGGTCACTAAACAAAAGATTGCATGCATTGCATTTCGCAACTGCAATGATTCACTTAACAACTTGTTAAGTGACAAGAAAGGTTGTAAAATGGGCAAAACCCCTTTAATTGTCTTGTTCAGCATCGGAAATTTTGGGCTCAGTTGTGGTTGTAAGTCAAGGACTACCTGTAATTTCCCCCCAATCAAGAAAGTTCATTCTATTTTTGTATATACCTATTAACAGTATTTTAAAACAAACCTTTAAATTGTTTAATGAAACATAATGTATACTGAGCTTTGCACAGAAGTGCAGGCAGTTCTCGATTTACAACCGTTCATATAGCGACCATTAAAAATTACAGTCTGCAGCATCTTTTATACAGCCAATCAGCATGCAAAACGTCATCCATGCAAACTCCTGTATGATTGCAATTAGCAACATTGTGATGTGTGCCCACAAAATTTAAAGCTTAAAGTGAGATTGTAAATATGCCATCACAGAAGTTAAGCAATGGATGAAATTTAAGATGGCTGCAGGTCTCAAAATATAATACGCAACCAGTGGCAGACCACAATTTTTTCCCAGGCAGGTTAAGTAGCTTTACTTAGATTGCGTATCTCTAATTAGTGTGTTGTAAAAATTAATTAAATACATTTACTTTTGGAAAACACTTTTGAAAGATGTATAAACCAAGAAAGGATATCTCTTGTACTAGGGGAAAATGCATGCTTTGAAGATTCTTTCATGTTGTAAGCTGACATGAAACTTGGGTAAAGTCCTAGTAAGAGTTTGAATTAACGACTGGAAAAAAATTAGTGATGAGGATTGCAAGTAGCATATATTTACTTCTAACCACTGTAGGAGCTTGAATGTCTTCCAAAATAAGTTAATGTGGTAACTTAAGTTGTTCTTATTTCTAATCAAAGATATACTGAATATCTACTATAAAAAATATATCAGCTTTGCTATGGTTTGATTTATTTGGTTATTTGATTTATATCAAAGAGCCGAGGTGGCGCAGCAGTTAGAGTGCAGTACTGCAGGCCACTTTAGCTGACTATGTTCAGCAGGTCAGCAGTTCAAATCTCACCGGCTCAAGGTTGACTCAGCCTTCCATCCTTCCGGGGTAGGTAAAATGAGGACCCAGATTGTTGGGGGCAATGTAAATATATATATACATTGCTTACTGGTGTACACCGCTTAGAGAGTGCTTGCACTTAAAGCAGTATATAAGTCTCATAAATAAAATAAAATATCCTACCTTAAACTCCAGGAACTCATGGAGATAAAGATAATACTCCAGTTTTTCCCCTCATCAACAATCCAACAAAATTGACTAAACTGAGAGACATCAAAGCAATTATCTGAGTTATTTATTAATTCAATTTGCATAGCTGCCTATCTCACAAGCATAACATGGTGAACTTCACTGGTTTAGGTCTCCCTGATGGGAACTACCCAAAGCTGGTTATAAAATGGACATCAATACATGTCTATCTAATTTTAGGCAGACTTGAATCTGGATTTCTTCAATTCTAATCCAATATTTTAACCCAGGGGTCTTCAAACTTGGCAACTGTAAGACTTTGTGGACTTCAACTCCCAGAATTCCTAAGCCAGCATGGAATTTCAAGCCAGAATTCCAGGCAAGTTGAAGTCCACAAGTTGTAAAGGGGCCATAGTTGCTCACTCCTGCACTAACAATGCTAGCTCGTACTGTTGCTGGTGTGCTGTTTTAAATCAGCTTCCACCATCTTTATTCCGGAAATGTTGGTTATCTTTGGAAAGATGTGCTGTGTAAATATTTAGACAGATGTATCAAAGCTGGTATTTTTCATTATAATTAGAATAACTGTTTGTAAGATCTTTGTGCCTTCAGACACCTCAGTTTCTCTTACTAATGCAGGCATGCTAATTGGACAAACTTTATTCTCTATGCTATACAAATAGTCCTTGACCTACAGACATTTGTTTAGTGACTGTTTGAGGATACAACAGCACTAAAAATGATTTATGACTTGTTTTCTGCACTTATGACTATGGCAGCATCCCAATGGTCATGTGATCAAAATTCGGATGCTTTGACCATATTTATGATGGTCGCAGTGTCCCGGGGTCATGTGATCACTTTTTGCAACCTTCTGCAAGCAAAAGTCAATGGGAAAGCCAGATCCATTAACAACCGTTTTATTAACTACAGTGATTCACTTAACAACCGTGGCAAGAAAGTTCATAAAATGGGGCAAAACTCCCTTAACAACTGTCCCACTTAGTAACAGAAATTTTTGGACTCCCCGGTGGTCATTTATCGAGGGCTACCTGTATTTAAGAGTAAAGCTTCAACTCTTTTAAGTTGCTGCTCTCTCCCACAAGAACAAATTAGCATTTGTTAATTTTTTATCCTTAGACAAGTATTCCTATTTTTTACTCTTCACAAAAGACCGAGAGTATTTATTATTATTTTTTAATAATTTAATAATTATAATAATTATTTTTAAAGAATTTATTTATTTATTTATTTGTTTGTTTGTTTGTCAGTCAAATTGAGAAACCTCACTCTCATTCTAACCACAGAGGATATATAGCTAATCTTCTCAACATCATTTCTTCTTTTACTCTACCGGATGCTCCATTTCCCAATCTTCTTTCCAAAGTGCCATAATATATTATTAGTTCCATTCAAGGGCAGCTGTAAAGGGTTTTCTTCCATCTTAAATATTCAAGCAGCACTAATTTCTTTTATGTGTAATTTGACTTAGTTTCCATCTTAAAGTAATCTTGGAGGAGAAATCAAGAAATTCCAAGCATATTCAAGCTGTCTGATTCTATGGAGGATTGATTTAAAAAAAAAAAATCCCCGGAGAATGTTTTGGAATTGAAATGCATTCTAGCACCTCAGAACTCCGGACCGCATTCCTCATCTTGCTGTGAGGAAAAGAAAATGTGTGCTTTTGTTCCCTTACTATTCTTCCATTATTATTTTTTTTTTTGCCCATTTTCTCTGGGCAGATAGTCCTTGACTTTCGATCACAAGTGAGCCGAAAATTTATATTGTTAAATTAGTTTTGCCCCATTTTATGACTTTTCTTGCCACAGTTGTTAAGTGGATCACTGAAGTTGTTAAGATAATAATAATAATAATAATAATAATAATAATAATAATAATAATAATAATAATAATAATAATCTGAAGCTGTATGGAAAAACATAATCTGAAATAGAATCGCTGCTCAACACTGTCCGTATATATAGCCAAGATATTGTTATGGAGTTTGGCTTGGACAAATGTGCCACACTTACTATCAAACAGGAAAAGTAGTGAAAACTGAAGGAATCAAGATGCCCCACGAAAATAACATTAAGAGTCTGGATGAGGAAGAGTACTACAAATACTTGGGTATACTTCAAGCTGACAATATCAAGCACACTGAAGTCAAGAAAAAGATTAGAGGTGAATACATCAAGAGAGTGAAGAAGATCTTAAAGTCCAAACTCAATGGAGGAAATACCATAAAGGCAATCAAAACCTGGGCAATCCCAGTCATTAAGTACACAGTTGGAATAGTGGACTGGACTCAAGCAGAACTAAAATCAATGGATAGGAACACCAGAAAAATAATGACAATAAATCATGCCCTTCATCCACGCATTGACATTGACAGACTTTATCTACCAAGGCAAATAGGTGGGCATGGAATGCTGCAAGTACATCAGATGGTTGAAGAAGAAAAAATGGCTTTGGAAGAATATCTGAAGGACAGTGATGAAGATGCACTGAAATTAGTATATCAGGAAGGCTTACTGACTAATGGAGAGACCAAACTGGCCTACAAGAAAGACCAAATGAAGAACAGAATAGAGGCATGGGAAGACAAAGCACTACATGGCCAATACATGAAAAAAATAGCTGGGAAAGCAGATAATAATAAAACCTGGCAATGGCTAAGAGCAGGAAAATTGAAGAAAGAGACCGAGGGACTAATTCTGGCTGCACAAGACCAAGCCTTAAGGACCAATGCATACAAAGTCAAAATTGAGAAGACAGCAACAGACAGTAAGTGCCGCCTATTCAAAGAAGCTGAAGAAACAGTGGACCACTTGGTAAGCTGTTGCAAGAAGATTGCACAGACTGATTACAAGCAGCGGCATGACAAAGTAGCAACAATGTTGCATTGGAAGATCTGCAAAAAATATCATTTGCCTGTAAGCAAAAACTGGTGGGATCATAAAATAGAGAAAGTCATAGAAAATGATAAATTAAACTGCTCTGGGACTTCAGAATTCAAACAGACAAGCACCTGCAACATAACACCCCAGACTTAACAATTGTCGATAAGAAAGACAAAAAAGTCTGGATAGTGGACGTGGCAGTGCCTGGAGATAGCAGAATAGAAGAGAAAGAACTGGATAAGATAACAAAATACAAAGACCTACAAATAGAAATAGAAAGACTGTGGCAAAAGCAAACAAGGGTAGTACCAATAGTAATAGGCTCCTTGGGTGCAATCCCAAAACAACTGGAGCACCACTTGAACACCATTGGCATTGACAAATTCGCTATTAGTCAATTGCAAAAGGCGGCATTACTAGGAACTGCTTCCATCCTGCGACAATATCTGTAATACCATCAAACATCCACATCTGCCTATCCCAGGTCCTGGGTAAGGACTCGATAGGTAGACAAAATGCCAAATCCAGTCTGAACATCTGGCTGACTGTGCAATGATCCCTAATAATAATAATAATAATAATAATAATAATAATAATAATAATAATGATGATGATGATGGTGGTGGTGGTGGTGATAATGATGATGATGTTGATGTTGGAAGGGACCTTGGAGGTCATCTAGTCCAACCCCCTGCTCAGGCAGGAGACCCTATACCACTTCAGACAAATGACTGTCCAGTCTCTTCTTAAAGACCTCCAGTGTTGGAGCATTCACTGCTTCTGGAGGCAGGTTGTTCCACTGGTTAATTGTTCTAACGGTCAGGAAGTTTCTCCTTAGTTCTAGGTTGCTTCTCTCCTTGATTAGTTTCCACCCGTTGCTTCTTGTCCTGCCTTCATGCGCCTTGGAAAATAGCTTGACTCCCTCTTCTTCGTGGCAGCCCCTGAGATATTGGAACACTGCTATCATGTCCACCCTCGTCCTTCTCTTCATTAAACTAGACATACCCAATTCCAGCAGCCTTTCCTTATATGCTTTAGCCTCCAGTCCCCTGATCATCTCTGTAGCTCTTCTCTGTACTCTTTCTAGAGTCTCACCATCTTTTTTACATCGTGGTAACCAAACTGGATGCAGTATTCCAAGTGTGGCCTTACCAAGGCATTGTAAAGCGGTATTAACATTAGTAACCCAGTTGTTAAGTGAATCTGGCTTTCCCATTGGCTTTGCTTGTCAGGAGGTTGCAAACGGTTTCACCTGAGACCCTGCGACCATCATAAATATGAACCAGTTGCCAAGCGTCCGAATTTTGATCACGTGACCCTGGGGACGGTGCAAAGGTTGTAACTGTGAAAACTGGTCATAAGTCACTTATTCAGTGCCATTGTAACTTTGTAAACAAACTGTTGTAAGTCGAGGACTACCTGTATAGCTACCGTTCATTTAACAACTGTTCAAAGTTACAACAACATTGACAAAAGTGACTTATGACCGTTTTCACATTTACAACCGTCGCAACATCCTCGTGGTCACGTGATCAAAATTCAGACGCTTGAGAACCGACTCAAATTTATGACCGTTGCAGTGTCCCCGGGAGTCATGTGATCCCCTTTTGCAACCTTCTGACAAGCAAAGTCAATGGGGAAGCCAGATTCACTTAACCGTTTATTAATAACAGAACCCCAGTGATTCGTTTATCAGCTGTGGCAAGAAAGGTCGTAAAATCGGGCAAAACTCACTTAAGAAATGTCTTGCTTAACAACATAAATTTTGAGCTCAGTTGTGGTTGTAAGTCTAGGACAGTGGTCTTCAAACTTGGCCACTTTAAGACTTGTGGACTTCAACTCCCAGAATTCCTCAGCCAGCCAGGGCTGGCTGAGGAATTCTGGGAGTTGAAGTCCACAAGTCTTAAAGTGGCCAAGTTTGAAGACCCCTGGTCTAGGACTACCTGTATTTGGCCTGGGTCCCTAGTAGCCATATTTGCTATCACTTAACTCTTGATATTACCAGGCACTGATTTTTTTTTTTTTTACTGTTTTCTCTTAACATTTTGTAATCAGTTTCTGCTCTATTCTAAATGTTACACCTATTCACACTTTTAGTATTTCTCCATTAAACGGATCATCTGATGGCTATAATGTTGTTTGTATTTCCTAGTTGGGCACTCTTCTAATCACTTTGTGGCGTGTTCCTTGTTCCTTTTGTTCATGAGAACAGCTGTTGAGATATAAACAGCAGCCACACTTATTTATTAATATGACAAGTAGCTGTTTAGTAGGGACACTTCATGTCATTTCACATCCTTCAAGCAATTTAAAGTAGGGATAAGCTAAAGATGAATTTTATTTAAAGACAGCCATATCGATCTCTGCATTAGAAAAGGAGGAGTAAAAACAATCTTACATGTTTAAACGCAAAAAGATCTTCCTTCTCTGAAAAAAAACAAACAAACAAACTCGAAGTGAGAATGGCCTCATCACTTCTAATGCTTCCGAAGGTCCCTTAAGACCTGTTATGCCACCAGGCCTGGAGATGCCAGGGGGATGTGTGAATTGTTGTTAGCATCCCCTTGCCTATTAATCTTAGCCATTTTCTAATGTTTTACTTTTCATCATAGCTCATGTTTTCATATATTTATTATTTTAGTCTTAGTGTGCTAGGCAGAATCACTTCTTTTGAGATGGGTGGAGCTATATAAATTAGATAAATAAATAAACATAACTCAAGCTACTTTCCTAAAAAGTGTGTTTTTTTTAAAAAGAAAATTATAGCAACAAACTTTTGTAATTTGGGTATAATTATTATGGGTGTGCTTCAGAGTTATGTAGGCTCACCAGAAACTGAAAATGTATGTATGTATTTGTTTATTAATTAAATGTATTTGCCACCGGACTCTACCAGTGAGACAAAAAAGGTGACGCAATGTTATGTTTTAATTATTTCACTCCTTGGCTTTTCTAAAAGGTAAGCATTGCCTTAAATATCCCCTTTCCTCTAATACAGTGGTGGCGAACCTATGGCACAGGTGCCAGAGTCAGCACTTAGAGCCCTCTCTGTGGGCACGCTCGCCGTCACCCCAGTCCTAGGACTTCAGCTGGGTTTTTTAAAACCTTTTCGCTTTAGGTGTCTGCCACCGTGTGCAAAAAAAAAAAAAAAAAAGATTCAATCAGTAAATTTCAACTTCTCGCGGGGGAAAAAAAGATCTTGCAAAGTTGGAATTGATTGATTGAACTTTTTAGTCCCACCCAGTCTGCCGTTACCACTACAGCCACGCCCACCCAATGGGCCACGGCCACCCAAGGGCCACACCCACCCAATGGGCTACACCCACCCGGCACTCGACGATGCATAAGTGTGTTTTGGGTTGCAGTTTGGGCACTCAATCTCTAAAAGGTTCGCCATCACTGCTCTAATAGATAGACAGTTTACTAGAAAACATCTTTCAAATACTTGTAAGTTACTGAAGCAGTGTGTTCATGCAGTGTGACCTTGGTAATTTTAATTATTTTTACCAAAGTTCATAAATTTTCCAAAATGGCATTTATATGTATAGTGGGCATGACCCCAGGACACTGCAACTGTCATAAGTATGAGTCAGTCACCAAGTACCTGAATTTTGATCACGTGACCATTGGGGACGCTGCAACGGTCGTAAGTGTGAAAAATGGTCATAAGTCATTTCTTCAAAGCTCTTCTAACTTCGAACGGTCACTAAATCAACCCTTGTAAGTGGAGGACTACCTGTGTAGAGTTTAGAATTCACAGGAGTGCCTGATGCTTTGCTGTAGCCCTCTGGGTCCTCTAAATCAGGGGCGTCAAACTCAATTTCATTGAGGGCCGCATCAGCATTGCGGTTGCCCTCGGGGGGGGGGAGTGGGTGTGGCCAGGGTGGGTGCGGCCTAGTGGGTGGGTGTGGATGGAGTGGGTGTGGCCTACTGGGTGGGCATGGCCAGCTCTACATTGTTTGCGTCAAGGGTGCCTTTGGGGGCCTGGGCAGGAATGGGACAGATCTGAGGGTCTCTGGCAGAAGCGGGTGGGACTGGGGCAAGCGCCAAGGCACGGTCCATTTCTTCATTCCTCACAAAGGGTGGCACCTCCCCAGCATGCACCCAGGGGGCGGGGCCAACACCGCAGGGGCTGGTTCCTCGCTGTTTCTGGATGGCCTTGTGGAGCTAAGACTGAATGCGTTTCAGCATAGATGGCCACCACAAAATTGTACATTGGCTTCTGGCTGGCCTGGGCCAGGGCCAAGGCAGCAGGGGCCGATCCCTCACTGTTTCCAGGATGGCTTCGCGGGCCACATAAAACCACTTCACGGGCTGCATCCGGCCCCCTGGCCTTGTGTTTGACATCTCTGCTCTAAATCCATTTATCTACAGACTTACCGAACTGGGGAAATCTGACTGAGATAATTCTTGAAAGAGTCTGTGAAAAATTCTGGGAAAAATGGGGAGAAAAAAGTTTTGACATTTCTCGCTGCTGAGATTCCCCTGCCGATCCCCCTTCTTCCTTTTAAGGGCTATTTTTCTCTCTGGTCTACCTCCTTATGGCTTGCTTCTTCCGTTCTCAAGAGGAAGAAAGCCAGTATGACTGGTTTTTAGATTTGCTTGAGAGGAGGAGGAGGAGGAGGAGGAGGAGGAGGAGGAGGAGGAGCCTCAATAGCTAGGGTCTCTCTCTTCCCTCCAGAAAAGAACTGCCTATGAGCTGTGGAGTTGCTACAACGGAGGCACCTGCTTAATGAAGGAGATTAGTGGGACAGTGTGAGATTCTGTGCCTTGCTGCCAGGGCTGCTCCTTTCCATGTAATAGTGTCTTTCCTCAATCCCTTGACCAAACAGATGCAATTTCAAAGCAGTATTGAATATTTTATTTGGCCAAGTGTGCTTAGACACACAAGGAATTTGTCTCCAGCGCAGAAGCGCTCAGTGTACCTGCGGTGCAACCAAATAACGATGAACATAATAATGCCAATAAGGGGGGGAGAGTAAAGAAGATAATAATAATATTCCAGTCACACTATGTGCGTAAATACACACAGACATTAAACAGCACTGTGAGAATTAGGTACATAGCAGAATGATGGCAGGAGGGGAAAAATTGTCTTTGTGTCTAGTTGTTTTGGCGTGCAGTGCCCTATAGCGCCATCCCGAGGGGAGGAGTTGAAACAGTTTAGGACAGTGGTTCTCAACCTTTCTAATGCCGCGACCCCATAATACAGTTCCCCATGTTGTGGTGACCCCCAACCACTTATACATCACTGGGTGCCAGGGGCGTGGCCAAAGAAAAGGGGGAAAAAATGGCGGACAGCCTTGTTTGGTGACTCCCGTGAAATGGTCGTTCGACCCCAAATGGGGTCCCGACCCACAGGTTGAGAACCACTGGTTTAGGATATGAGAGGTCTGCAGATATCTTCTCAGCCCTCCTTCTGATCTGTGCGACACAGGTAGTCCTCAACTTAAACAATTCATTTAGTGACTATCTGAAGTCACAGTGGCATTGAAAAAAGCGACTTACACCATTTTTCGCACTTACGACCATTGCAGCATCCCCATGGCCGTACGATCAAAATTTGGATGCCTGGCAACGGGCTCCTATTTATGACGGTTGCAGTATCGCAGGATCACGTAATTCCCCCTTTGGAACCTTCTGACAGTCACCGAAGAAGTCAGATTCACTTAATAGCTGCGGTGATTCACTTAATGTTGGCCAAAGAAGGTCGTAAAATGGGGCAAAACTCACTTAACACACGTCTCGCTTAGCAGCAGAAATTTTGGGCACAGTTCGTTTAGTGACTGTTCAAAAGTTGCAGCGGCACAGAAGAAAGAGGCTTATGACCGGTTTTCACACTTAACGACCTGTGGTCATGTGATCAAAATTTGGATGGGTCGACAAGTGTTGTGTGTTTATAACAGTTGCAGGGGTCATGTGATCTTTGCAACTTTCTGACAAGCAACGTCAATGGGGAAGCCAGGTTCACTTAACATCCCTATTACTAACTTACCAATTGCAGTGATTCACTTAACAACTGTGGCAAGAAAGGCCACAAGAGGGGGCAGAACTTACTTATCAACTATCTCACTTAGTAGCATAAATGTTGGGCTGAATTATGATCGTATGTCGAGGGCTGCTGGTACTTTGTAAATCAAGGGTGTCAAGCTCAATTTCATTGAAGGCTGCATCAGCATTGCGGTTGCCCTTGAGGGGCTTGGTGGGTGTGGCCAGGGTGGGTGTGGATGGAGTGGGTGTGGCCTACTGGATGGGCATAGCGAGCTCTACATCGTTCGCATCAAGGGTGCTTGTGGGGGGCTGGGCAGGAGGGGACAGATCTGAGGGTCTCTGGCAGAAGGGGGTGGGACCAGGGCAAGCGCCAAGGCATGGTCCATTGCTTCATTCCTTATAAAAGGTGACACCTCCCAGCATGCACACAGGGGGTGGGGCCAATGCGGCAGGGGCTGGTTCCTTGCTGTTTCTGGACGGCCTTGTGGAGCTAAGACTGAATGCGTTTTAGCATAGATGGCCACCACAAAATGGCTCCCTCCCGGCCGACCTAGGCCAGGGCCAAGGCAGCGGGGGCCATTCCTTCACTGTTTCCAGGATGGCTTCGTGAGCCACATGAAACCACTTCGCGGGCCACATCCGGTCCCCGGGCCTTGTGTTTGACATGTCTGTTGTAAATTGTTAACTTTCTCACAGTGATTATATTTTATTACGGCTCTATAATTTCACACCATCATTTTGTTTACATTTACAATGAAACGAAGCTTACCCTTTTTGCTACATGTTTCTGTAACACGTGTAGAATGTCTTTCCTTTAAGAGAGAGAGGGACTGGCCAAATATCACCCAGCCATCTTTCATGGCTAAAGCAGGACTTGAACTCATGGTCTCTTGCTTTCTAGCCTTGTGCCTTAACCACTAAACTAAACTGACTCTCAGTTTGTCTTAATTAGAATGTTCTATTGATTGGATTAATGGTAAAAGAGTTTGAGTTGCATTTTGATAACCCGATTAATCTGTTTTTTAATACAATACAAATGGCAGACTCGTTGTCTCTTTTAAACTATTTACTTTCTCCCCCTTTTATTCTTACTGTAACCCAATTTAAAATATTTTTTTAACGTTCCAGAATTAATGTAAAGATTAGGAGACCAGAGAGAGTCGTCGTTTGCTATAGAAAGCTGGAATGGAAAGTTCCTGTAAAACAGGGCAATGGAGGATAAACAGTAAGGAGGAGCAGAGAGGATCGATGCCATGATTGTCTCATTGGAATATGAGGTTACCACAGAGCCTCTCGGACAAATTTAGCCCTTGCCATAAGAACAGTGATTTCCTATGTCCCTCCCATAAGAATACATAAAAATGGTCAGAGGAATAGAATAGAATAGAATAGAATAGAATAGAATAGAATAGAATAGAATAGAATAGAATAGAATATTTATATTCCTTGCAGTCATCTGGTCATTAGTACTCCCTCTGAGAGAGAATAGAATAGAATAGAATAGAATAGAATAGAATATTTATATTCCTTGCAGTCATCTGGTCATTAGTACTCCCTCTGAGAGAGAATAGAATAGAATAGAATAGAATAGAATAGAATATTTATATTCCTTGCAGTCATCTGGTCATTAGTACTCCCTCTGAGAGAGAATAGAATAGAATAGAATAGAATAGAATAGAATAGAATAGAATAGAATAGAATAAAGCTAGAAGGGACCTTGGAGGTCTTCTAGTCCAGCCCCCTCCTCAAGCAGGAGAACCTACCTGTATATCTGAACTGGATTTCCCCTTCCATTCTCAGCATGGCTCTGTACTTCCAAAACATAAAAGTACTGAATATTTTCATCTAGTATGTTGCATGGAAGAGACACTGCCTTATTTATTCCTGTACATATTTATCATCTTTTATATCTTTCTCATTTAGGATAGCATACAAATCTCATTTTACCATAGCATTCCAATATGAGTGAGTAATATGCCCAAATCAACTCATTTGCTTGTGTTTGTACTTAAGCTCGTTAGTGAATTAACCTGTTTATTGGACTGGGATAGCACATTGAATCGAAACCAGCCAAATGAGCTGTGTTCATACAATGTGCCCAACCGCAAAAAAAAAACAAAACTATGTTAATAGTATACAGGTTTAGTATGTTGTGCATATATAAATGGAACTGGAGGATCATTATAATCCCAGACCGCCTATTTCCAAGCCCTGAAGGCAGTCTGGAAGGATTCCATAATACAGGTAATTCTCAACTTAACGTTCACAGACTAGAATATCCACACGAAGCAAAGTGGTGGTTAAGTGAGATGCCCATTTTTATGACCTTTTTTCGCCATGGTTGTTAAGTAAATTACTGCAGTTAAGTGACCCATACAGCTGTTAAGTGCATCCGGCTTTTCTCATTGACTTTGCTTGTCAGAAATCAGTTTGGAAGGTCGCAAGCGGTGATCACATGATCCTGGGATGCCGCAACTGTCATAAATACATGTTGGTTGCCAAACATCCTAAGTTTGATGGGGTGACTGTAAGGAGGCTGCAACCATTGTAAATATGTTCTGGTTGCCAAGCCTGTGAATTTTGATTTTTGATCCGCACCAAACACTCCATTATAGCCTCGAGCCATGAAGGATTTTCTAGAACAGTGGTTCTCAACCTTTTTAATGCTGTGACCCCCAACCGGTCGTAAGTCAAGGACTACCCAACCGGTCGTAAGTTGAGGACTACCCAACCGGTTGTAAGTCAAGGACTACCCAACCGGTCGTAAGTCGAGGACTTTCCCTGCCTGGGAGCGCCACGCATGCGTGGTGCCGCCCCTTGCGCTGGCCGAAGTGTAGCTGGCAAGGGGCAGCGACGGCGCAGGGTGACCACCGGCTGGGCCACCAGCTGGCCCAGCCCAAGGGAGATAAGGCACCCGCCAGGCCCCACGCGCGCCAGCAACCCTCCCTGCGCCCGCCGGCCTCCCACCTCCCACCCCTGGCCCTCTTTTACTTAATTTTTAGTAGTTGCTCAGCAGGGAGGGGTGGAAACTTCCAGACAGCTCGCCTTCGCTGCAGACAACTTGCAGCACCGTTCACTGTTCAGTGAATCTGGCTTCCTTATTGACTTTGCTTGTCAGAAGGTTGCAAAAGGGGATCACATGACCCCGGCCTTGGGACACAGCAACAGTCACAAATATGACTGTTGCGGATGCTGCAAAGATAACTGTGAAAAACGGTCATAAGTCACATTTTCTAATGTCAATGTGACTTCGAACGGTCATTAAATGAACTGTTGTAAGCTGAGGACTACCTGTACTCTATAAATGACAAGGAGTCCATGGCATGGAATACTGCTGAGAGGCTATCAGAGCAGGACTCTCTTTTCCAGTGGTTCTCAACCTTTTTAATGCCGCGACCCCCCCAACTGGTCGTAAGTCGAGAACTACTCAACCGGTCGTAAGTCGAGGACTACTCAACCGGTGCAGCACCATTTGCAAAATGGGACTTTTTGTGGGCTCAGCAGGGCAGAGACAGCCTGGACAATTCCTATTGGCTTTTGAAAGCCAATAGAATTAGACTCTATTCAAGAGAGTCTATTCTATTGGCTTTCAAAAGCCAATAGAATAAAAGGGAGTAGCACAGCTAAGGAAAAGGGGGAAAAAATGGCGGACTGCGTTGTTTGGCGACCCCCGTGAAATGGTCGTTCGACCCCAAATGGGGTCCCGACCCACAGGTTGAGAACCACTGCTCTATTCCATATTTGTCACTAATTGGTATCATACTGATCACTCCATACAAATTTCCAGATTCAGAATTCTTTGACTCTTAATGAAGTCTTGTTTAGATCTCAGTGTGATTTATCTGGGCATAGTCTTTTGTTGTGTATCTGGATAACGAAAGAAAGTTAATGGGTTGGAATGTTTTTTTTTTATAAAGGGTAGATTAGGTCGTCTATTTTTTTTTAGTAAATCAAATGAAGAAGGTCCTGTGCTTCATAAAAGGCTGGCAATCTTTAGCTAATTAAAAAAAGTGATTAATTGCTGTAAACAGGATTTGAGCAGGCATGGGCACGAACGTGTAAGTGAATCCCATCAAACTCTACAATTGAGTGTTCAGTTTGCATGAATGTATAATTATTTTTCTCCAGGAGTCAAGCAAGAAATATAACGTACTGTAATTTCATTATTTTGAGAGCTCCCTTAAAATTGCTTTCGGGGATCAGTTCTTTTCCATTCAAGTTAACTGTAGGGAATAAAGACATTTATGGTTTTTCCTTACAGTCAGATGAGCTCTTTCCCCTAGGAGAGTAAAAACCCCCTGAATTATTCAGAAAAAAAAATCTAGACTCTTCCAGTTGTTGAATTCTTCATTTTCATTCCTACGTGGCAAAATTGCAGCATAATAATGTTTCTTCTCATAGTCTATAACTAACTTTTATAATAAATACTAAAGAAGGACTTTATCCCAAGAATGAATAATATCCCAAGAGATTGGAACTCCAGAAATTTTTACTAATTTAAAATACGGACACACTGCTTTTTGTTGAATCTACAAAGTGTGCTTTTTTTTTTCCTGACTGCAAAAGCAAGCTTCACTTTAAAAGTAACTTGTGAAACTGCATTTTGGATAGAGACACAGAAAGAGTTTGCCACACTTCATTGGAAATGTAGAAGAATAAAGGAAGTAAATATTGTTCAGCTTGTAGTCACTAAAACCCAGATATCAGCTTTGGAAGAGGCCTTTCCTTTGTGGAGTTGTGTTTGAAAATAAGGTGACCAACTTTTTTACAATGAAAAGGAGGACACAAATAAATTGAAGAAAAAATATCGTAAATGAAAGAAACATTCATTGCAACAATAACACAGAATACACTATAATATGATAAATGCATAATAAAAACATTTGTAACAATAACATTTTATATTGTAATTATGCTTACATGCCGCGCCCCCGCCCACAGCCGCCCTGCCAGCACTGCTGCCCCGCCATGTAGAGCAGGCCCCACGGCTCCCAAAGCACCAGCTGCGCTGGCTCCAACCCCGGGGCGCAGCCCGCTGTCAACACACCCCACCTGCAGCCACCCCGCCTGCACCACTGCCCACCCTGCACAGCCCTGTGTAGAGCAGGCCCCATGGCTCTCACAGTTTGGGGGGCAGCCAGTCACCACTGCCCCTCACACTCCCACCCGCAGCAGCCCCGCTGCCCCTTCCTCTTGCGCCCGCAGCCATTATTGCCCTAGCAGGGCTGAAGATCAAGAGAAAGTTACTGTGGCGTCGCCGCTCCAGTCTCCTCCAGGTATCTTCGGGACTAACTAAGACAGTGGTTCTCAATCTGTGGGTCGGGACCCCATTTGGGGTCGAACGACCATTTCACGGGAGTCGCCAAACAAGGCTGTCTGCCATTTTTTTCCCCTTTTCTTTGGCCACGCCCCTGGCACCCGGTGATGTATAAGTAGTTGGGGGTCACCACAACATGGGGAACTATATCATGGGGTCGCGGCATTAGAAAGGTTGAGAACCACTGTAGTAACTAGGAGATGGTGTAGTTGGGTAGCAGGGAGGGGTGCAAAGTTCCTGCCAATTCCCCTTCGCTGCAGACAACTTACATGTGCAAAGTTTGCCGGCCAGGGGTTTTGGCGTGCTCAGCAGCAATTCCTATTGGCTTTCGAAAGCCAATAGGGGGAGTAGCACAGCTCATGCAAAAGTTGAAAAAAACCCATCAAAAAAAGGTGCCAGAACACCGTTCTGAGCATTCTATGAGAAAAAAAAAGCCCTGCAGATTAGTTTTCAAATATCGAAAAGGAGGACATGAAGGACACTTTTCAAGGGAGGACAGAACTCACAAAAGGAGGACTGTCCTCCCTAAAGGAGGACGGTTGGTCATCTTAGTTTGAAAATGTCAGAGAGGCCCTTGTTACTGACCAGCAGGGTTTCAAATTCCAATTTCAATTTAATCTTTTTTTTTAATTAGTAAAATTGCTTAATAACATCCTTTGCATCTCAGTTACAAAATTATAAAGCTTATCTCTAAAAGCTTATCTTTTAATTATCTTGGGCTTTTCTGTATAGCTTCTTCAATAACATTTTGGCTGTAATTATCCCAAGTACCTTCTTGTACAAAGTAAATGGTCAAAATGATTAAAGCCTCATTGCCAATTACTTGAATTCTGAATTTCTTGTTTCTGTGCAGAGAAATTTGTCCGTAGCACAAGATCTGGTCTATTTTCATTTGTCTGTAAGCTACTCTACAGCTGCTTGAAACTGGCTCATAGCCAGTTTAAAATGAAGGCCGAATTTGTTTCTGAGCTAATGCTTAAAGATCTAGCACAGACTGACCCCAACATCAGGACACAAAATCTTACACCGTAGAATGGCTTCGTTTGTTTTTTTGAAGCTTAGCACTGTCTAAAGGCAAAAGATAAATTAATTGACAGGCACACGAAAAGTAAAATATGGGTAGTCCTCAATTTATGATCACAATTGAGCTGAAATTTTCCATTGCTAAGCAGGATAGTTAAGTGAGTTTTGCCCCATTTTATGACCTTTCTTGCCACAGTTGTTAAGTGAATCCCTGCAGTTCTTACTTTAGTTATACGGTTGTTAAGTGAACCTGGCTTCTCCATTGACTCTTCTTGGGTCATGTGATCCCCTTTTGCGACCTTCTGACAAGTCAGGTCAACAGGGATGGCAGATTTCCTTAACAACCCATGTTACTAATTTAACAACTGCAGCAGTGATTCACTTAATACCAAGAAAGGTCATAAAATGGAGTAAAACCCACTTAACTCTCTTGCTTAGCGACAGGAAATTTGGGCTCAGCTGTGGTCCTAAGTCAAGGACTCTCCACATCTGTCTTTTAGGGAAGCAATATATATATATATATATATATATATATATATATATATATATATAGATATAGATATAGATATAGATATAGATATAGATATAGATATAGATATAGATATAGATATAGATATAGATATAGATATATAGATATAGATATAGATATAGATATATAGATATGTTTTCTGAGGTTTTCGCGGGTGTTTGTATGTAGGTCTTTAGTTGTTCGGGTTTTCTCCCGCGTAAAATTGGAAGTGTCTTGGCGACGTTTCGACGAAGTCACATTCGTCATCTTCAGGCTGGTGTTTTCAGCTTCTTGCTTTGAGCAGCAATGTCAGTTCATACCCCCACTGGCAGGTAAAAGGAAGAAACAGCTAAGACCACACATTGCTGCTCAAAGCAAGAAGCTGAAAACACCAGCCTGAAGATGACGAATGTGACTTCGTCGAAACGTCGCCAAGACACTTCCAATTTTACGCGGGAGAAAACCCGAACAACCAAAGACCTATATATATATATATATATATATATATTTAATTTCCATTGGATCATTACTAGCAGAGCATGTGCAATGCTTCCATCATTTGAGTGTGGGTGGAAATTGTTTTTACTTTCTCACAGAAGATTTGTTTTTTTCTTCCGTGCTTTGCTGTGTCAACTCTGTAAATGTTGTGCAGCATTTATCTCATTCATTGAGATAAGGTGAAGAGAACACAGAAATAAATCCCTTCCTTGTCTGTCTTTCGATTTGTCATTTAATACTAATTTTAACTCACTAGGATTTTTTTTTTTTTTTTGGTAAACGTAGTAGCAATGTCTGAGTGTGTCCTTGAAACAGCTTGGATAGGTGCTTAAAATGCAAGTGACAAGGCATTTATAAATATTTGCCAGATTAATGAATTTGGTAGAGAGCTGTTGGAGGAGGAGATTCACGTTAGGCCAGTGTTTCTCAATTTTGGCAAGTTTTGGATGGCTGCCTAGGCTAGGGAATCCTGGAAGTTGAAGTCCGTCAACTCTCATCACGTAATGAAATGTTTGCAAGAAAACAACCAAGCTCAGAGAGCACCAAGGACCCCTTATTTCAACCCTGAGCTATAAATATTCTCCCTTACTGAAGCCCGTCTATCTTAAAACTTGCCAAGGTTGAAAACACTGTGTTGTCTTGGTAGGCAAGATTCAGAAAATCTGGTAGCATTTCTTGAGATTATTTTATTTAAGGCATGAGCTTTCATGAGCTGGTGTTCACTTCATTAGATGCACAGAGTGCTTTGTCTGATATGGAGCAGTGATCAGTTAACAGTTGTAAAGTATTAAGAACTCGTTGTATATTGTTAAATCCTTCTGAGATGGCCTGAAACCTCTTTAACATGTAAACTCAGCTTGTTTCCCATTCAGTTGTGCTGTCAGAGTTTCTTCCAAAACTGCCACTTGGGGATCTGTGATGAAATATCCTGGGAGATTTAAAGTGCTGCTTTTACTTTGTTCCTAATTTGAATCTTGATGTCAAACTCAGTGTGGTTAAGGGTTTTGCGCAACATCTGGTATGTTTGTCCTACATAGAATCTAGGTTGGCAGATCATGGCGTGTATCACCTCAGAAGAAAAGAATGTGAAAGTGCCTGTAGCTGTATGTTAAGTGATTGGGGCCTGGGATGGCACTATTGGTGTAGATGTAGGGATGAGGTAGAGTAGCTAGGCCAGGGGTGGGGAACTATGGCCCTTTTTATGACTTGTGGACTTCAGCTCCCAGAATTCCCGAGCCTTCATGACCGGCTTAGGAATTCTGGGAGTTGAAGTCTACAAGTCATAAAAAGGGCCATAGGTCCCCACCCCCCTGAGCTAGGTGAAGGATCTGGCACTTGTCTTCTGTTGTTTCATGAGAATTTGTGAGAATGATTTTGTGAGAATTTGCTTCAGGTCGGATGGTTGTCTACATACAAGTATGGACCCAACAGATAACCGCTTACAGCAGAGGTGTGCAACCTTGGCAACTTTTAAGACATGTGGACTTCCAACTTCCAGACATCCACATGTCTTAAAAGTTGCCAAGGTTGGACACGCTTGATATACATTTATTGTTATGGAGCGGTGATTGGATATTGCTGCTTCTCCATCTGTTCATGTATTTTTAATCTTTTAGGCTGTTTTTCTTATGAATAAAATGTTCACCTGAACATTAAAATAAGCCTCAGTTCTCATTGGGTTCATTGGCAAAGCAATTTAGTCAGAGAATAGCTCCCTGGGGTGTATAAATTATAGTAATAAACCCTTTTTTAAATTTAGGAAATAACAGTAGTTTTGAGATGGTGTTTACACTTATATTGATGGCCTTCATTCTCCTTCAGCCTTATCATATGCAGTTTTGTATATTTATGGAGGATAATTGCAGGCAGATTTCTGCGGAAAAGTGTTTGTATATCCATATTTTTTGACACATGGATTTGGTCTCTGTACCATTTTGAACTTGCTTAAGGTTCAACTAATACCAGGCCGCCACATAATCCTCCCCTCCCCAATTCTTAGTGATCCGCTGCTGATCTTCCCATTAGCTCATCCAACCTTGCTGCAAACTTGGCATCACCAAATCACTTCCTTTATTTAATTAATTTGTATAGCTGCCCATCTCAACCAGTGAGTTTGGTGACGTACACACCATAAAAACATAAAATAATAAAAACAGTACAGACTAGCCTGCCAGCCTGCCTGCCTGCCCATCTGTCTGTCTATCATCTCCCTGTCTCTCTGTCTCTCTCTCTCTCTCTCTCTCTCTCTGTCTCTCTCTCTCTCTCTCTCTCTCATATCTATCTATCTATCTATCTATCTATCTATCTATCTATCTATCTATCTATCTATCTATCTATCTATCTATCTATCTAGTCTTCCATCCTTCTGAGGTCAGTAAAATAAATAACCAGATTGTTGGGGCAATATGCTGCTCAGAGAGTAGTATAAAGCAGTATGGAGTGGTATATAAGTCTAAGTGCTATTGCTATTGCTGTCTGTCTATCGTCACTGAGTAAAAGTACAGGTAGTCCTCGACTAACAACAGTTCATTCAGTGACCACTCAAAGTTAACAACGGCACTGGAAAAAGGGACTTACACCCTTTTTTCACACTTACGACTGTTGCAGTATCCCCATGGTCATGTGATCAAAATTCAGACTCTTGGCAACTGGCTCATGCTTGTGATGGTTGCAGTGTCCCGCGTCATGAGATCCTCTTTTGCGGCCTTATGGCAAGCAAATTCAAAAGGGAAGCCTGATTCATTTAACAACTGTGTTACTAACATAACAATTGCAGTGATTCGCTTAACAACTGTGGCCAGTACAAGCAGCGGTGAGCACGCGGGGGCCGATGGTGTCTGGCAGCAGCCGCAGCCCACCGGCCCCTTGGTGCAACACAGGTAGGTCCAAGCACAGGGGAGGGGGGAGGCAGGCAATCCAGATGCGCCACACATTTTTCGTCCAGAAGGAGGCTGGAAGCTTCGTCTGCTTGCAAATGGGGTGCTTGGAAACAGGGCTAATCGCTCCATGTCCAAGTGCCCCATTTGCAAGCAGACGAAGTTTCTGATCTCCGTCATTTCTCCGTCCGGGAGAAAAGTGTTTGGGCACCTATGGGTCGTATGGAAATGGAGCGAATCGCTCGGTTTCTAAGCACCCCATTTGCAGGCAGACAAAGCTTCCAGTCTCCCTCTGGGCGAAAAGTGTTTGGGTGCCTATGGGGTGCGTGGGGCAGCTCCACCCCCTTCCCCACCTGCCTCACCTCATTGAGGCAGCACGGTGCAGAGGGCCGTGGGCTCCTGCTGCGAGCGGCCGCAGAAGTGGGCCAGCAGCCACACAGGCTCCTGTTGGACAGGGCTGTTAGTGCTGCCACGGCGAGACAGGTGTCCGGGGGGGGGGGGAGGACATCCCCTGAAAATAAGACCTACTGCCTCTTTTGGAGGATGTGTGTGTGTGTGTGTGTGTGTATGTATGTATGTATGTTTTCGTGGGTGTTTGTATGTAGGTCTTTGGTTGTTCGGGTTTTCTCCCGCGTAAAATTGGAAGTGTCTTGGCGACGTTTCGACAAAGTCCCATTCGTCATCTTCCTCGAAGCACGAAGCTGAAAACACCAGCCTGAAGATGACAAATGGGACTTCGTCGAAACGTCACCAAGACACTTCCAATTTTACGCGGGAGAAAACCTGAACAACCAGAGACCTACATATGTATGTATGTATATATATATGTGTATGTATGTATGTATGTATGTATGTATTTATAAAATATATATATATATATATAAGACCGGGTCTTATTTTCGGAGAAACACTGTAAGAAGCAAACCCATCTAGCACCAAAGATGGCAAAGGTCTGGAACTGGTAGACCCCACAACCCAAAGCTGTTCTGTTTTGCTAGCTGTGCTTTCCCATCCAGACCCTTACAGACTCCAGACACTGGATAAATCATTCATGACATCACTTAAA
The DNA here is from genome assembly GCF_016545835.1 of Crotalus tigris. NCBI lineage: Eukaryota > Metazoa > Chordata > Lepidosauria > Squamata > Viperidae > Crotalus > Crotalus tigris. The sequence goes on along the minus strand of NW_024096934.1, from coordinate 156,925 downwards.
TTGTGAGAGGTGGAGATACATAATTAGATATCAGCACACTGATGATACCTCACCCCATGGCGGTGGATGAGCTCACCTAGCAGCCTCATGTAGATGATAAAAAAGGAGAAGAGAAAAGCACCAAATGTGGTGGCACAGGGCCAGGATTGCTTGGTGTTCTCTGAGCTTGGTAGTTTTCTTGCAGACATTTCATTACCCAAACTCGGTAACATCATCAGTGCTAGAGTGTTAACTACTTTAGTAATGAAATCACCACAAAGAATCGGACACAATTTAGTGACTGAAGAATATGCCACCTGCCTTTGGTCAAGTTGGTACATTAAGTCTGAGATTTCAAACTTGGTTCACAGTCTTTAGTTGACGATGCTAGTTGTGGTTCTCAAACTGTGTGCAGCGTTGTCACTCACTGTTTTGTTTATTACATAGTAAGATAATCCTACTGTGCCCCTATGGGTTTGTTGTAGTGCCACAGTTTGGGAACTACAATATTGAGTTCCGTTTTTCATTGCTTCTGAAAACTTGGAACAGCAGGGGACAATTTAGTTCCTGGGGTTGCATTTGAGGATTGCCAGAATAACTTCAAGCACCACTATTGTTAATTTACTTGCAGTTTAATTGAAGGGGAGAGAATATCTTTCTCTGCTGTAGTTTTGTTTTGTTTTCTGAAATGCTCATTAGTAATTGAAGATCCTGGAATACAAATTAATTTTAAAGACTCCTGCCAAATATATTTTCCCTTAAGTGTTTTAGTTTTTATTTCTTTTTTTGAGGCTTCTCTTACATTAATACTTATTCTTTTCATAGTATTTTGAATCCAAAAACTGAATGGCAAATTTAAATAGCCAGATTCTTTTCTCAGATCTAACTTCTAACTTAGATCTCAAAGTAAGCACGTTCCTTCAAATATTGCTGAAAAATGATTTGGTAAAGGACATGAGTTCTGCAAGATACTGGAGATCCTAACTTATTCTGAATAATATGCAGCTTATTCACATTCATTTTGCTATTCTCCTTTTTGTGTCACGTTCTAGACTGGATTTTTGTTTTTATTTTGATTTGTTTGGAAGATATAATCCTGATCTCCTGCTTTGATGACAACGCTAAGCATATTTTTAAAAATGTTGTGGTTGCATTAATGTGGAGGAGCAATATGCGAGTCTAGGCAAGATCTCAATCCTATTTGTGTTATCTTATGGCGATACTGTATAGTCCTCAACTTACAACCATTCATTTAGTGACCGTTTAAGTTACAACGGCACTGAAAATTTTGGACTCACTTGTGGTCTTAAGTCAACTTGTATCACTTGTGAATATATATATATATATTTGCATACCCTTAGACCAGGGGTAGGCAACCTTGGCCCTTTTATGACTCGTGGACTTCAACTCCCAGAATTCCTGAGCCAGCTTGGCTCAGCATGGAAACCTCTCCATCTCTTCTCAGCATAGCTGGCTCAGGAATTCTGGGAGTTGATGTCCACCAGTCATAAAAGAGCCAAGGTTGCCTACCTCTATCCTAGATTTACACTGGCAGGACAAGGTTTAATACTGCCACCAAGGTGGACCCACAAAGCTTGTTGCTGTACTATAGTTTCTGATCACTAGAGCAGTGGTTCTCAACCTTTTTAATGCCGCGACCCCCAACCGGTCGTAAGTCGAGGACTACTCAACTGGTCGTAAGTCGAGGACTACTCAACTGGTGCAGCACCGTTTGCAGAATGGGACTTTTGGCGGGCTCAGCAGGGCAGAGACAGCCTGGACAATTCCTATTGGCTTTTGAAAGCTAATAGAATTAGGCTCTATTCAAGAGAGTCTATTCTATTGGCTTTCAAAAGCCAATAATATAAAAGGGAATAGCACAGCTAAGAAAAAGAGGGAAAAAATGGCGGACTGCGGTGTTTGGCGACCCCCGTGAAATGGTCGTTCAACCCCAAATGGGGTCCCGACCCACAGGTTGAGAACCACTGCTCTAGACAGTGATTGGTGAAATGGAGGCCAACTGATAGGTAGCCTCTTAAGATTCTGCTCTCAACGTACACATAACGGGTGCTTTAGGTCAGGTTGCTAATTTTTTAAGAAGTGCCCCCTTTTTAAAACATTGGTCAGCGACCTTCTTAGCACGTCCATCGGTGCTGATTAACTGTATTGTCTTCTGTTTCTTCTTTAGTGAGCACTTGTCTTGCTCGTTCACCTTTTTCTTGCACGGGGACAGCAATGTTTGCACCAGTGTGGAAATAAACCAGCATCAACCTGTGTACTTCCTGAGTGAAGAGCATCTCACCCTCGCCCAGCAGTCAAACAGCCCTTTTCAAGGTAGGTTTGTTTGGCGGACTACAAAAATGGCATCCTTCTGTTTCCAACCTTTAAGTCAAAATATTGCAGCGGGGGTGGGTGGGGGGTGGGTGGGGAGAGGAACACAAGAGATGACCATACAGTGGGAGAATACCTGATGGATCTCAAAGATTGTTTTCCCCATGAATTTTAGTGCTTTGTTTGACTTGTGCTTATTTTTTTTTTTTTTTCATTTTGTCAGAGAAATTATCCATCATAGTAAACTTAAGCAGATGACAGTGGTTTGGGAATAAGTGTGCTGTTGGCAGGTTATGTTTATTAAGATACTAGGTCAGTGATGGCAAACCTTTTAGAGACTGAGTACCCAAAAACTGGCCCTGCCCCCACTCCACCCCCCTGCCCCGCCCCTGCTCCACCCCCTGCCCCCGCCCCGCCTGCCCACAGGACCACTCACCACCCCCAGGGCCCACCGCAGATCACCCAGGCAGCCCAGCAGCGCTATGGTGGCCAGACCCTCTGCCCGCGCCCTGCAGCATCAACTTCATGATGGGGCGTGAGGGCAGAGTCTTGTCTACGCTGCCTGGCTGCCATGTCCTTGGCTGCGCTGCTCCGTGTGGGCCACGCTCGGGGGGCGACTCTCCTTTAGGGGGGCTGCTGGTGAGGAGGGGGTTGCGGGGGGAGGCAAGGCTGGGGCAGTGGCACGTGTGCCCACAGAGAGGGCTCCGAGTGCCGCCTCTGACACCCGTGCCATAGGTTCGCCACCACTGTGTTAGAGGGTCAGAATTTGTTCAGGAAAGGTGATCTTTTAAACAGGTCTTTAAAGGTAACAGCCATCACCTTCCCTTGCACCTGAAACAAACTGGTGACCAGTACAGCTCCCTCAGCAGTGGATATAACAGGGCTGGCTGAGGAATTCTGGGAGTTGAAGTCCACAAGTCTTAAAGTTGCCAAGGTTGAGAACCCCTGATCTATACGAATCAGGTTTTCTTTAACAGTTGCCTAAAAGACGACACCTTCAGACTAGCTGTGCTTATAAAGGAGAATATTTGTAGCTCAGGAATAAATGAGGAGTCTTGGGTGGTCTCTGAGCTTGGTTGCTTTCTTGCAGACCTTTCATCACCAAATTAGGTTACATCATCAGTACTAGTAATGGAGTGGGGTTTGCAAACTGACGATGTTACCTAGTTTGGTAATAAAACGTTTCCATGAAAACAATCAAGCTCAGAGAGCACCCAGGCGCCCCCCCCCTGCAGTTGTACTTCCTTTGCATAATTGGGAGTGCTATCATTAAGCTGCTATGAACCAAATCAATTTTGGGGGGTCCAAGCAGGTGCCCCCCCCTTCCCAGTTAATTTTAGTGCGGGAAGATTGAAGGAAGCAATCTTTTAAATGTTTGAAGTCAGACAGATTAAATTGTGCCCAGTAGATCATAGGCAGTAATTTAATGCTCCGTGACTGGTGTTTATCCTTCAAGACTGGTGTTGCCCTGTGTAGCTTAACTGGGGTCTACACCAGATGCAGTTTCCAGACAGTTTCTAAATATACCTCAATATGGAATGTGTTGCACAAAGTTATTTAACATTGATCACCGAGACTTGCCCGTTCAGTTAAGGGTGCAAGTTGTTATTAGCCAAAGTTGGGCACGGCTTCTCCTTGTGGCTGGTTGGCTGGGTTTGTAGCATTATTGTACCGGTGGTCCTTGGCTTCTGACCATTCATTTAATGAAAGTTATGACAGCCTTGGAAAAAGTGATTTACAACCTGTCCTCAAAGTTATGGCTGCTGCACCACCCCTGCTGCTGTCGGATTGCAATTTGGGCGCTTGGCAATTGGCTCACACTGATGACTAGCTGTAGCTTCTCGTGGACACCCAATTGTGATTTACAATCTTTTTAGCTGTTTTTCAACAAGCAGCAACGGTTGGATCAGGAAGCCAAATTTGTTCAACACAGTTGTTGAAGTTAACAACTGCAATAAAAAAAAAAGTCATGAAACTGAGTCTAGTCACATGATGATTCAATGAATGATTGCGTGACCAAAATTCCAGTTGCAATTATGATTGTAGGTCAAAGATACTTGCATGTTGAAACCAAGGAGAAACCCTAAACTATGTACTGGTTGCAGGTAGTCCTCGACTTACAGCCATTCGTTTAGCGACTGCTCAAAGTTACAGCCACGCTGAAAAAAAGCGACTTACGACCTTTTTCACACGACAATTTAATAATAATAATAATAATAATAATAATAATAATAATAATAATAATAGTAATAATGTTGGAAGAGACCTTGGAGGTCTTCTAGTCCAACCCCCTGCTCAGGCAGGAAACCCTACACCATTTTGGACAAATGGCTGCCCAGTCTCTTCTTAAAAACTTCCAGTGTTGGAGCATTTACTGCTTCTGGAGGCAGGTGGTTCCACTGGTTAATTGTTCTAACTGTCAGGAAGTTTCTCCTTAGTTCTAGGTTGCTTCTCTCCTTGGTTAGTTTCCATCTGTGGCTTCCTGCCCTCAGGCGCTTTGGAAAATAGCTTGACTCCCTCTTCTTTGGGGCAGCCCCTGAAATATTGGAACACTGCTATCATGTCTCCCTTTGTCCTTCTCTTTGTTAAACTAGACCGGTGGTTATCAACCTTTTTAATGCCACAACCCCCAACCGGTCGTAAGTCGAGGACTACTCAACCGGTCGTAAGTCGAGGACTACTCAACTGGTGCAGCACCGTTTGCAGACTGGGACTTTTGGCGGGCTCAGCAGGGCAGAGACAGCCTGAACAATTCCTATTGGCTTTTGAAAGCCAATAGAATTAGACTCTATTCAAGAGAGTCTATTGTATTGGCTTTCAAAAGCCAATAGAATAAAAGGGAGTAGCACAGCTAAGGAAAAGGGGGGGGAAATGGCGGACTGTGTTGTTTGGCGACCCCCGTGAAATGGTCGTTCGACCCCAAATGGGGTCCTGAGCCACAGGTTGAGAACCACTGAACTAGACATACCCAATTCCAGCAGCCGTTCCTTATATGTTTTAGCCTCCAGTCCCCTAATCACCTTTGTTGCTCTTCTCTGCACTCTTTCTGGAGTTTCAGCATCTTATTTACATCGAGGTGACTAAAACTGGATGCCGTATTCCAAGTGTGGCCTTACCAAGGCTTTTTTTTTTTATTGAAAATTTTTAAAATTTTACAAAATAAGAAAAAACAACCCTCCCCAACCCACCCCAACCCTCCCACTCCCTCCCTCAACTTTCCCAGAGCTGAATATAGGCTTAATTAAATTTTCTTAAATTCTTAAAAAAGAAAAAATATAAACCATAAATAAGTCTAAATACGTTGCCTTACCAAGGCTTTATAAAGTGATATTAACCCTTCACATGATCTTGATTCTATCCCTCTGTTAATGCAGCTGAGCACTGCGTTGGCTTTTTTGTCAAAATCTGGGTACTCGGCACCTGGTTCGTATGTATGACAGTTGTCCGGGGGTGATCCTGTGATCACCTTTTGTGACCCTCTGACCAGCAAAGTCAATGAGGAAGCCAGAATTCACTTAACAACCGTGTTGCTCCCTTAATAGCTGCAGCGATTCACTTAACAACTGCGGTAAGAAAAATCATAAAGGGGGGCAAAATTCACGGAACAACTGTCTCACGTAGCAACAGAAATTTGGGGCTCAATTGTCCTAAGTTGAGGGCTACGTGTACTCCTGGTTGCATCTTATCTCATCCAGAATAGGCCACTGTCCCAACACCCAATCCTGAGAACAAACAGTCTGTGCTCAATACTTTTCAGTCGTTTGTGAATACAGCTTGAATTCATCGGCTCTCATTCAGCCTGCAACTGTCTCCAGGCAATTGTCAAGCACTTCCATATTCCAGTAGGAAAGAGAGATAATATAATCCGCATACTGATGACACAGCAGTGCAGATCACTGGATCACCACCCTTGCTGACTTAATATAAACAGGAAAGAAAGAGGAAGAGGATAGAATTCTGTGGAAATCCCACAAGTCAAACACACACACACACACACACACACACGAACCGAAATCTGCCAGTAAGAGTCTCTCATGGCGGGTTTGCACATGGGAATGAAACAAACGTCAGAAAAACAAGAGTTGGAAGAGAGCTTGGAGGTCTTCTAGTCCAACCCCCCCCCCAAATGAAGCTACTGTAATGGTTTCCCTGAACCCCCCAACTCAATGATTTCATCGAGAGAACCAGGACAATCAAAGGAAATGCTCCCTGTCTTTTTTCCAAGTGAAATTCACCAGTTAGGGCAAGGGTAGGCAACCTGGGCTCTTTTATGACTCGTGGACTTCAACTCCCAGAATTCCTGAGCCAGCCATGCTGAGGAGAAATGGAGAGGTTTCCATGCTGAGCATGCTGGCTCAGGAATTCTGGGAGTTGAAGTCCACGAGTCATAAAAGAGCCAAGGTTGCCTACCTCTGGCTTAATTCCTTCTCTTACATATTAACTGAAATATGCCCAGATCTTTCCATGGTGTTTCTGAATACACAGCGGTGTATTATAATTCCATTCCAAACGTCAATAGATCAAGCAGAATGCAATGCAGATTGCTTTAAATCAGGGGTCTTCAACCTAGGCCCTTTTATGACTTGTGGACTTCAACTCCCAGAATTCCTGAGCCAGGCATGCTGAGGAGAAAGGGAGAGGTTTCCATGCTGAGCCATGCTGGCTCAGGAATTCTGGGAGTTGAAGTCCACGAGTCATAAAAGAGCCAAGGTTGCCTACCCCTGCTCTAGATGGAAGCCAAGATGTTTGCATGCTAAATCCAGATTTGAAACAAGACTGGCTAAAGAATAGGCTTTTAACTACAGGCAGTCCTCGAATTACAACCGTTTGCGTACTGACCGTTTGAAGTTTTAATGGCACTGAAAAAAGTAACTTAGGACTGTTTTTCAGACTTATAACTGTTGCCGCATCTCCATGGTCATGTGATCAAAATTCAGACGCTTGGCAACTGGCATGTATTTATGACGGTTGCAGTATGCCGGGGTCATTTGGTCACATTTTGCGTCCTTTGGACCAGCAAAGTGAAATAAATTTAATAATAATAATATTAATAAAATCAGTGGGGAAGAGCCAAGGTTGCCTACCCCTACCCTTGGTGCTCTTTGAGCTTGGTGGTTTTCTTGCAGACATTTTGTTACCCAACTAACATCACCAGTGCTAATAGGGCAGTGATGGCGAACCTTTTAGAGACTGAGTGCCCAAACTGCAACCTAAAACCCTCTTATGCATTGTCGGGTGCTGGGTGGGCGTGGCCCAGTGGGTGGGCGTGGCCCATTGGGTGGGCATGGCTGCAATGGTAACAGCAGACTGGGTGGGACTAAAATGTTCAATCAATCAATTCCAACTTTACAAGATCTTTTTTTTCCCCCGCGAGAAGTTGAAATTGACTGATAGATTGAAACAGAGGCCTAAAGCAAAAAGGTTTTATAAAACCCAGCTAAAGGCCTAGGACTGGGGCTCTGAGTGCCACCTCTGGCACCCGTGCCATAGGTTCGCCACCACTGTAATAGGGAGTGGAGCTGCTCTCATTTTATATAAATAGACAGCAAAGCCCATTCCTTTCTAGCACTGATGATGTTACCTAGTTGGGTCCTGAAATGTCTGCAAGAAAACAAGCAAGGTCAAGGATCCTATCCTCCTCCTCCTCCTCCTCCTAAACCCCACTTCTTTCTAGCACTGATGATGTTACCTAGTTGGGTAACAAAATGTCTGCAAGAAAACAGCTGAGCTCAGAGAGCCCCAAGGACCCCACAGTCCTCCTCCTCCTCTTCCTCCTTCTCCACTCTTCAAATCCCACTCCCTTCAGCACTGATGATGTTACCTAGTTGGATCATGAAACAACTGCAAGAAAAAAAAACCAAGCTCAGAGACCCCACATAAGGTCTACATGGCATGGAGGCAGATATTTGAAGAATCCCCTTACTCCCATTGTTACTACCTATTCCATTTGTTTGGGCAGGAGAGACATGCTCAGAATAGAATTGATTAGGGATTGTCGATTATGAGCCAAGGTGGCGCAGCAGTTAGGGTGCAGTACTGCAGGCCACTTTAGCTGACTGTGTTCAGCAGGTCAGTGGTTCAAATCTCACCGGCTCAAGGTTGACTCAGCCTTCCATCCTTCCGGGGTAGGTAAAATGAGGACCCAGATTGTTGGGGGCAATGTAAATATATATGTATACATTGCTTACTGGTGTACACCGCTTAGAGAGTGCTTGCACTTAAAGCGGTATATAAGTCTCATAAATAAATAAATAAATAAATAAATAAATAAATAAATAAAAGGAACCAAGTAGCTTTTTTTTTTTCATCACTGCACTTGCATTCTGGAATACGCCATCAGAGGGTAGGTTGGCCCTGAGTTTGCTCGCCTTGGAAAAAAAACCTTTCCCTGTTTTTCTGGACATGGGGGAAGGGAAAATATATCACTCACATTGTTGCACATTTGTTATTTATGAACCTTGCTGGCGCAGTGATTAAAGTACAGTATTGCAGGCAAATTCTGCCCATGGTCCGGAGTTTGATCCTGATGGAGCTCAAGGTTGACTCAGCTTTCCATCCTCCTTCCGAGGTCGGTAAAACGAGGACGCAGATTGTTGCGGGCCGTGTGGAAAATAATGCTTTCATATTGTAAACCGGCCAGCAAGGGCTACGGGGCGGTATATAAGTGTAAATGCTACTGCTATTGGTGTTATTTATGTAGGAAACAAATTTATATAGCCACCCAACTCACACCTAGGTGATTCTGGGCAGCTTTAACAAAAAAAAACCCACCCTATTATAAAACTCATAATCCTCCCCCCCCCCCAGTCAGATCAGCCATTTTGATTGGCTCCCTCTCCTTTTGGGCTCTGCAGGCTTATTGAAAAAACCCACATTTTAAGGCCTTTCAGAATAGCAACAGGCTGGGGGACCAACCGTATATTGGCGTGGAATGATATTCCATAAAGAACGGATACCACCGAGAAGGCTGTTTTTTTTTTTTGTGATCCCACCAAATGTAAATCCCAGATCGACGGGACCCACAATAAGCCCGGCTTTCCTGTCCTGGTGGGGCCGGGTGGAGGTAATAGGGGAGGTGGTCCATCGAACAGCCTGGCCCCCAAGCCTTGTAGGGCAGTGGTTCTCAACCTGTGGGTCGGGACCGCATTTGGGGTCGAACGACCATTTCACGGGGGTCGCCAAACAACGCAGTCTGCCATTTCCCCCCCCCCCCCTTTCCTTAGCTATGCTACTCCCTTTTATTTTATTGGCTTTTGAAAGCCAATAGAATAGACTCTCTTGAATAGAGTCTAATTCTATTGGCTTTCAAAAGCCAATAGGAATTGTCCAGGCTGTCTCTGCCCTGCTGAGCCTGCCAAAAGTCCCATTCTGCAAATGGTGCTGCACCAGTTGAGTAGTCCTCGACTTACGACCGGTTGAGTAGTCCTCGACTTACGACTGGTTGGGGATTGCGGCATTAAAAAGGTTGAGAACCACTGGTGTAGGGCTTTAAAAGTGATAACCAGACAGCTTGAATTGTACCTAGAAGCAGATTGGCAGAAATATTGTGTTTTTGGCAGCCACTTTGTGTTTTAGTTGGGTTTTTTTTTTTGGTGTACTTTTTAATATTCTTTTGTTTATTTGCTTGTTTATTAGTATCCCGGTTTTATTATTTTTTACAAATAACCGAAGGCGGTGAACGTATCAAGCACATCTTTCTCCTTCTATTTCCCCCACCACAGCAACCTTGTGAGGTAGATTGGTGATTTGCCCAGAGACATCTAGCCAGCTTTCATGGCTAAGGTGGGACTTGAAGTTCCTGTCTTCTGCTTTCTGGCTTGGTGCTTAACCACTAGACGAGGGGTAGGCAACCTTAGCTCTTTTATGACTCGTGGACTTCAACTCCCAGAATTCCTGAGTCAGCTATGCTGAGGGGAAATGGAGAGGTTGCCATGCTGGTTCAGGAATTCTGGGAGTTGAAGTCCACGAGTCATAAAAGAGCCAAGGTTGCCTACCCCCCTGCTTAGACCAAACTGGCTCTTCATACTAAGTATTTGTTAGCCACCCAGAGTATCATTAATGAAATAGGAGTAGCCACATAAAACAAAATAAGTAAAACGATAATGATTTTGTGTTTGTATTGAGAATCTTGAATATTGCTGTTGGGATTTACATTAACAGCGAGCATTTCTTGATGACAGTTAAGCTTGGTCTATTTTCTGAAGTGATTTTGAACTTATATTTGACCAGTTCTTCTATGTGCAGATTTAAAAAAACGTGTTCAGCAACTTTTCAGCTGTATCTCTGTGGAAGTGTAACATTTCTAACGTTGGTTAATGTAATTTTCAGAGACCACCCTTTTATTAGTAGGCGCACCTTCATTTATGAAAAAAAATTGAACTCTGACCTGGTAGCATCCTGCAGTGTTTATTTCAGTACATTGTTCTTGTTTTCTATTTTAAAAAAAACATTTTTCTAATTGCCATGTTGTATATCAGAATATTGTTTCCATTCTTGATTTATTTTAATAAGTTTCTGTGTCAGATGTTCAGAAGAATTAATTTCTAGCTGTTGTTATGGAACATGATTCTTATATAACATACTGTTTTAGTACACATACATTTTAATGAGGAACAATAAGTCCTTGTCCTAAAATTGCCACTAATCAGTAGCTCTTTATTGCAGCTCAGCTTTCCTTTTAATACAAATAGGGCATTTAGTTATTAATTCCTGTGATATTAACTTTTTGTAGTAGTTTCAGATCTTGTCAGAGTTAAGAGATTATCGATAATACTAAACCACGATGTACAGTTAAAAAGTAGCAGACATGAACTTGTCTTGTCATTCCATTCTTTCCTTACATGCCAGCATTAAAAACGTTTCAATCTCTTTCTGTTTTGTCTGAAATTTGAAAAGTTATTTGCATAATAATGACTTGTTGCCCACCAGTTATGGTTGCATTTGTAAATAAACTTAGCTTTACTTTTTAAAACATCAAATGCTCGTGAAAGGGTGAAATAAAGCAGGTTGAGCCAGGCTTAAAGTTTTTGGGATCAGGGGAAATGACATCTTCAATAAATGAGAGAGATTAATACAGAGAAGCTTTCGACTTCCATCCATTCATTTAGCCATCATTTAAAGCAGGGGTGTCAAACTCAATTTTATTAAGGGCCACATCAGCATTGTGGTTGCCCTGGGGGGGTGGAGGGGGGATGGCCTACTGGGTGGGTGTGGATGGAGTGGGTGTGGCCTATTGGATGAGCATGGCCAGCTCTACATTGTTCGCGTCAAGGATGCCTGTGGGGGCCTGGGCAGGAGTGGGACAGATCTGAGGGTCTCTGGCAGAAGGGGGTGGGACCGGGGCAAGGGCCAAGGCATGGTCCACTGGAGGAGCCTCACTGCCTGGTGAAACCCCTCTGCCGGAGCCCATCAAGCTGGATATGTGAAGTAGGTGAGGGCCATTTGCTGGCCACTTCCAGGTGATGGTGCATTTCTTCATTCCTCACAAAGGGTGACACCTCCCCAGCATGCACTCGGGGGACAGGGCTGACATGGCAGGGGCTGGTTCCTTGCTGTTTCTGGACGGCCTTGTGGAGCTAAGACTGAATGTGTTTCAGCATAGATGGTCACCACAAAATTGTACATTGGCTCCCGGCCGGCCTGAGCCAGGACCAAGACATTGGGGGCCATTCCCTCAGGATGGCTTCGTGGGCCACATGAAACCACTTCGTGGGCTGCATCTGGCCCCCGGGCCTTGTGTTTGACATGTCTGGTTTAAAGTTACAGTTGCACTGAAAAAAAAAGGGTTTATGACCAATCCTTGCACTTATGACCGGTCCTCGTACTTATGACCATTACAGCATTCTGATGGTCATGTGATCACAATTTGGGCATTTAGTAACCAGCATGTATTTATGATGGCTGCAGCATCCCAGGGTTATGTGATCGCCATTTGCAAACTTCCCAGATGGATTCCAAAAAGCAAAGACTCCAGGAGCTGAAGTCTCTTTTTAAAACAAAAAACAAGTTTTATTAATTTTCCAATTTTACAAAGCTCCAGGTGTTAAGGAAGCAACATGGTGATTGGGTAATCCACAATTGAATAACAAGCTCTTTCGTACATATGTCAGGTTAGACCAGCAAAGATTTTCTTTCTATTTCCCTTAGTTATTGTATCACGTTCAAATTAATACATTGCTAGTTATAATTTAATCGGTTAAGACATTTATTAATATATTTTAACATACGCCTTCATGTCCTGTTTTTACCTAATTTCAGTTACAGTATTCCAGTTAGCTTAATATCCATAGTCTTTAGATTTCGGGTGGCCCAAAGTTCCCTTAGTTCTTTACAAAATAATTATCATATCTAAAATACATTTATTATTTACTCAAATAAATTTTTACTTTATTTCACAAACATATTCTATTTCTCATCCTAATACCGCATCACTTATTAATAAAATAACCTTTATTGTCTCAATCCAACTTCCAAGAGTATTATTCTCGTGACTATTTTTTTATTTCCCTTATAGATCTAAATCCTAAATATTAATAATATTATCCTTGGTTTCAATATGCAAGAGCTGAAGTCTCTTAACGACCACATAATTCACTTAACAACTGCAGTGATTGACTTAACAACAGTGGCAAAAAAGGTTGAAAATGGGGTGCGGCTCACTTAACAACCGCCTTGCTTAGCAACAGATATTCTGATCCCAATTAGAGTCCTGTGTCCAGGACTATCTGTAATGCAAAGTGACTAATGTTATGCTTGGAGGCAGAGCTGGGGTTTTCAAAATCTGGAAGGAGGCTTTAAAAAAAAAACACGGCAAGCTGATTTGAACATGTACTGTACATGTTTATTTTGTTTTATTTTTACTCTCTCAAGTATAGGTAGTCCTTGACTTAACAACAGTTCATTTATTGCAGTGGCACTGAGAAAAGTGAATTAAGACCGTTTTTCACACTTACAGCTTTTGCAGCATCCCCTTGGTCACATGATCAAAATTCAGATGCTTGGCAGCTGACTCATGTTTATGACAGTTGCCAAGTTCTGGAGTCATGTGATACCACTTGCGACCTTCTGACAGAGTCAATGGATAGATGGATGGATGGATGGATGGATGGATGGATGGATGGATGGATGGACAAACAGACAAGTGGGTGGGTGGATGAATGAGATAGATAGACGGATGGATGGAAAGACAGACAGACAAGTGGGTGGATGGATGAATGGATGAATGAGATATGGATGGATGAGATGGATAGAAAGACAGACAGATAGACAAGTGGATGGATGAATGGATGAATGAGATATGGATGGATGGACGGATGGACAGACAGACAAGTGGGTGGATGGATGAGAGATAAATAGATAGATAGATAGATAGATAGATAGATAGATAGATAGAAAATCTTTATTGTCATTTTTTTACTGTGGGCACAATGGCACACATTAAAAATGAAATTTAATTGCTTGCTCTCAATGAGGGAAGCCAGGTTCACTTAACAATCATGTTGCTAATTTAACAATTTCAGTGATTCACTTAACAACTGTGGCAGGAAAGATTGTAAAATGGGGCAAACCCACTTAACAGCTGTCTCACTTGGCAACATAAATTTTGGGCTCCATTGTGGTCGTAAGTCAAGGACTATCTGTATAACGTTTGTAGGTTTCTCATTCTCTTCATTTCCAAAAATGGCTTGTGTAAAGTGGGGGTAGAACCCTACATTATTACGAAATTGCATTCAATTTTTGAGGAGGTGACGTTAGTCAAAGAGAGAACCGGCTCTACACCTGCTATCATTTGCAGTCGCATAATTATACTGACGTTTTTATCCTGTCCTCTTCTGAAGGCTTGGGTAATGATACTTCTTTGTATCAATATTCTAAAAGGGAATGTTCACTCTTAAGCCTCTCTTCGATGCTCAATTTTAGCTGCTGAAAGCCATTTTAATAAGAATTATATGCAGCCCTTGGGAAAAATACCGCTTGGCATGCCTCCAAAAATAGATATTTCTGTGAGATAGTCCTAAGGAAGTTTTCATTGCAGAGAGCCATCATGATTCCATCAGCAGTCTTTGGACATATGATCCGAGGTTAATAATCGCTGTTCTAATGTGAGATATATATTTTTCTCTCTGTCGTTCTAACTTCTAGTTATCCTGAGTCCATTTGGATTAAATGGTACCCTCACGGGGCAGTCGTTCAAGCTGTCAGATTCTGCAACGAAGAAGCTGATTGGCGAATGGAAGCAGTTCTATCCAATCACATCCAACTTGAAAGAGGGGCTGGAAGAAAAGCAGGAGGAGATGGATTGGGAAGATGACTCTCTAGCTGCTGTGGAGGTCCTTGTTGGTATGGGCTTTTAAAACCGTTTTCCAGACAAATGAACCCGCATTTGAATAATTGCAAATAGTCCTCAGCTTACAACAGTTTGTTTAGTGACCGTTTGAAGTTTCCGTGGTACTGAAGAATGCCTTTTGACCCTTTTTCACAATTACAACACTTGCAGCTTCCCCGTGATCAAAACTCAGGTGCTTGGCAACTGACTCGTATTTATGACAGTTGCAGTGTCCCCGGGGGTGTGTGTGTGTGTCATCTGATCACCATTTTGCGGCCTTCTGACAAGCAAAGTCAATGGGAGAAGCCAGATTCACTTAACCACCGTGTTACTAACTTAACAACTGCAGTGACACACAACAACTGTAGCAAGAAAGGCCATAAAACGGGGGTAAAACTCAACAAATGTCTCCCTTAGCAACAAAAATGTTGGGTTGAATTGTAGTCGTAAGTTGAGCACTACTTGTAGTTATAAAACGATGAATATTATTTTTGTTGTTGTTAGTTGCGAAGTCGTGTCCGACCCATCGCAACCCCATGGACAACATTCCTCCAGGCCTTCCTGTCCTCTACCATCTTCTGGAGTCCATTTAAGCTCACGCCTCCTGCTCCAGTGACTCCATCCAGCCACCTCATTCTCTGTCGTCCCTTTCTTCTCTTGCCCTCCATCTTTCCCAGCATTAGGCTCTTCTCCAGTGAGTCCTTCCTTCTCATTAGGTGGCCAAAGTACTTGAGTTTCAACTTCAGGATCTGGCCTTCTAAAGAGCAGTCGGGGTTGATCTCCTCCAGGACTGACCGGTTGGATCGCCTTGCAGTCCAGGGGACTCGCAGGGGTCTTCTCCAGCACCAGAGTTCAAAGGCCTCCGTTTTTTGGCGCTCAGCCTTTCTTATGGTCCAACTTTCACATCCACACATCGCAAGAATGTTATTTTAGGATTGTATATAGAAGCATCAGATGTCCTGTCACGGGTTGCCAAATTATGGCAGTCTGTGTGTGCGAAAGCTAAGGATGCTTAAGGTCCATAGGGATTTTTGCAGCAATTAAAGTGCTTAAGAAACAAGGTTATTCATTCAGAAATATGCTTATTGGTACCGGTAATCCTTGATTTACGATCGTAATGGAGCCTTCCCATAACGGTCGTTAAGTTATGACAGGTGTAAAGCAGGTCATCACGTGATCCAAACTAATTTTATGGGGGTTTTTTTGCGCCAGTCATTAGGTGAATGCAGTGAACCCCTCAGTCGTAAAGTGAATTAATTGTTTCCTGTGGGGCATTTTTGCTGAAAACTGGAAGAAAATGCCAACCCTGGGGCACAAAGGGAGGGGGGCTGCTGCCATCAGAATTTTGGAACTGGATTGTAAATATCTGTTGTAACTTTGAATGATGGTTATGTGCCCAGTCATAAGTCAAGGAGTACCTGTAATTTCGATAGAGGAGTATATAACAAAATAATTGGTCTGTCCAGAAAAGCACCCGAGTTTTCCATACATACATACATACATACATATATACATACATACATACATGATCTCAGATTACATATTCCTGTACTCTGAAGAACAAATCTTGTAAATAGCTGTTGAGTGACTCGCAATCCATCATGGCAGCCTTTTTCTGAGAACACACAACATGCTGTTACCTACCTACCTCTTCTCTGGAGCTATCTTAGTCAAGAATTATTCCATAAGTACACTGATTTAAGAGTGGTTAATTGCCTACTGAAAACAGTAGTTATTTTGTCCCTGCTTGCTCGCTTGCATGGATATGTAATTCATGAAAGCTTGTGCAATAATAAATTAATTACACACCACATTACTCTTTGTTGTATAAATAAATCCCTGGGCTCTAAGATTATATTATGTTTTTAATTTTAACTGGAATTAGAATTGCTTTAAATGTACTATTAGGGGAACTTAAAGGCTTTGCTAGAAAAGAGTACAGTAAGAATGAGGAGCAAACTGTAAAACAGAAAGCAATTTAATAGATTTGTGCAAATTAAGGTAAGTCTAAAATAGCCATCCAGACTAGACTTTTAGGAAGTTGGTTGAGTTCAGTTATGGAATGTAAAACAAACTATTCACATAGAAGATTCAAAGTTTTGTTTGCTAATATAAATATAGGAAGAAAGGTGTAATCTAAAAGGGGATCAGTATTTTAATTTCATTCTTAAGGTTAATATTATTATTATTTAACCCTAATATCGGCTAAATATCCATTTGATTTCCCCATTATGACAATAAATATTTGTTTTGTTCATTGGCAGTTTCTGAACAATAGATTTTTGGAGATTTAAGAGATCCAGCCTTATTAAAATTTAGATGTACGTGTAGTCCTCGACCTACAACCTCAGTTGAGGCCAAAATTTCCATTGGTAAGCAAGGCGGTCGTTAAGTGAGTCCTGCCCAGTTTAACAACATTTTTGCCACGGTTGTTAAGCAAATCATTGCAGTTGTTAAGTGAATCATGCAGTTGTTAAGCCAATCTTGGCTTCCTCCATTGACTTTGTTTGAGGGAAGCCAAATGAGAAGGTCACAAATGAATACCCAAATAAAGGGCCAAGAGGGTAAGGCTGAATAGCATCCCTGTGCCCAGAAGAAGAGAAATTAGTTCTCTGAATGAAGAAAATATTTTTATTAATAAAACTCCTACCACGCACAGCAAATACCCGCGTGAAATTGCAAAAGGGGAAAAAAAGCCTGCAAATATACATTCAATAAAAATATATTTGAATAATTATCCATTTGTAACGTTAAGCTTACTGAAATCATGAAATAGGATAATCAGCGTTGCTGCTTACCAAAGTTATAAAATAAGGTAGCCAACGGGCTTTTATTTTATTTTATTTTTAAACAAAGAAATAATACAGCGGACAAACCAATAAGAATACAAATGGATGTGATGATTTTTCTTGCTCAAAAACATGCTGTCGACCTAAAATATGAACAGTGCTTTTAATTTTTCAAACTCAAAATGGTTAAAAGTGATCACAAGGAATTATGCTTCCATAAGTTGAAAGCCGCTGCTATGCAGCCTATTGCTTTACAGCCTATTCGTTTACAATTTGGGTCAACAAAACCATATTTAACTCTTACCAGTAATCCTCAACTCGCAACTATTTATTTAGGGAATTTTTAAAGTTACAGTGACTCCTAAAAAGAGTGACTTACGACCATTTTTCACACTTATGACCGTTTGTAGCATTCCCATGGTCACATGATCAAAATTCGGACACTTGCAACTGGCATGTGCTTATGACGCTGCAAACTGGAGTCTTGTGATCCCCTTTGGCGACCTTCTGACGAGCAAAATCAACAAGGAAGCCAGATTCACTTAACAACCGTGTTACTAACTTAACTACTGGAGTGATTTACTTCACAGCGATGGCAAGCAAGATAGTAACTGTCTTATTTAGCAACGGAAATATTGGGTTCAGTTATGTTCAGTAAGTCAAGGGCTCCCTGTATTAGCCTAGAAATGTTTAAATCAGTGGTTCTCAACCTTTTTAATGCCGCGACACCCCCCCCCCCAACCGGTCGTAAGTCGAGGACTACTCAACCGGTCGTAAGTCGAGGACTACTCAACTGGTGCAGCACCATTTGCAGAATGGGACTTTTGGCGGGCTCAGCAGGGCAAAGACAGCCTGAACAATTCCTATTGGCTTTTGAATGCCAATAGAATTAGACTCTATTCAAGAGAGTCTATTCAATTGGCTTTCAAAAACCAATAGAATAAAAGAGAGTAGCACAGCTAAGGAAAAGGCGGGAAAAATGGTGGACTGCGTTGTTTGGTGACCCCCATGAAATGGTTGTTCGACCCCAAATGGGGTCCCAACCCACAGGTTGAGAACGACTGGTCTAAATAGAGTCGAACATCCACTCACTCTTTTAAGGTGAGTATAAAATTATCCTGGGGAACCTTTTATAGCTTTTTTGAGTTCCAGAGAAAAAACGATAGAAGGATGTAAGTAATTTAAGAAAGTCCTTGTTTAAGCTTTGATTAACTATCAAGATTTACTTGCCTGAAGTCTTGACTCAAAATAATCTTCCTACTCTTTGGATGTCAGAACCGTTGTCAGCCACACTGGGATGCTTGGTACAATGCAACTTTTAAAAAAAGATGACAGTGAGACAGATTAAAATTTAAGTAGCTTGGCACAGGAGAGTGGCGTTATTGTGGACCCAACTAGAGTAGGATTTACGGCCCAGATGTCAAAAAAAAAGTTTTATTGCTTTGGTGGAGGAACAGAAAAAAGGAGATAAATTATATTACATCACTGACAAAGTAACATGCTTTTAGTCTAGCCCTGAAGATAATCGAGACAGGGACAAAATGAGAGGGTTCTTCAAGGATTTATATGTGAGAACAGAGGTAGTTTCAGGTTTCATAGCTGAAGAAAACCGTACACCGGGCATTATTGAACTTAAACAGAGAAGCCGGTAATTTAGTTTTCTAAACCGTTTCTTGGGTTTCTGTGATTCTAAGGAAAAAAAAATTGAGCACATTTCTAAAGTCCCATATCCCGCAGCTTGTAGTTAACAGCACACCTGGGTGGAGTGTTGTACATCTTTTGAAATGGAAAGCAAGAAACC
This sequence comes from Crotalus tigris, assembly GCF_016545835.1. Taxonomy (NCBI): domain Eukaryota; kingdom Metazoa; phylum Chordata; class Lepidosauria; order Squamata; family Viperidae; genus Crotalus; species Crotalus tigris. The sequence continues at coordinate 137,700 of NW_024096934.1, read as the reverse complement.
AGAAGTGAGGAGAAGGGTGTGATTTTACTGTTAGAGCACTATTCTCGTGCAGGTTCCTCTGTTGTCTGCTTAGTTACCACATGTTTGAACTGTATATTTGGTTCATGTGATTTAGGCCAAGTCTCACTCTGGTTTGGCTGAAACCAGGAGTGATACCTAGAACACCCAATGTAATTTCCTGCAGTTGCAGGGAAACACCCAGACTCTGTAATATGTCGCTTTAAATACAGCTTTTAAAAGAAAGAAAAAAAGTCCCAAACTTTCTCCCAAATCCCAGGAAACCCCCACCCATGTGTGTGTGTGTGTGTGTGTGTGTGTGTGTGTGTGTGTACACACACACACATACATATATATACATACATATACATGTTTTCTGAGGTTTCCGCGGGTATTTGTATGTAGGTCTTTGGTTGTTCGGGTTTTCTCCCGCGTAAAATTGGAAGTGTCTTGGCGACGTTTCGACGAAGTCCCATTCGTCATCTTCAGGCTGGTGCTTTCAGCTGAAAGCACCAGCCTGAAGATGACGAATGGGACTTCGTCGAAACGTCGCCAAGACACTTCCAATTTTACATACATACAGAACTAAATTGGCTGCTGTATGTATTTATTTTCTGGATTTTTTCCCCCTGTTAATTGCTCTTAATTGTTTTAACTGTTTTATAGTTTTGGAATTGTAAGCTGCCCAGAGTCATTTGGTTGGGATGGGCAGAAAAAGAAAGAAAGAAAGAAGGAAGGAAGGAAGGAAGGAAGGAAGGAAGGAAGGAAAGAGGGAAGGAGGGAGGGAGGGAGAAAAGAAAGAGAAAGAAAGAAGGAAGGAAGGAAAGAAAAAGAAAGAAAGATGGATTTCTACCCATTTTGAGATGTTAACCAGGAAGGTCTTCATTCATGGCCTGGGGGACACTTATCCAGCCATATTGGTTGTGTTTGTGTTATGCTAATACAGATAGTCCTTGATTTATGACCACAATTGAGCGCCAAATTTCTGTTGCTAAGCAAGAAAGTTGTTAAGTGAGTTTTGCAACTTTCTTGCCACGGTCGTTAAGTAAATCGCTGCAGTTGTTAGAAACGTGATTGCTTAATGAGTCTGTCTGCCCTTTTATTTGTCAGAAGGTCACGAAAGATGATCAATGACACCGCAACCGTCATAAATACATGCCAGTTGCCAAGCACCCAAATTTTGATCATGTGACCATGGGAATGCTGCAACAGCCATAAGTGTGGACAGCAGTCATAAGTCACTTTTTTTCAGTGCCATTGTAACTTTGAGCACTCGCTAAATGAATCGTTACAGGTCGAGGACTACCGGTATTGTTTTGTTTTGTTTTTTTTTAAAATAAGCTACAACGGCTGAACTCACACGCACACAGATTTCCTAATAGCCGAGTTTCATTTGTGAAGCCCATAATTCTCAGCGAGGATTTAAAGAGGGGGTGAAAAGATGGGAGCCATCTGGCATTGGAGGAGGAATAAGTACAAACCTATTGCCATATAGTATCTGCTAGTGCAGAGGTTCCCCAACCTTTTGGGCACCAGGGACCCGTTCCGTGGAGAGAGGTTTTTCCGCGGACCGTGTGTGTGTGTGTGGTTTTGTGTGCTGCCTGCATCCCATGGATGGGGCTTTGCTTGTTTGTGTGGACCGGTTGTTGGCATGCCAGGGCCCGGTACTGTTCCATGGACCGGGGGGGTTGGGGACCCCTGTGCTAGGGTATCTGTAACTCAACTGGATTGTGAAATAAAACGTTTCCTTTTTCTTTTTCTTTAAAGCTGGCGTGCGAATGGTTTACCCAGCATGCTTCGTTCTGGTTCCTCAGACAGACATTCCTGTTCCTAGCACCGCTGGTTCAAGCAACTGTTTGGGTGTCCATCAAGTGCCTGTTTCCACAAGAGATCCGGCTATTTCCTCAGTTACTCTCACTCCACCGACCTCCCCAGAAGAAGTTCAGACAGGTAGAGTAAAAATAATTACTTTCCTATCAGAAGGGTGACGCCTCTTAAAATTGGTCTTTGGAATCTCCAGAGTTGAAGAACTTCAACTATTTTGACATGGTCTTTTATTCCGATACTTAAGAGTGCGTGTTAGGGCCAGTAATATCTAGCAAAGCTGCCAGGGTGAAGTGCAGCGCATTCACATGTATGCTTCGTGTTGTAATATCTTCATTTTTTTTTATTGTGTTACGAAAAATAGAAGGTAGCCCTCGACGTACAACCACTCATTTAGTGATCATTTGAAGTTACAACGGCATTTTAAAAATGACTTACAACTGGTCCTCTCACAACCCACTTCTCATGATCAAAATTCAGGCACTTGGCAACTGGCGTGTATTTACAATGGTTGCAGTGTCCCAGAATCATGTGATCATTACCATTAGTGACCTTCACAGCTGGTTTTTGACAAGCAAAGTCAATGGAGGAAACCAGAATCGCTTATCAGCTGCATCATTTATTTAACAACTGCAGTGATTCGTTAACAACCATTGCAAAAAAAAAAGTCATAAAATCAGACACAACTCACTTAACAACTGACTTACTCAGAAATGGAAATTTTGGCCCCAATAAGTTGAGAGCTACCTGTATTTTGAGTTTTGGCCCTAGCGGAGCTTCCAAGCACTTCCAAATTGATTAGTAACAAATAGTAACACAGCAACAAATTAAGCAGTTTTCCTGGTATATCAGCCCGAACAGAATAAAGAATTGTAAAGTTGTTTTGAGAAATTTGAGGCCTGTCCCCTGCTCAGAGCAGCTCTGACAGATGCTTGCTGGACTTTTTTTTGAAGAGCTCAAGTGAAAGGGAACTTATCATTTCATATGTCAGTCTGTTCTGCTAGCTGACAGCTTGAGTTGTTGTGGTGTCTGACTTAAATCTCCTTCCTTTAATTCACTGATTGTGAATTCACTCCCTTTTCTTGTGTGATGGTTCTTCAGATACTGGAAGGCTACTATCATACCTCCCTTAGTGCCTTCAAACAATGTCTTAGAACTTTATTTCCTTTCATTTTTTTCCTTATCTCTTCTTACAAAATTCTAAAGAGCTTTACGAAGTCTCTTTTGTAAATCCAACCTAAGAAAATTATCCAGGTTGCTCTCTTGGTTTGTTATTTGTATAATCTTTTCATGATTAAGACATCAGCCAATGATCTTTTGTATGTCCAGTGTAACACTTTTTCCCCTGTCATTTTTAAATCCACTTTCAAGCCAGTCTCAATTTGGTCAAGTAAAACTTGTTCCTTTTCCACACTATCTATAGAGGAAGATACTCATAAAATTAACTTCAAGATTCAGGGTTCAAAAATATGCCCAATGTTAAAATATTTTGCTTCATTCTTTAATTGTGACTTGAGTTTGAATGTTCTTCTCCTTTAATTAAAATTAAAACCTTTAGTTCCTTATAGTTCCCTCTAGTGTCCAATTTTAATGTGTTATGTTTCTTCTAAAGAATCCAAAACAAAAGCATTTTCCCATGGAAAGGATTCTTATAATTAATTTTAAAATCTTATTTCAAGTTTATCTTGACCCTCAGTCTGTTTGTAACATTCTAAGATCTATTTTTTAACCACCCTTTTGCTGTTCATTAAAAAAAAATGTTTTAAGCCCTTAAACTAGTATTTAAAACTTCTTTCACTAAGGATTGAAGGAATCTCACTTTGTGCTGTCAAACCTGTCAAGCCAAAAGTTCCTAGTAGCGGAAAAACAGTTAACCAGCAATTTTTGAAAGTGATTGCGAAAGAAAACAAGCAAACCCAATGTCCTTTTAAATGTTCCAATCACAGTTTGAGCAAGATGGTTATTCCCTGATCTCCCAGAGCTTGAAACCTGCTGGAGATCACTTTCTTGCTATCTTCTGATGGAGAGCAACTGTTTGGAGCATTTGTGGGTGACCTCAGGTCCTCTCCTTATTCAGAGAGGAATTCCAAAGAGTCAGTTTACTTGGTTGTCAGCTGTACTTTTCACAGAGCTGTGAACTTTCTTGTTTTTTTTTCTTTGAAAATGTTTCGCTTCTCATTCAAGAAGCTACTTCAGTTCAGAACTGAAGTGACAACCGTGACCTGGATGATTGAGAATCTGAGGACACAGATTAACCTCCAGGTGGCCTCAAGGATTCTCTAAAACAGTGGTTCTCAACCTTTTTAATGCCGTGACCCCCCAACCGGTCGTAAGTCGAAGACTACTCAACCAGTCGTAAGTCGAGGACTACTCAACTGGTGCAGCACCGTTTGCAGAATGGGGCTTTTGGCGGGCTCAGCAGGGCAGAGACAGCCTGGACAATTCCTATTGGCTTTTGAAAGCCAATAGATTAGACTCTATTCAAGAGAGTCTATTCTATTGGCTTTCAAAAGCCAATAGAATAAAAGGGAGTAGCACAGCTAAGGAAAAGGGGAAAAAAATGGCGGACTGCGTTGTTTGGCGACCCCCTTGAAATGGTCGTTCGACCCCAAATGGGGTCCCGACCCACAGGTTGAGAATCACTGCTCTAAAAGAAGGCAAATGACCGTCTGTCTGCAAGGAATATAAATCCTCCCATTCCCCACCATCCAGTCAGAGTTGAAGAAGCTTCTTGGATGAACAGCGAAACGTCTTCAAAGAAAAACAAGAAAATCCAGTTGCCTCTTGAAAAAGCACCTTTGGGACTTTCTTGCCACAGTTGTTAAGTGAATCACTGCAGTTCTTAAGTTAGTAAGATGGTTGTTAATGAATCTGGCTTCCCCACTGACCTATCTTATCAGAAAGTCGCAAAAAGTGATCACATAACACCAGGACACGGCAACTATCATAAATATGAGTCAGTTGCCAAGCATCTGGATTTTGATCACATGATCATGGGGATGCTGTAATGGTAGTAAGTGTGAAAAAACGGTCATAAGTCCCTTTTTTCATTGCCATTGTAACTTTGGACGGTCACTAAAAGAACTGTTGTAAGTCAAGGACTACTGGAACCAAACAAAGATGAAGGGAGGAGAAGCATCACTGGCGGAAATGACATACAACAAACTGGGGGAGGGCTGAAACTTCTGTGCCCTGAATGCTGGAGCCTTGAGAAGGCCCTGAGTGCATTTAATTTAGAATAAATAGAATAGCAGAGTTGGAAGGGACCTTGGAGGTCTTCTAATCCAACCTCCTGCTCAGGCAAGAAACCCTGTAAACAGAGTTTTCTAGATAGAGAAGATCTAGCCTTCTTTTTACATATATATATATTTTTTTATAAACTTTTACAGCTCTATTTGCCAGTTAATTTGACCTACCATTTATAGAAGACCTATCTTTCTGTTCAAGCTCTAATCTACATACGGCTTTGCTACTTTTTGTTGCTTATAAACCACCAGCTCAGAGACACCCACAGTGTCCTGGCACAAAACAGGCATTGTATAAAGCAGTGTATGGATGAGATGGAAACAAAGATAGTTTGCAAAGACAGAAAGGCGTGGAAAGCTAATCATAAATGATGTTGTCATAAGTTACATTTAGCTATATATCTTTTTGTCGTATGCCTTTTCTCAGCTTACTATTTCTCCTTTTCCGTGCTTTGCTTAACTGCTTGTCTTGAAAGGAAGTAATGTGATGGGGGATGCATATACGAACAGAGCAGAAAAAATATTTCCCAATTGTCAGATGCTCTGGCTAGAAAACACAGGAAAACACCATTGGTGCAGTTCATGTAGAACTGACAGCATTCATTTTTAACTGCATCTGCAGAATTAGACACGTGCTGCATATAATGGGTTGAATGTAAATTGTTAGACCATGACAATGGTTACTCTGTGAGGGAAATGGACGCTCTTCATTATTTTCATTTCATTTCATTTCATTTTTTTATTATTTTATTTTATTTTATTTTGTATTGTATTAATATTATGTTATGTTATGTTATGTTATGTTATGTTATATTATATTATATTATGGCAAAACTGACTTGATAAATGTCTCACTTAGCAATAGAAATTTTAGGCTCGGTTGTAGTCGCAAGTCAAGGACTACCTGCAAACCCAATTCCATCAAGTTATATTTTTCTTACGGGTGCTTTTCTGTACCCGTTGTCAACCAAGGACTTGTGCAAGTTTTTGATGCGGGGGCGTATTTCATAAAATGTTAAGGCTTCTGCTTAAGCCAGTAGTGGTGAACCTATGGCACGGGTGCCAGAGGCGGCACTCGGAGCCCTCTCTGTGGGCACACGTGCTGTTGCCCCAGCCTCACGTCCTCCCGCGACCCCTCCTCTCCAGCAGCCCCCCTGAAGGAGAGTCCCCCTGAGCGTGGCCCACGAGGAGGACATGGCAGCCAGGCAGCGAAGACAAGACTCTGCCCTCACACCCCATTGTGCACAGTTGATGCCGCAGGGCGCAGGCAGAGGGCATGACTGCCATAGTGCTTCTGGCAGAGTGCCTTGACTGCCTGGGTGATCTGCGGCGGGCCCTGGAGGCGGTGAGTGGCCCTGCGGGCAGACGGGGCAGGGGATGCAGGGGCGGGGCAGGGGGTAGAGCAGGGGCGGAGCCAGTTTTTGGGCACTTGGTCTCTAAAAGGTTCACCATCACTGGCTTAAGCTTTTCTTCACGCAATGTCCTAAAATGCTGGGGTTGTTAAACTTCCTTTCTAAATGCATAAATCACATAGATTTTCCTTTGGGTTTCTGGTTTAGCGGATTATGGGATAGCTACAATATAATATTATGATGACATGTGTTTTGGCTTCCTTTTTCAGTTGATGCTCGTTCAGCACAGAAGTGGGTCAAGCTGTCTTCGGTTTCCGACGTATTCAGTTCTGACAGCACTAATCATCATGGGGGAAGGATCCCTCGAAAGCTGGCCAATCAGGTGGTTGACAGAGTTTGGCAAGAATGCAATATGAACAGAGCACTGACCAAGTATGTGGTTTTATTTTATTATTATTTTTTTACATTTGGTAAGAACTTCAAAATGCATCTCAGTTGATTCATGTGGGATAAGAAAATGCTGCCTGCATGTTTCCATATTGTAGGTATGGATCTAAATTGAAATATACCCACCAGCTCCCAAAAGTTAAGAAACTTGCGTGGATTATCTAAAACTTAAATCACTGATTGGCTGGCTCAGGATTATTTTAAGTCATGGAGATGCTAAAGTTCTTTGATACTTAAAACATTGACATAGAAATTTCCCAGTAAATACCTTGTGATATTAAAGGCTGATAAATAACATCCATAATAATTATTGAATTAAATCTGTGTGCTGCCAAATCATTCAGGCTCCTAGTGGATTATGACAAAATTACATACAATGAAGCATCCATAGGGAAGAAAGACAATTATACAATATTTGCAGTAAGCAAATACATTTATCCCACAATAGACTATAAACCCAAAATTAGTTTCTCAGGTGAAAACCAACAATATCAACTAGCAACTGTAACCACAATGACATCCCAAAAACTCTCCAGAAAAGTTCAGTCTTCCTTAGCTTCTGGAACCCTGTTAGCATGAAAGCTAGTCTAATTTCTAGAGGAAGGCAAACCCAAATCTTAGATGTCATAATAATAATAAAACTCTAACCTGAGCCCTCCTCGTTTCCCTAAAATGGGACACCATTCTTCTCCCAGAATGATGTCCTTAGACACGACAATATTCTGTGGGGTCCTTGCTGCTCTCTGAGCTTGATTGGCCAGCAATTAACACACAGATAATCAGAAATTAATATCAGGATTAACACCCTGATCAAGCAGTAAACAATATCCTAATCAAGGAACTACCAACTCAGACAAACAGTCAAACAGTAAACAACTGCCTAATCCAGGAGTAGGCAACCTTGGCTCTTTTATGACTCGTGGACTTCAACTCCCAGAATTCCTGAGCCAGCCATGTTGGCTCAGGAATTCTGGGAGTTGAAGTCCACGAGTCAGAAAAGAGCCAAGGTTGCCTACCCCTGGCCTAATTAAAGAACCATCCAAGAACACTCCCACCAACAGTGACAGGGCAAGCAGAGAGCAAACCCCACTCCCTCTTCTAGCGCTGATGATGTTACCTAGTTGGGTAATGAAACATCTGCAAGAAAGCAGCCAAGCTCAGAGAGCACCAAGGACCCCACAGTTTAACCCTAAGCTACAAATATCCTCCATTCACTGTCATAGGCATCACAGGCTAGCTACAAAGTGCTTGTTTGCAATTATTTAATTTCATTAAATTGTGAATATTCAGAGGAATTGAAATCTTTCAAGATTTTTTTTTTGTGTTTACTTATATATGCTTGTTAATTGTTCATGATAAAACACAGTGCTAAATGATACATACTTATATGATAATTTTTTGTCATGGGCTGGTCAGGCAGCGTTCCATCCACAAACGTTTTGGTTTTCGTGTTATCGTAACACCACCACACACGATGGCTTCTAAATGAATGGGGGTTGTTAAGTCCTGAAATTCCTAAGTAATAAGCTGGAAATTTCAGTTCCAGTAGAGCTGTAGCAGACCGGGTGGGAAGCATTAATTTGCAGTTTAGTGCCTTTTTTATTTTTTTTACATTTTCCTATACTTAAAGAATAATTTCCCCCTGAATACAATGTAGAAGGAAGTATTCTGCTACATCAAATGGCTTATGTGAAGAGGAGACGATTGAGAAAATGGGATTTTGGGACTTTGTCGAAGCTGCACAGAGGGCCAATTGCACATGTTCCAGGTAGGAGAACCTGGGGGGGGGGAGGCTTGAAAACAGACAAGGCCCTTTTAGGGCCCATTGTATGAAATAACAAAACAGGTAAGAAGCTTATGGGCTGCCACAGTCCTGGTACAAGTTAAATGTGTCACTTTCTCAAGGTAAGATATGAGACGGTATATACATACAGGTAGCTGTCGACTTAACGACCACAGTAACCCCAACATTTTATGCACTTTCTGTTCACGATTGTTAAGCGAATTACTGCAGTTGTTAAATGAATCATTTGATCATTAAGCGAAGCTGTCTTCCCCCGTTGACTTTACCTGTCGGAAGCCGGCTGGGAAGGTTACAAAACGGTGATCTCTTGACCCTGGGACAGTGCAACCGTCATAAATACATGCCATTTGCCAAGCATCCGATCACGATCACATGACCATGGGGAATGCTGCAAGGTCATAACTGTGAAAACTGGTCATAAGTCCAGCACAGTTGTAACTTTGAATGGTCACCGAATGAATGGCTGTAAGCCGAGGACTACCTGTAATTAGCCAAATTTTGCTGATCTCCAGAGATTGATCAGGCTCAGATCAGATAGGGAAATCATTAGAAAACACTAAGGCTATTGGCTATGGCAAATCTAGACAGCATACTAAAAAGCAGAGACAACAAAAGTAGGCATAGTCAAGGCCATGATTTTCCCAGTTGCAATGTATGGCTGTGAAAGTTGGACCGTAAGAAAGGCTGAGCACCAAAGAATGGAGGCCTTTGAACTCTGGTGCTGGAGAAGACTCCTGCGAGTCCCCTGGACTGCAAGGCGATCAAACTGGTCAGTCCTAGAGGAGATCAACCCTGATTGCTCTTTAGAAGGCCAGATCCTGAAGTTGAAACTCAAGTACTTTGGCCATCTAATGAGAAGGAAGGACTCACTGGAGAAGAGCCTGATGCTGGGAAAGATGGAGGGCAAGAGAAGAAGGGGACGACAGAGAATGAGGTGGCTGGATGGAGTGACTGAAGCAGTAGGTGTGAGCTTAAATGGACTCCAGAAGATGGTAGAGGACAGGAAAGCCTGGAGGAACATTGTCCATGGGGTTGCAATGGGTCAGACACGACTTCGCAACTAACAACAAAGGCTATTGACTAGATGGGGAGGTTGAAAGCATCTCTAAAACAAGGCCAGGGCAAACTACTTCTCTATAGTTGCCAAAAAAGCTACATGGGCTAGTCTGTGAAATGACAAGAAGTTGAACTTGATTGAGGTGAAATTGTGTATTTATCCTTAATTTATCATCTCTAGTTAGTTATTATTTTTCGGATGCCTCCCTCTAGATCAGCGGTTCCCAACCTTTTCTAGACCCCGTACCCCTAGAACGCTTCTCATATATTCTCGCACCCCTTACAAAAGTTCGAAATAACGGCAACGAATTACGCACATACCCTATAATTTTGAAAACCCAAGTTTTCGCCCACCCCTGGAATATCGTCTCGCACCCCTGGTTGGGAACCCCCTGATCTAGATTCTTTCCCATCTGACGGTTACAGGTAGTCTTCAGTTAACGTTCTTTCGTTCGGTGATGGTTTGAAGGGCCAAACATGGAGAGTTGTGATGGGTCCTTGAAGTTGCAATCGTCCCCACGGCCATGTGATCATAATCCTGGTGCTGGGCAACCAACAGGCATTTATATGGTGGTTACAGCACCCCATGATCACAGGGTCACCCTTTGCGACTTTCGCTGCCAGCCGCCGATAAGCCAAGTCAGTGGGGAAGCCAAGGTAGCCGGAGGTTGCAAAGGGTGATCATGTGACACTGCACCTAACAATCACACTTAGAACTGCTGGAACTTGCTCTCATAAATCAGGGTGGTCAAGTGACGTTGCACATTATGATATTGGGATCAAGCACTCGGCGACTGACCGATCCCAATTACTGTCATAAACCTGTACAGGTAGTCCATGAATTACGATCACAATTGAGCCCAAGATTTCTGTTGCTGAGCGAATTTTGCCTGCCTTGTCACAATTATTATGTGCGAACCACTGCAAATTGTTAGGTTAGTAAGACGGTTGTTAAGTGAATCTGGCTTCCCCATTGACTTTGTTGGTCAGAAGGTCATAAAAGAGATCACAATGATCCCAGGACACTGGCAACTCTCTTAAATATGGGCCAGTTGCCAAGCCTGAGTTTTGATCCCATGACCGTGGGGATCATACAACGGTCGTAAGTGTGAAACTAGTCATAAGTCACTCTTTTCAGTGCCATTGTGACTTTGAACAAGTCACTAAATGAAAGGTCGAGGACTACCTGTAGTCATAAATTGTCCTGTCAACCCATAAGGAAGGAAAGGAAGGAAGGAAGGACGGAAGGAAGGAAGGAAGGAAGGAAGGAAGGAAGGAAGGAAGGAAGGAAGGAAGGAAGACAAGAAAAAAAGCTCCACCTTTCCTTCCTGTTTTGTCTTGGTTGTAAATCTTTTTATGACGCAGGACTGCAGCTGGGTAATTTTAGACACTGGATTTCATGCTCTGACAAGACCCCTAAGGGCGACCTTGCATCGCTTTTGTTAAGAAAAGACATATTTATTCTGAAAGGAATAAAATAAGCGCCTGTAATTATGTACATTTCCAGCTGGCTGCCCTCTGACTATGTTATATATGCAGAGAAGAAGAAAGAAAGAGAGAGAGAGAGAGAATGCTGTGGTGAGCAGAGTCAGCCCCAGTTGGCCCTGTCATGTCCTCCTCTGTCATGTATTGACGTCAGACCTATTGGCTGGTGCACCTGTTGTCTACCACTCTTGACCTGGTTCATGCAACCTGTGAAACCCAAAACCTGGGTTAACAAAACATAGTTGCTATGTTCACATTACATGCTATGCCTCTTCTTCTCCCAAATAAATGGATTAATGTGATGGCCTGGTTCATCAACAACTTACTTTCCATTTTAGTCTAGTCCGTGTGGCAGTATTGTGCAAACCTAGCTCTAGGTACTCCTTAAGGTTTTTTTGGGGGGGGGGGCGGCTTCTTTACTGCAGGGCTGTCAGATGGGAACAATTAGATCCATGCATGTAGAGTATAAATTAATTACAGGCAGTCCTCGACTTACAACCACAATCAGGTTTTTTCCTATTTTGCAACTTTTCTTGCCACAATTGTTCAGTGAATTATTGCAGTTGTTCAGTCAGTGACACTGTAAAGCAGGGGTGTCAAACTGCCGGTCCACGGGCCGGATGCGTCACGATGTAAACTGGGAAAAGTCGCGATATGTCGTGACACGTCACGTGACGTCGCAGGTTTGATGGCCCTGCTGTAAAGTGTAACATGAATCTGGCTTCCCCATTGACTTTGCTTGTCAGAAGGTCACAAAAGGTGAGCACGTAACCCCCGGGACATTGCAACCGTCATAAATACATGCCAGTTGCTAAGCGTCCGGATTTTGATCAAGTGATTCCATGGGGAATGCTGCAACGGTCGTGAAAAATAACCATAAATCACTTTTGCTCAGTGCCTTTGTCATTTTGAATGGTCACTAAATGAATGGTTGTAAGTCGAGGACTGCCTGTAGTTTATTTCTCTATGCCAATTTCACAGCAATCTTCCCAGACTGACAGTTTGCCCCTGGGAAAAACTAGATAATGTCCAAAGGCAGTCAAAGGATATTGGGTCTTGCCCTTTTGTGACTACCTATCGATTCCAGACTAATTCCCCGCTTGACTCCTTCTCCCAAATGGGACAATCTCTCTCCGAAGGGCCCTTCTCTTTGGCCCTTCTGTCTGGTCCTACCTGCCTTTTAGTGCTTAAAATTGTGATTTGAAGTACATTTGCAAAGAGCAGGTTCTATCCCGCCTTACAGATAGCTAGTATCTATAATACCCTTACATTTATGAGCTGTCACAAATAAAAAATGTGCCTTAGTTCCAATTATGACTAAGTTGCTTCTCCCCATCTTCAGCTTCCCTGTAAAGGAGGTGATTACCGTATATGCCGGCGTATAAGGTGACTTCCGCAAGCGTTAAAATCGGCGCCAAAGACGGTCGTCTTATATGCCGAGTTGTCTTATCCGCCGGAAATACTGGTAGTTTCCGGCGTATAAGACGACGTTCTAGGAGTGCGACTCGGCGCCAAAGACGGGGGTCGTCTTATACGCCGGGTCGCCTTGTACGCCCGCATATACGGTAGTTGGTGTGTTGTGAGGGTCTCCTTATTAATGTCCTTCACGAAATGGCCTCCGATCAACTCACAAGGCTGAAACATGACTTCCAATTTGGGGGGTGTGTGGCTTCACAGTATTAACTATTGTAGGGTTAATACTGTGAAGAGCTGCAAATAGGGGTAAAATATTAAACCCATTTTCTCTCCCTGCTCATAGCTCTAATTAGCAACGAAGCAAAAGAGCCGGTGTTTACGTTTGTGTATCAGTCGACTGATTTTTTTTTCTTTTTCGTGACCTGTTTCTTTAACTCGTGGGATTGGACGGCTGAAATAGGATGACCTATATCCCATTATCTTTCTATCTCCCTCCAGGCACAAAAGTCTCAAACCAAGACTGGCAGTTCAGCAGGGGCCGGTGCCTCCTGTCGGTCAGCAGCCCCAGCCAGCCACAAAGCACAAGGCCACGGAGAAGCAAGAGAAAGGAGACAAACCCCAGAAGCGTCCTTTAACCCCATTTCACCATCGAGTGTCCATCAGCGACGAGGTCATCCTGGAGGCCGACTCGGCCAATCAGCGGCTGGTGATCCCCACCCCAGACAGCCAAGTGAGGTTTTCAAATCTCAGAACTAACGAGGTCGCCAAGACGCCTCAGATGCACCCCACGGAAATGGCCAGCTCCCCGCCACCGCCCCCCCTCAGTCCTCACCCCTGTGACGGGGCCGATGAAGGGGCGACCAAAACGCCTTCCACGCCCCAGAGCCAGCATTTCTATCAGATGTCGACTCCCGATCCTTTGGTCCCTTCAAAAGCCATGGAAGATAGGATAGAAGGCTTATCCCAGACTTTCCCAGCCGCTTTCCCAGATGTCGTCGAGCCCACGATGTACGTTGGGGCAGCCGTGAACTTGGAGGCAAAAGAGGGAGACTCCACGTGGAAGTATTACAAGGTTCCAAAGAAAAAAGACGTGGACTTTTTGCCACCGCCGCTTCCGAGTGAAAAATTTCGGGACGAACCTGTGGGATCTGCAGCATCAGACAACGTACCTTCTGCTACAGAGTAAGGCCCACCTGAAAGTTTGAGCTCAGAGTCCATAGCCGTGATTTTTCAGACTTTCGGGTGTCTAATTGATTTGCACAGTGGTGTGTGTGTGTGTGTGTGTGTGTACACGTACACACTGTCCTGCCCTGCATTAACTTTAGAAATAGTACAGTGGGTACAGGCAGTTCTTGACTTACGATCATAATAGAACAGGAGTCTTCAAACTTGGCCCTTTTATGACTTGTGGATTTCCCTGGCTGAGGAATTCTGGGAGTTGAAGTCCACAAGTCATAAAAGGGCCAAGTTTGAAGACCCCTGTAATAGAGCTTGCAATTTTGGGTGTCAGTTGTGATGATCATTAAGCGGATCACAACATGAATGGGCCTGATTTTACGAGTTTTTTTTAATGGTGGTGGTTCAGCTAATGCCACAGTCATAAATAGCAATAGCACTTAGACTTATATACCACTTCACAGTGCTTTACAATGTCAGCATATTCCCCCCCCCCCACAATCTGGCTCCTCATTTTACTGACCTTGGAAGGATGGAAAGCTGAGTCAGCCTTGATCCCCATCAGGATCAAACTCCAGGCTCTAGAGCACAGGTCGGCAACCTGCGGCTCCGGAGCCGCATGCGGCTCTTTGAGCCTTCCCCGGTGGCTCCCAGCCTCCTCTGCCTTTGCAGAGAGAGACAGAGAGAGGCAATTGCGCTTCCCTGCTTCCTTCTCTCTCTCTCCCTCCCCCCCCTCTCTCTCTCTGTGTGTGTATGTGTGTAAAAGATTGCACTCACAGTGTTCTCTGAGGAGCTGAAAAGCTTACTGGATGGAGCTCCTCCCTTTGCTGCGTCTCTGCAGGAAGCAGGAAGCAGGAAGGGCAGGAGAGAGCTAGCTAGCCCAGCTAGGCTGACTCAAGAATTCTGGGAGTTAAAAGTCCATGATCATAAAAGAGCCGAGGTTGCTTACCCTGAGCTTGTTGGACAACAGCTTGAAGCTTGCCAGGTGAGCAGCAGATAGGAGAGAGAGAGAGAAAGAGAGAGAGAGAGAGAGAGAGAGAGAGAGAGAGAGAGAGAGAGAGAGAGAGAGAGAGAGAGAAAGAAAGAAAGAAAGAAAGAGAGTGGGGGAAGAGGAGTGGCAGGCAGACCAAGGGCAGATAGAGAGGGAGGGAGAGAGAGAGAGACAGAGAGAGAGAGAGAGAGAGAGAGAGAGACCCTTTTGACATCTAAAATGAAGATAACACTGCATATATCCTTTTTTTACCTGTATGTGTATGTGTATATATATGTGTGTGTGTGTATACATACATATACACACACACACATATATACACACACAAACACACACACAAACACATACACACCTATAATAAAGGTAAAAAAGGATATATGCAGTGTTATCTTCATTTTAGATATCAAAAGGGTTTTGCGGCTCCCGGTGTTTTGTTTTTGGTGGGAAACGGGTCCAAGTGGCTCTTTGAGTGTTTTGGGTTGCCTACCCCTGCTCTAGAGTTAGCCTGCAATGCTGCATTCTAACCATTGCGCCACCAGGCAACAGAAATTTTGGGCTCAGTTGGGGTCATAAGTCAAGGATTACCTGTAATACCTTCTGCTTTTGTGTTATAACAGTTCACCCCCTTTTTTTCTCAGGACAGAATGACAGAACCATTCTGTCTTTTTTGTTTTGGATAATGTAGAAATTTCTCTCTAGGCTTAGATTTTGTTCTTTTCAGAATGCTTATAGTTTCTGTTAACTACTTTATTTCCTTCTTTGGTTATACCTCTCCCATTTTCTCTGTCTGTCTGTTATTTTTTTGGTAGCCCTGGGTATATGCGCTTGGTTTATTTAGATGTCTTCCATTTTTCTTTTTAATAGGAACTGTTTGTAATTGCATCTTCAGTGTCTTGTTTCAGAAAGATTTTCCAGATAGCTTTTGCCTTCAGGATTTCTAACCATTGGATCCGACCTATCTTTTTTATTATTATTATTTTGAGTTGATCAAAATCTATTCTTTTGAAGTCCAGTATTGTCTGCCCTTCTTTTTTTTTAATACAAGTTTTATTAAGTTTTTCAGTTTTTACAACAAAGTGCTTAGGAAACAGCGTGGTGATGGGGTAGTCAGTTATCCAAAAACCAACACATTTATGTATAATTCAAATTAACTCATTAAAAATTCCCTCTCTAGTTCCCACCAATCATGTAACATATTCAGATTAATACATTTCTAATACAAATCCATCAATAAAACTTATGAAAATCCATTAATTGTAAAAATCCCAATCCTGTATTTAAGCTTAACAAAATTCCAATTGCCATATTTCAATTAGCCATTTAAACTTATTATTTAAACTTCGGGTATCCGTACTTTTCCTCTATTCATTACATAATAATTATAATATCTAAAAAGAAAGAGAAAAAAAGCATATCATTCCCACAATTACATTCTTATATTTCCTTAACATATTCTATTCTTGTTCTAATATCTTCTCATTTACTAATACCATATCTTCTATTAACACAATCCCGTTTTCTTATTCTCCATCCAACAGTATTGTCTGCCCTTCTGATCCTCTGATCCTCCCCCTCTTGTAATCATAAACTCCAAGATAACACAAGGTTCCAGTCTCCTTTACTTAATGAACCAATACCTTTAGATAGCCAGTCTGCTCTTCATTGTCTGAGTGAGTGAGTGAGAGAGAGAGAGAGAGAGAGAAAGAATTGACAGCTTTGCTTTGTTCTTGAGTCATTTTTTTTCACTTAGAAATTATGAAATCCTTAATCCTGAGATCGTGGTGGTTGAACCATTATAATGTTGAAAAAGAAGTATATAGACAATCCTCAATTTAGGACCACAGTTGAACCCCAAATTTCAGTAGTCCTCAATTTACAACCAAAATTGAGCCCAAAATTTCTGTTGCTAAGCAAGGCAGTTGTTAGTGAGTTTTGCCCCATTTTACTTTCTTGCGATAGATGGTAAGTGAATTGCTGCAGTTGTTAAGTTACTAATACAGTTGTTGAAGTGAATCTGGCTTCCCCATTGACTTTGCTTGTCGGAAGGTTGCAAAAGGTGATCACATGACCCCAGGACACTGCGACTATCATAAATATGAGCCACTTACCAAGAGTCTGAATTTTGAACATATGGGGATGCTGCAACAGTTGTTAGTGTGAAAAATGGTCACCGCTTTTTTCAGTGCTGTTGTAACTTGGTTGAATGAATGGTTGTAAATTGAGGATTAGTGATGCATAATTTGCTTGAATTAAGATTTAGATAAAATTCCTGGCAATTCTGTTTGTATGGGTCACGGATAGTAAGTTCTGGAAAGGGAAACCTTTTGGTAAACTGCTGCTAGCTAAACAATAGTAACCGGGTTAAATGCAATAATTAAAATGTTTTTTTTTTATTTAGACCAACAAAACAAAACAAAACACCATAAACATTACACACATACACACGTAATATATCCTTTTTTGTTAACGGCAGTTTGTAACAGTACTCTTCTATTCTTTACATTTCCCCCCTCTTTCTTCTTTGAAATATTTGTCCTTATTTGCCCCATTGTTTCTTATTTACATTTTCCGTCTTTCATATTCTACTACTTACTAGGAATCCAACAATTAAAATGTTTTATTGTTTTGATTTATTGCCTGGGAGAAATTTCTAATATTTTTCTAACATGGCCTTTTATGAGGATATTAAAGAGTTGAGCTCTCTCCAGACTTTGGTCATTGTTATTAAGAGGTTGAAAGCTTCTGATTTTCTTTGGATGTATTCACATACTTCAGAGAGTGAACTTAATTTTTGATTGAATTCCTCTTTGCTCATACCGCTGGCATTAGGTTCTGTATTCGTCAAAAGCAAATTTCCTTCCCCAAATTTAAAAATTTGTAATGTGGTACATAATGTATCGGAAAGGCAAAAGACAAAATCTCGTCTTGGGAGTTTTTAAATTAAAGTATTAAATTATCAACAGTATTTATATGGCATATTTATATTATGTTGAGTACTTAGGACAGTGTACAAACTTTAAAATGATAGAGTAGAATTGTGATGAGCTTGAATTCAAAATTTAGAACAAAAATTCATCAGGAGAAGGGAAAGTCGGAGAATGATATTAGGGGGGAAAGTCCATTTTAAATGTAACTTGAACTGATTCTCAGACTTCAACAATAGATGATGTTTAAATATTACTTTGAGGTTGGTTGAAGACAGGTAGAAATGCTTTTCTGCTGACCCAGAGACATATTATTTTTTCCTTTCCTCTACAGGTTGTCCTCAACTTACAACAGTTCATTTAGTGACTGTTCAAATTCGAGGCATATACAAAAATGGCAGCTTCATTTGTCTCTCTCTCCAATCCTGTTTGGGTTGTTTTTCTGGGCTGTTAATGCTTGATCAGTTTACAAGTAGACCTCGACTTACACCGCAATAGAGCCCAAAATAAATAGGCCTGCCTGTTCTTCAGTGGGCTCACTGTACAGTAGAAGTTTTTATATTAATTAATTATTTTTTTAAATTTATATGCCACCCTTCTTACTGTCCAGCGACTCTGTGGCTTACAGTGTCATGAAACACTATATAAAGCCGTGATGGCGAACCTTTTAGAAACCGAGTCCCCAAACCGCAACGCAAAAGTGCCAGGGCTGCATCAGCATTGTGGTGCCCTTAGGGGGGGTGGCCCACTGGGTGGGCGTGGCTGCAGTGGTCACGGCAGACTGGGTGAGCGTGGCCAGGGCCAGTCCCTCGCCATCTCCGGGGCATCCCCAGGGGGCCAACGCCACTTGCTCACTTCCTGCCCTGTCGCTTCCAAACGCCACGTGCTCGCTACTCTGGTGAACTCTGCTGGGGCAACGACGCACGTGCCCATAAAAAGGGGTCTGAGTGCCACCTCTGGCACGCGTGCCATAGGTTCGCCACCACTGATATAAAGCAATTGGAGTGATAAAATAGCAAACATTAAAATTAAAACATTAAAATGAACAAAACCCCTTGTTAATAATTTGTCAGTTAATAATATGGTTGTTAAATGAATCTGGCATCCCCATGCTCAGAAGGTCGCAAAACGGGATCATAGGACCCCAGGACCTCGGAGCCGACATAAAAGCCTGTTGCCAAGCGTCTGAATTTTGATCACATGACCACGGGGATGCTGCAACAGTTGTTAAGGGTGAAAAAATGGCCGCAAGTTACTTTTTTCAGCACCGTTTCACTTTGAACGGTCACTAAATGAGCGATTGTAAGTCGAGGAACTACCTGTATTAACTACCATTCAAATCAAAATGGTTGGCGACAGGCTGCTATGTGAATGTGAGCCACTGTATCTCTTCTGCTTTTCTGAATCTGTACACAATATGTGACCCAGGTCTGGGTGCGTCTGCCTTATAAGAAGGGGTGGGTGGCCTGTGACAGTGGGAGGGAGACAGGAAGGAATGACAGAGTGGTCTGTTCTTGCTCGGCTCAGTCTACAGGTAGTCCTCGACTTACAAACACAATTAAACCCAACGTTTCTCTTGCTAAGCAAGACAGCAGTTAAGTGAGCTTTGTCCCATTTTACGACTCTGCTTGCCACTGTTGGTCAGCGAATCACTACCGTTGTGACGTTAGGAACACGGTTGTTAAGTGACTCTAGCTTCTCTATTGACTTCGCTTGTCAGGGGGTCACAAAAGGTGACCCCGGCACATTGCCGCTGTCATGAATACGTGCCAGTTGCCAAGCAGCTGAATGTTGATCATGTGACCCTGGAGATGCTGCAGGGGTTGTAAGTGTGAAAAACTGTCTTATGTCACTTTTTTCCCCAATGCCATTGTAACTTCGAACAGTCATTAAAACAAACGGTTGAAAGTTGAGGATCACCTTTTGGGCTTTTTGCCTTTTGGGCTGTTTCACAGTTATAACCCCCTAATGAATTTTGGCTCTGTAATCTAATTGTATTCAACCCGTTTTAATTCATTCCAGTTTATTTGTGCTTTTCAGTTCTCCAGTATATATTTAAAATGTATCAGTTGTGTCCCTCAAATGTTTTTATGAAAACCGAAGCAATGATAAAAGAAGAGGGCGAATGCTACGTGAGGCGATATATTCCTGATTTCTATTCCTGCCTCGCAGGGTCACATCTTCCCTTTATTTTCATTATTCAGAGAACTGACTTGACAATTTCCTAGCAAGCTATCTATAATCTATCCCCCTTGCTAACCAGTAATGAATTTAATTGTCCTTGATTGCTGCTGAATTTCAAAAGAATTGCATTTCCTTGAAACGAATTGCCCAAAAAAAAAAAAAATCTTGCAGCTCCTTCTTAGAATACTTCAGTTGTAGCTGATGATTGCAGCTGTTTGTTGCCACAGCGTGATATGAAAAGAAAGAGGGATGAATAGATATAAGCTTAATTATCCATGGGGAGAGAAGGACAAGACTCTTTTTTGTGGGATTTAAGAGTACATATATATATAACTAGTCCTCACTTTATGACCACAATTGAGCCCAACGTTTCTGTTGCTAAGTGAGACATTTGTTAAGTGAGGTTTGCCCCAATTTATGAACTTGCTTGCCACAGTTATTAAGTGAAATCACTGCAGTTGTTACGTTAATAACACGGTTGTTAAGTGAATCTGGTTTTTTCCATTAACTTTGCTTGTCAGAAGGTCGCTAAGAGGATCACACTGCGACCGTCATAAATATTGAGTCAGCTGCCAAATTTTGATCACGTGATTGTGAGGATGTTGCAACGGTTGTGGGAAAAACGGTCACGAGTCACTTTTTTTAGTGCTGTCGTAGCTTTGAACGTTCACTAAATGAACTGTTGAAAGTCGAGGACTACCTGAGACAGTGAACCTTTTACTGATTTCAGACTGGGAGTTAAAAACAGTCTTTTTTGATTCTGATTGTATCATTGTATTTTTTTGTTTGCCGTATCTGGGACACTATTAAATATCTCGTTTGCCATGATCTATTTAAAAAGTGGGGCAGTTCTGTAATGATATTATTAAAGAAAAGCAATGAGGTCCTTCTCCACATTTGTTTTATTTTAAAGCTGAAAGTAAAACTAATAGATACTATATCCAAGTCTCCTGATGCAGTGTTAGTATAGAACAGGAGTATCAAACTCAATTTCATTGAGGGCCGCATTAGCATTGCGGTTGCCCTCAGGGGGTGTGTGTGGCCAGGATGGGTGCGGCCTACTAGGTGTGTGTGGCCTACTGGGTGGACATGGCCAGCTCTACATGGTTTGCGTCAAGGGTACCTGTGGGGGCCTGGGGCAGGAGTGGGACAGATCTGAGGGTCTCTGGCAGAACGGGGTGGGACCGGGGCAAGCGCCAAGGCATGGTCCATTGCTTCATTTCTCACAAAGGGTGACACCTCTCCAGCATGCACCGGGGGGGGGGGACACAGCAGGGGCTGATTCCTCGCTGTTTCTAGACGGCCTTGTGGAGTTAAGACTGAATGCGTTTCAGCATAGATGGCCACCACAAAATTGTACATTGGCTTCCGGCTGGCCTGGGCCAGGGCCAAGGCAGCGGGACCCATTCCCTCACTGTTTCCAGGATGGCTTTGCGGGCCACATGAAACGACTTCGCGGGCCGCATCCAGCCCCCGGGCCTTGTGTTTGACATGTCTGGTGTAAAAGCATCTGATCTTCAGACAATGAACCTAGATTGGTACTGATAGAAGAGAATATTTGTATCTCAGGGGTCCTTGGTGCTCTCTGAGCTTAGTGCTAGTTAGTGCTAGGCCTGCTAATGTTACCTAGTTGGGTAATGAACCGTCCGCAAGAAACCAGCCAAGTTCAGAGAGCACCAAGGACCCCACAAACCTAGATTGTTTACTGCTGATAGTGGAACTGGTCCACCAAAGCCCAATCTTCTTAGAGTGGTCCTCCCAAAAAACTATACATGACTAACTACAACAGTGGTTCTCAACCTGTGGGTCGGGACCCCATTTGGGGTCGAACGACCATTTCATGGGGGTCGCCAAACAACGCAGTCTGCCATTTTTTCTCCCCTTTTCCTTAGCTGTGCTACTTCCTTTTATTCTATTGGCTTTTGAAAGCCAATAGAATAGACTCTCTTGAATAGAGTCTAATTCTATTGGCTTTCAAAAGCCAATAGGAATTATCCAGGCTGTCTCTGCCCTGCTGAGCCCGCCAAAAGTCCCATTCTGCAAACGGTGCTGCACCAGTTGAGTAGTCCTCGACTGACGACCGGTTGAGTAGTCCTTGACTTACGACCGGTTGGGGGTCGTGGCATTAAAAAGGTTGAGAACCACTGAACTACAATATTTGAATACAGACCACCTTTCAATAGTGTCCTTAATCCTGGTTGTACCAGCTGAGAATGTTCGGTGTTGTGATCATAAGAGAGCAGAAGGGGATACTCAACTTTTTCAATAAATAGCATAGTTTTCTACAGTCTTCTCAGATCAGGCCACTTGGGGAATAACTGTGTCCCAGTGTGGAAATTCTGGTGTTAATTGCACTATAATCTGCTAAATGGAGAAATCAGTTAGCCTTTTAAGGCTAGTCACTTCTCCCTAATCATTTTGTAAGAATAGAATCTTTCCTACGATGGCCGTTTTTAAAATTATTCATTTTGATACAGTAAAATTACTGTGGCTACACTGGAGGAAATTATTTTTGTGTTGTTCAAATACAGGCAGTCCTCAACTTACACTTCATTTAATGACCATTAAAAGTTCCACACTTAACAACTGTTGCAGCATCCCCATGGTCACATGATCAGGCACTTGGCAACTGACTCTTACTTATGACAATTACAGTGTCCCGGGGTCACGTGATCCCCTTTTGCGACCTTCTGACAAGCAAAGTCAATGGGGAAGCCGGATTCACTTAACAAACAACTGCAGTGATTCACTTAACAACTGTGATAAGAAAGGTTGTAAAACGGGGCAAAATGCACTTAACTATCTCACTTAGTAATATAAATTTTGGCTTAGTTGTGATCATATGTACATGGACATAAAAAACTTGAAACGACATTACTCCATACATAATTTGCCAAAGAACATTACCTAATATTTTACACCTCTAAATAGAAATTAAACTATTATAAATTGTATAATATGTGAGAGGATTAATATGGTATATTATTTAAAGAGCTAGATCGGTAAAAAGTAGACCCATAATTCAATTCTTGCTTAGGATAGAAATCAGTCGTAGACTGAGATATGTTAACTAAGTCATTTTTGCAGGGTGATAAATTGCTTCATGTTATTGGAGCTGCTTGGAGAAAAGATTGATATAACTGTGAGAACCACTTAACAGAACGACAGAGTAATAATAATAATAATAATAATAATATAAATAAAAAATAAAAATAATAAAATTCGCCATTAGTCAACTGCAAAAGGAGGCCTTCTAGGAACTGCTTCCATCCTGCGACGATATCTGTAATACCATCAATTCAAAATCCACATCTGCCTATCCCAGGTCCTTGGGAAGGACTCGATAGGTAGATAAAAATGCCAAATCCAGTTTGAACATCTGGCTGACTGTGCAATGATCAATAATAATAATCAGTGCTTTTTTTCTTAAAAAAAAAAGTGCTGGAACTCACACACATCATACAACCCGCCTTGCCTACCCTACAAGGCTCCATCCAAAAAAGGTGCCGGAACTCCGTTCTGGGCGTACTATGAGAAAAAAAAGCCCTGATAATAATAAAAGTTGGAAGGGACCAGTCCAACCCCCTGCTTAGGCAAGAAACCTTATACCATTTCAGATAAATGGCTGTCCAGTCTCTTCTTGAAAACTTCCAGTGTTGGAGCATTCACCGCTTCTGGAGGCAGGTTGTTCCACTGGTTAATTGCTCTAACTGTCAGGAAGTTTCTCCTTAGTTCTAGGTTGCTTCTCTCCTTGATGAGTTTCCACCCGTTGCTGCTTCTCCTGCCTTCAGGCACTTTGAAAAATAGCTTGACTCCCTCTTCTTTGTGGCAGCCCCTGAGATATTGGAACATTGCTATCATGTCCCCCTTTGTCCTTCTCTTCATTAAACTAGACCAGGGGTAGGCAACCCAAAACACTCAAAGAGCCACTTGGACCCATTTCCCACCAAAAACAAAACACCGGGAGCCACAAAACCCTTTTCATATCTAAAATGAAGATAACACTGCATATATCCTTTTTTACCTTTATTATAGGTATGTGTGTGTGTGTGTGTGTGTGTGTATGTACGTATATATGCATATATATATGTGTGTGTGTGTGTGTGTGTGTGTATACACACACACACACACATACAGGTAAAAAAAGGATATATGCAGTGTTATCTTCATTTTAGATGTCAAAAGGGTCTCTCTCTCTCTCTCTCTCCCTCCCTCTCTCTATCTGCCCTTGGTCTGCCACTCCTCTTCCCCCACTCTTTCTCTCTCTCTCTCCTCTCTCCTCTCTCCTCTCCCTCTCTTTCTCTCTCTCTCTTTCTCCCCCCCCTCTCCTATCTGCTGCTCACCTGGCAAGCTTCAAGCTGTTGTCCAACAAGCTCAGGGGTAGGCAATCTCGTCTCTTTTATGACTCATGGACTTCAACTCCCAGAATTCCTGAGTCAGCCTAGCTGGGCTAGCTAGCTCTCTCCTGCCCTTCCTGCTTCCTGCAGAGACGCAGCAAAGGGAGGAGCTCCGCCCAGTAAGCTTTTCAGCTCCTCGGAGAATACTGTGAGTGCATTCTCTTTTATACACACACACATACACACACAGAGAGAGAGAGAGAGATTGAGAGAGAAGCAGGGACGCGCAATTGCCTCTCTCTGTCTCTGTCTCTCTCTGCAAAGGCAGAGGAGGCTGGGAGCCACAGAGGAAGGCTCAAAGAGCCGCATGCGGCTCCGGAGCCACAGGTTGCTGACCTGTGAACTAGACATACCCAATTCCAGCAGCCGTTCCTTATATGCTTTAGCCTCCAGTCCCCTAATCATTTTTGTTGCTCTTCTCTGTACTCTTTCTAGAGTCTCAGCATCTTTTTTGCATCGTGGTGACCAAAACTGGATGCAGTATTCCAAGTGTGGCCTTACCAGGGCATTGTAAATGGTATTAATACTTCACGTGATCTTGATTCTATCCCTCTGTTAACGCAGCCTAGCACTGTGTTGGCCTTTTTGGCAGCTGCAGCACACTGCTGGCTCATATTTAGGTGATTGTCCGCTAGGACTCCGAGGTCCCTCTCACAGTTACTACTATTGAGCAAGGTACCCCCTATACTGTACTTGTACATTTGGTTTTTCTTGCCTAAATGTAGGTTAACTTCTGAAGGCCTGCAGTTCCACATTGCTTCATACGTTGCCTTCTTAAATGGCTAATCAACAGAAGGATTTTGGATTGTCAACTTGCACTCATTATAATTCTGTCTTTTTCTCTCCCTTAGATTAATGTTGCAATGTAGAAAGCCTCTCAAAGTTTCTGATGAATTGATACAGCAGTACCAGAGCAAGAACCAATACTTAGCAGCTATAGTAGCTGACCAGGGGCTTGAAATGGACCCATATGCATTTGTTGATGGAGATGAAGAGTTCCCATTTCCTGATAAAAAGGATAGGCCAAACAATGACCGAGAAATTGGGAAAAAACATAAGGTAAGTGGAAAAAAACAACCAAGAAGATATAAACCAGTACAATAAGCATTAGTATCAAGGATTTATGTTTTTTTCCTGAGATGTTTTAACGTGATGGATTAAACACAACAGGAGCACAACTGTACGGTTAATTCTATCAATAGAAGAGAATATTTGCAGCTCCAGGGTTAAGCTGTGGGGTGCTTGGTGCTGTGCGTGCTGGATTGTTTTCTTACAGACATTTCATTATCCAAATAGTTAACATCATCAGTGCAGTAGGGTTTGTTTAGAATGTCAAAAGTTTTCTTAAAAATACAAATAGCGATAGAACATATAGCATCTGCCTTCAAAGAGAAAAATTCTGTCAGATATGTGCTTCAGCTGCTAGTCCTATCTAAAATATTTATTTATATCTCAATACAAAAAGCCTAGTGACAGGAAGATTTTGATCACCCTATGATCAGAATACAGACTTCGTATGAATTTGTTTCTGCTAGAAGCTTTTTTCCGTTTGCATTCCACTGGTAAATTGTTCTGTCAGAAAATCTCTCCTTAGTTCTAGGTTGGTTCTCTCTTTGATTAGTTTCCATCCATTGCTAAAGGAAAGGAAAGGAAAGGAAAGGAAAGGAAAGGAAAGGAAAAAGAGAAGAAAGAAAAGTATTTTACTCAGATTTTGGATGGGGTTGTGCACAAAATATTTTGTTGGTCTGTGATTCTGCTTTGTTTGTTAGATAGATAGATAGATAGATAGATAGATAGATAGATAGATAGATAGATAGATGGATGGATGGATGGATGGATGGATGGATAGATAGATAGATAGATAGATAGATAGATAGATAGATAGATAGATAGATAGATAGATAGATAGATAGGAATGGATAGATAGGGATGGATGGATGGATGGATGGATGGATGATGGTTGGATGGATAGACAGACAGACATAAAGACAGAACTAAAGCTAGCTAGCTAGATAGATAGGCAGGCAGGAAGGCAGACAGACAGACAGACAGAGAGACAGTCAACTGTCAGATGGACGGACGGATGATAGATAGATAGATAGATAGATAGATAGATAGATAGATAGATAGATAGATAGATAACCTTATTGTCATCTTTTACTGTGGGCACAATGGCTCATATTAAAAATGAAATTTAGCTGCTTGCTCTCAAATTGTTCACATACATAACACACATTTAAACATACTATATACAATGTATGTATAGACCTATACCCTTACATATAAGTAACATATAAATTTATCTAGCCTTTTTAACTCTGAAGATGCTGTAGCTGAGAGAGTAGAACACAGAGATCTTAATTTGTCTCAAAGATGTTCATGTAAAAAGATCTTGGTACAGCGGCTCTTTAAAGGGAATCAACTATCAGTGAACGAGAGAAGTGCTCTGCTAAGTAGTTGGTCTCAGTGGATGATAGAATCTAATTGTTTATGGGTTATCACATATCCCTCTTCATGTGCGCTGCTGACTGCTACCTTTTTCACAGCCTGAAGATGGAACACCCAATGTTGGAGAAGATGCAATGTCCCTTTTCAGCCCTTCAGTCAAACAAGGTAAAAAATTTTTAATTTTTTTTTAGAAGAATGTTTAGCTGGCTTATTGTTAAAAAAAAAATATCTGTTAAGAGTAACAGCAATGTATTCGTTTGTTTGATAGCGGAGCCTCTAAGGCAGTGTTTCTCAACCTTGACAATTTTAAGGCATGTGGATTTCAACTCCCAGAATTCCACAGCCAGCATTGCAATGCTGGCTGTGGAATTCTGGGAGTTGAAGTCCACGTGCCTTAAAATTGTCAAGGTTGAGAAACACTGCTCTAAGGGAATTACTACCTGCAGTCGAAATGTTATAATTTAGATAATACCTAATCGTGAACCTTTGACCTTGGTCCTCTTTCAGCAATAGATGCGCAGCGTGTTCCCCCTCACAATCGCACGGCTTCAACTAGTTTGTTTCATGAAAATGACCTGGTTGTCTCCTACACTGACCTTGACAATCTCTTCAACTCTGATGAAGATGAGCTGACAGTAAGTAGCTTTTTAAGTTTGGGAGCTTTATATTGATGTGATAATGGCGATCTGTTGCTGCTGCCCTGAGGGATGAAGTGGGGTTTTTATGGGGTGGATTTTTAAAAGTCGTAAACTGTCAGCAACGTGTGATTTAGGTGGCCACACATTTATTTAATAATAATCAATCAATCAGAATAGAGCTGGAAGGGACCTTCAAGGTCTTCTAGTCTGACCCCCTGCTCAAGCAGAAGACTCTATACCATTTCAGACAGGTTGCTATCCAGCCTTTTCTTAGAAACCTCCAGCGATGAAGCATCCACAACTTCTGAGCATCCACAACTTCTGAAGGCAAAGCTGTTCTACTGGCTAATCATTCTCACTGTCAGGAAATTTTTTCTTAATTCCAGGTTGCTTCTATTTGTTTAGTTTCCATCCATTGTTTTTTGTCTTGCCTTCGGGTGCTTTGGAAAATAAGTTGAGCCCCTCTTCTTTGTGGCAGCCCCTCAAATACTGGAATTCTGCTATCATGTCCCCCCAGTTCTTTCTTTTCTCTACACTGGCCATACCTAATTCCTGCAACCGTTCTTCATAGGTTTTTGTCTCCAGGCCCTTATTTGCTCTTCTCTGCACTTTCTCCCCAAAGTCTCAACACCTTTTTTGTAATGTGGGGACCAAACCTGGATGCAGTATAATCAAAGAGCATAGCATAGTGATTCCGCTGTAGAATGTACAACAATACAGGTAGTCCTTGACGTAAATTACAACCATTCATTTAGAGATTATTCAACATTTCAACGGCACTGACTGAAAAAAAATGAGTGGTGACCATTTTTCACACTTAATGACTTTTGCCGCATCCCTACGCTCAAGAGATCAAAATTCAGACTCTTGGCTCCTATTGGCTCCTATTTAGGACAGATCAACATCCAGGGGTCATGTGATCCCCTTTTGCCACCTTCTAACAAGCAAAGTCGATGGGGAAGCCAGATTCACTTAACAACCAGGTTACTAATTTAACAACTTCAGCAATTTACTTAACAACTATGGCCAGAGGGGTCATAAAATGGGGACAAATTCACTCAACAACTGTCTCGCTTATCGGTGGAAATGTGAGGCTCAGTTGAAGTTATATGTTGAGGACTACCTGCGTTCTTACACAATACACAATAAGTGTTCTTTTTTTTATTTTTTGCAACCTCTGTCCCATTGGTTTAAACAAATTGTGTAAAACTAATGTTAACCCTTGGCTGTCTATGTTGCTTATAGTACTATGTGTGCTGCTGTCTTTCCTGTTGTGTGATAAAGGTATTGTGTGGTTTGGGGAAGTCAGTTCGTGGGTCAAGTATGGAGGTTACAGGGGTGCAGTTCCCTGTTGCACAGTTCTGCAACTACAAGACTTTGTCTGGAAGGAGAAAGTTTCCTAAATTGTAAACTCACTTTTCGATGACTGGATTCTTTCCCCATTTCTCAGCCTGGAAATGTTAATAGAATTCCTAGATGCTTTTTTGAGGGGAGAGGGATGTAACTTCATGACTTCGTAAATGACACAAATACCACAGAAAGAAACCTCATCTCATCATTCCAAAGGACAGTTTGTACAGTGAGTTTGATCTCAGGTGCTGAAAGTAACCTACAAGTAATTGGGCAAGCTTGGAGCAGAATAACATAGTTGGAAGGGACCTTGGAGGTCTTCCATCTAGTCCAACACCTTGATCAAACAGAAAACCCTGTACCAGGGGTAGGCAACCTTGGCTCTTTTATGACTCATGGACTTCAACTCCCAGCATTCCTGAGCCAGCATAGCTGGCTCAGGAATTCTGAGAGTTGAAGTCCATGAGTCATAAAAGAGCCAAGGTTGCCTACCCCTGCCCTATACCATTCCAGACAAATGGTTGTCCAACCTATTCTTGAAGGCCTCCAGTGTTGGAGCACCCACAACTACTGGAGGGAAGCTGTTCCACTGATTAATTGTTCTCGCTGTCAGGAAGTTTCTCCTTAGTTCTATGTTGCTTCTTTCCTCGATTAATTTTTTCCATCCATTGCCTCATGTCCTGCCTTAAGTTACTCTTCCAGTGAAGTTGGTGCTTCTGAGAAGAAGCCATCCCTTTAGATGTCCAGTTGTTTCCAACTGATGTACTGCGTTAGTGGAGTTATACTCAGCATCACACTATCCTCCATACATCTTAATATATGAAATAAATGGTCCTGGTCCTGGTCGTGATGCTGATGAATTTTCTCTCTGTTTTACTCTCAAATTTAACGGCCATGCAGAAACAGTTACCCAGATGTTGTCAACGGAACATATGCAGATCATTGAAGCTTTTACTTATATGAAGTGGTTTGGATGATACTTTTGTTTCATTAGCTCAGCTGTTTGCTTGATTTTTTTTTTTTAAAAAATATGGTTAATTGTTTTTACATATATTTTTTTTTACATTTTTTGTCCAGTGTTACAATTTGGAACTTTTGCCCCTGGGATGTTTATTTATTTATTTATTTCCCCATTCTTTCATTCCTAGCCGGGATCTAAAAGAATACTGAATGGAACAGATGACAAATCTGGTTGCAAAGAGTCAAAAGCTGGAAACCTGGACCCATTGTCATGCATAAGTAAGTTGCTTTCTTCTAGTATTATGATTTTTCTTGGGTTATCTTTGTAGTCTGATAAAGAGAAACTTTATGATGGAAGCAGGTACAGTACCAGCTAAAATGAAAAAAACAAAACAAAAAACAAATTAGTTCCCACTAGTTGGTGCTTGTAAAAATGCTGTTCTAGGACAGCTGTCTCATATTGTCAGAAAATTAGGTAGGTTGCAGTCCAACTGAACTGGAAATCACCACATTGGGGAAGCCTGGCTCAGGTTAATGATGATGATGATGATGATGATGATAAAGTTGGAAGGGACCTTGGAGGTCATCTAGTCCAACCCCCTGCTCAGGCAGGAAACCCTATACCATTTCGGACAAATGGCTGTCCAGTCTCTTCTTAAAAACTTTCAGTGTTGGAGCATTCACCGCTTCTGGAGGCAGGTTGTTCCACTGGTCAATTGTTCTCACTGTCAGGAAGTTTCTCCTTAGTTCTAGGTTGCTTCTCTCCTTGATCAGTTTCCATCCGTTGCTTCTTGTCCTGCCTTCAGGCGCCTTGGAGAATAGCTTGACTCCCTCTTCTTTGGGGCAGCCCCTGAGATACTGGAAGACTGCTATCATGTCCTCCCTCGTCCTTCTCTTCATTAAACTAGACCAGGGGTAGGCAACCTCGGCTCTTTTATGACTCATGGATTTCAACTCCCAGAATTCCTGAGTCAGCTAGTCCATGAGTCATAAAAGAGCCGAGGTTGCCTACCCCTGAACTAGACATACCCAATCCCAGCAACCTTTCCTTGTATGTTTTAGCCTGATCATCATTGTTGCTCTTCTCTGTACTCTTTCTAGAGTCTCAACATCTTTTTTATAAGGTAGTAAAGCAGGAGGGGGTCCTGGTGTTCTCTGGGCTTGGTTGTTTTCTTGCAGATGTTTCATTACCCAAACTAGGTAACATCATCAGTGCTAGCCTGATGTTAGCTAGTTTGGGTAATGAAATGTCTATAAGAAAGCAACCAAGCTCAGAGAGTACCAAGGACCCCTCATTTCAACTCTGAGCTACGGATATTCTCCTTTATTAGTACATGAGCACCCACAGAAAGTAGATTTTTCAACCACCTAAGAAATAAATTCCAGTCTTAGAGATGAACACTTTGGAATTGACACTTGGGATGAACACTCTTCGAATGGTGCGGGAGTATGAAGGGGTTTCCAGAAAACTTGCAGACTACAGGAATCACTTGCGCTTCAGTTTGAGATGCAGACAACGCAGACTCATCCCCAACAGCCTGTGTGCCCGTCTTCAACAGGGAAGGGCAGAAAACATCCTGCAGAAAGCCCAGCTCCAACTTCTCAATGAAAGAATAAGACCGGTTAATTTTACCATTGAGGTTTTGAAAGAGAGAGTGGAACACAAACTCCAAGAGCTAAAATCACTTATTTATTTATTTTATTTATTTATGAGACTTATATACCGCTTTAAGTGCAAGCACTCTCTAAGCGGTGTACACCAGTAAGCAATGTATGTATGTATTTACATTGCCCCCAACAATCTGGGTCCTCATTTTACCTACCCCGGAAGGATGGAAGGCTGAGTCAACCTTGAGCCGGTGAGATTTGAACCGCTGACCTGCTGAACACAGTCAGCTAAAGTGGCCTGCAGCACTGCACTCTAACTGCTGCGCCACCTCGGCTCTACCAACAAAAGTATTGGAGAAGGTCACAGAATTTATGAAGAAGGCAAAAGTAGCGTAACACAACAAAGGCAAAGAACGACAAAAAGGCAAATTTTCTACCCTGCAGTTTAGACCAGAAAAACAGAAGACCCCAAACCCTACCAGAACTGAAGACATTTGTTGGATGAGAAGCAAAATGTCTTCAAGAAAAACGAAGTCCAGTTGCCTTTTGGAAAAAGCACCTTTGGGACAATCGTAGATATAAAGTATTGCTGAACTGGCAAAGAACAATCCACAGATTGAAATGGAGTGGAGCAAAAACAAGATTAAGATTCAAAATTTTGCAAGACTCAAAGAGTTGGACTTAACATTTCCTGACCTTAAATTATATTATTGAGCAAGCTGTTTCTTATGGATAACAGAACGGATAAAAATCTCCAAATAGCAGAACATCAATGATAAAACTAGCCAACAGCCTTCAGAAGTAGTTACGGTACACAGAAACAGAAAAAGAAAATAAAAGAATTTGTTAGGATATATTATGAGACAAAATTTGTTAAAAATATGGACTCTTCTGAAAATAAGGATAGGTCTTTACCATTAGCATCACCATCAATTATTTTTTACCTGAAAGATAACCACAGCAAGTTTTAGGTATGTATGCTAATATGGTACATTCATCCTCAAAAAATAGCCAAAGGACTTGGCAAGATTTGCTTAATATAGATAGGAATTTACCATAGTTAATTAATTTATAAATTGCTGGAAGAATAACAAGTGACCTCAAGACTCAAGAATGGGCCCTGAGAAGGATGACAGAATTCAAAGCACCAATACAAGTCAAGACCATTTACTGGGATATATTTACAAATTGTTACTGAAATATGCCATGGAGATGGAACATCTTATAACAGCTGCAAGATTATTAGTGGGGCAATATTGGAAGAAAAACTCTCTGCCTACTATGGAAGAATGGATACTTAAGGTGTCTAACTTAGCAGAAATGGCGAAAATCTCCGCCTATTTAAAGGACCACTCACAAGAAAAATATATTATGGTTTTGAGAAGATGGATTGATTACATTCAAAAGAGATATGAAACTGAAAAGTATTATCTTGCATATGATTAGATTTTAGATAATTATTAATAGTTTTAATTGCACTATTATTTGAGTTTATAATTTGTTAACATTTGTTTTGAAAAGGAGTTAAAGTGTGTTATGGTTTTGATTGATAGTATAATTGGTTAATGTTAGTTAGATTATGTTTGTTTATTTGTTACCCTGTAATCAGCTCTGGGAAGTGGGGAAGGGGGGGATGGGGTTGGAGGGGTTTATATTGTATTAAATTTGTAAAACTTTTAACAAAAAAAATTGCATGATAAAGTGCATGCAAAACTTCAAGGAAGTAATTACAGTGAAACAATGGGAAGAGCTGTAAAAAATCAATAACATTCACTCAAGCTATACTTGGAGGCAAAATTGGTATTAAATGTTTTAAAGAGGGTATATAACTCCATCAATGATTGCCAGGATGGACAGATCATGTATAATAAGTGTTGAAAATGCCATGAAGAAGAAGGAACATTTTATGACACGTGGTGTTTGTACAAAAATACCTAAATGTATCTGGAAGGAAGTGTAACAAAATATACCGAAATTTGGCCTAAAACCATAAATATTTTTATTAGGAGTATTGTAATTACAAGATGTATAAATGAAAAGTATTATAATTTACTAAAATATATGGTGACAGCAGCAAGAATAAATTAAGCTCTGCCCTGGAAAAATGAAATTTGGTTGTTGATATAAGCTTGAGAGACCAAAATTGGGGAGCAGGCAGCAAAAGCAAAACTAATTGTATATATTCATAAAAGAATATTAACTAAATTTAAGCAGAAATGATTCCCTTATTCATGACATATTACACAGCAAAGCAAATTTAGATATTTAGAATATGATTTCTAAAGTTGTCTATGGAGATTCTCAAGCATCCAGGTCACAGTTATCCCCAAGGTGCTTTTTCCAAAAGACAAATGGACTTTTTTTGGTTTTTTTCCCTTTCAAATGCTTCATCCAAAAAACTTCTTCTTCGGAACTGAAGAAGACTCTTTTCCTTTTCAAAGGAAAAAAAAAAACAACCAAGAAAATCCAGTTGCTTTGGAAAAAACACCTTTGGAATTTCTAGAGTTAAAAGAATCATTAAAATTGACAAAATGAAATGAGTTAAACAGATATAAGCAGCAATCACCAATGTTTAATCTTCCGTGCAAAAGACAAATATTTAAGTAGTGATTAGTGGTTGGGGAAAATGAAACAGGGAAAGGGAGAAAGCTTCCTTCGTAACATTTTTATCATGGTTCATTTTTTATTTCTATATAATTGTAAGCCGCTTAGAGTCATCTGGTGATGAGATGAGTGGCAAATACATGGGAGGGAAGGAGGCAGGAAGTTTCTTGATTTCTGTGTAATTTTAGATTAAGCTTATATAACTTTTTTTTTTTTTAAAAAAATAGACATTTATCCCATTTATTCTGGTGGTCCCAGTAGAAGTGAGAGAGAACTATTGTGGGTTTATGGAGTTTAATGCTATTACTGAACTGGCTTTCAGATTGGCTACGTATAACTGTTAGGAGATGTAGAAGGCCTAAAAAGGCTGATTCCAAAAAAAAATGTGTCTCTGCTTTAGCTTTGCAAAAATATTAATATATATTAATAGGCCTCTGTGTCCTTTAAACATGAGATAAAAGAGTAAAATGCAGAATAGTTAATTTCATGAAAGCTGTACTGTTTTAGTAGCCTGACACGTAGAAGGGGGGGAAAAACATCACAGATTAAATACTTGAATCTAAACCAGGTACAGCTGATCTTCATAAAATGTATCCCACACCACCATCCTTGGAGCAACACATTATGGGATTTTCTCCCATGAATATGAACAATAAGGAGTATGGCAGCATGGACACCACGCCTGGTGGAACAATCCTGGAAGGGAATGGTGTTGCTCCTGGCCTTCAATTCAGGATTGAAGTGGATGAGGGATTCTGTAGTCCAAAACCTACAGAAATAAAGGTTTGTGAATTGTTGTGGATGTTCTTAAATGTTAGTTATGTTGTCTAGTTTTGATTGATCTTCAAAAATGATTTGGACACTTTAATAGCTTTTTGATTGGTTGGTTGGTTGGTGTATGTATGTATGTATGTATATATGTATGTATATATATGTATAGTCAATTACCAATAAAACATGAACACCAGGAATATAATAAACTATAAAAGTTTAATACCATCACCGATCACCAAGCTTTCGTCAGATACTTCTGACATCGTCAGGGTTAATGTCGGAAGTATCTGACGAAAGCTTGGTGATCGGTGATGGTATTAAACTTTTATAGTTTATTATATTCCTGGTGTTCACGTTTTATTGGTAATTGACTATGGATTCACCCGGGAATCACATTTTTATTTTCACTATTCTTATTAATATATATGTATGTATATATGTGTTGTTTATTTTTATGTTTTTTTTTCTGCCACCATTACGAGATTTTTCATATCTTTATTTGGGTGCACAGTGAAATGGGACTCAGGCTTCACTAGCTGTGAACAGCTTGTTTGATTAACTTTTGACTTGTTCAGCCCTGCATTCAAATTAAACATTAACTTAGCTTCTGTCTGTATCAGTTATGAGGTGAATGCATTTTGCGTGGAGGAGGTACCTTGGCAAGGGAGAAAAACAGATTTTTTTTCCACAAAGGAGAGCTTCACAGTTATCTGCACTCCGATATGAGCCCATTTTTCTTCCACTAGTATCTTTTTTTTCCTAGTACAGGTAGTCCTTGACATACGACCTTAATAGAGACTGCCTGTTACGGTCCCATGTCATGATGGCTGTAAAATGAGGTGGTCTTGCTTAACAACCCACAACTCCTGCTCTCCCTGGTGCAGCTGTTAAGTGAACTTGCGGGTCATTTAAGCGGAGCACAGATTGTCTTGGGTTAGTCCAGGGGTTGGCAACCTTGGCTCTTTTATGACTCGTGGACTTCAACTCCCAGAATTCCTCAGCCGGCATGGCTCAGCTTGGAAACCTCTCCCTTTCCCCTCAGCATGGCTGGCTCAGGAATTCTGGGAGTTGAAGTCCACCAGTCATAAAAGAGCCAAGATTGCCTACCCCTGGGTTAGTCAGTTCAGGCCTAAGCCTACTTACCCCATACTCCCAAGCTCTGCCCCCCTCCCACCCCAGGGACACTGCAGTGTAAGTTTAAATGACCGTGGGAACGCCACAATGGGAGAAACGTCGATGGAGATTCTCAATCATCCTTGTCATGGTTGTCTCAAAGGTGTTTTTCAAAAGGCAACTGGACTTCCTTGTTTTGTTTTGTTTTCTCCTTGAAAAGGTTTCGCCTCTCATCCAGGAAGCTTCTTCAGTTCTGAAGAAACAGCTTATTGGATGAGAAACAAAATGTTTTCAAGGGAAAAAAAAGTCCAAAAAAAAAAAAGCACCTTTGGGATAGCTTTTGGGGGCCTGCTGTACCTTTGAATGTGTATTACAGTGTTTCTCAACCTTGACAATTTTAAGGCATGTGGACTTCAACTCCCAGAATGGCTGTGGAATTCTGGGAGTTGAAGTCCACATGCCTTAAAATTGTCAAGGTTGAGAAACACTGGTCTATTACAAGGCCGGTCATTAAGCAAGGACTACCTGCAGCTTCATATCCGGGACGAGAGAACGGATCATTAAAATAGACTAGGCATTTCAAACTTAACACCTGTGAGTCTATTTTTTTAAACCTTCCACCTACAGATATTTGTAAATGCTCTTACTGGCATGTGTTTCAGGATTATTCCTACGTTTATAAGCCTGAGAACAGCCAGGCTTTCATGGGGTGTTCCATGTTTGCACCACTGAAGGCTCTCCCAAGCCAGTGTCTGCCTGCCATCAAACTGCCAGAGGAGTGTGTTTATCGGCAGAGTTGGACTGTTGGCAAGTTGGATTTGCTTCCGCCAGGACCTTCGATGCCATTCATTAAAGAAGGGTAAGTGTTTCTTTAAGGTGAGATAATAAAAGGATTTCATTCAGTTTAAGGAACACTTTCACATGTCTTATAAATGTATTGGTCGGAAAACATGGCTATGTTTTACTGAATCCAGAAGCATTTCAGCAAGGCTTAGGTTTATTTATTTACCGAACACTTTTTAAAGTGATAACGACACTTGGAACGTGTATTCTCTAATTCACATTTATGTCAATCAATCAGAATAGAGCTGGAAGGGACCTTGAGGGTCTTCTAGTCCAACCCCTTGCTCAAGCAGGAAACCCTACACCAGGGGTAGTCAACCTTGGCTCTTTTATGACTCGTGGACTTCAATTCCCAGAATTCCTGAGCCAGCTAAGCTGGCTCAGGAATTCTGGGAATTGAAGTCCACGAGTCATAAAAGAGCCAAGGTTAACTACCCCTGCCCTACACCATTTCAGACAAATGGTTATCCAATCTTTTCTTAAAAACTTCCAGTGATGGAGCACCCACACATTCTGGAGGCAGGTGGTTCCACTGGTTAATTGTTCTAGCTGTCAGGAAATTTCTCCTTAGTTTTAACTTGCTTCTCTCCTTGATTAGTTTCCATACGTTGCTTCTTGTCCTGCCTTCAGGTCCTTTGGAGAACAGGTTGACTCCCTCTTCTTTGTGGCAGCCCGTGAGATATTGGAATACTGCCATCTTATTATCCCTAATCGTTCTTTTCTTTATGTCGAACCATAATTTATCATTGCTTACTTTTTTCTCCATTTAAACATCATTATTAAAAATATTTAGCACATGTACAATTTGATTGCAGTGCTTAATACTACCAATTTAATTTTAATAAGCCATGAAGACTATTAAGACTAAATACAAACTAGGAATTCCTCCATACTTCTGGAAATCTGATAGTGCTGGGTATGTGGAGTGTGCGTATGTGTGTCACAATGTTTTTCTTCGTTTATTTGTAGGAAAAATGTGTGTTAAGTGTTCTATTCCATTGAAAAAGATCCTTAATAAATTACAAGGTCTCCAATCAACATTTGAGACTGATTGCTTATTTTTAACAGCAATAAGCAACAATCATATTTTTTTCTCTTATCAAAATAGTGCACAAAGCACTAAAATATAGCATTCCTGTGAAATTAAAAGTATCTGAGAGAAAGCTAATGTAAAATATAGATATTAAGTTATTTTAACAAGTCAAGGAGATGTGGAATCATTTGTTGCTTTCATCTCCTTGCTGTTTACAGTTAGTCCTCAACTTACGACTAATCATACTCGCAGCCGACCTGTAAGCTCTTTGTAGCACATCTTTCCAGAAATTTACCACATCTTTGCCAGAAACCAGCCTTTACTTCTAGTTTCCAGCAATAAACACTCTATAACGAACCGTGGTTTCTCTTAGTGACCCTGGCATTTGCTTAACAGCTGGGGTGTTTGCTTAACGACACAGAAAGAGTAATAAAATCAGGTCCAGTCACATACAGCATCCCAGTCTGGTTTGGAAGCATCCCTGCTTCAGACAGGAAGGCGGTGCAGAGAGTGGTGAGGATGGCCGAAAAGATCATTGGCAGTTCCCTCCCTCCCATCCAGGACACGGCACAGAAGCGCTGCTTGAGCAGGGTCTGCAGGATTATCTGGGATACTATACACCCTCTTCACGATCTGTTTTCCTGTTACCTTCTGGGAGGGAGGGGGGCTTTATGGTACCCACAGCAGAACATCCAGTTTCAGCCATAGTTTCATTCCATACAGCAGTGTTTCTCAAACTTGACAATTTTAAGGCATGTGGACTTCAACTCCCAGAATTCCACAGCCAGCGTTGCTGGCTGTGGAATTCTGGGAGTTGAAGTCCTCATGCCTTAAAATTGTCAAGTTTGGGAAACACTGCCATACAGCATTAACCTTGCTAACTCTTAAGCTTCCTCCTTCCGTTATATATTCAATATGGACAGTGTTTAATATTTATTTGCTATGTATATGTAGGGGTGTGGGCCTATACACAATGTCGTGTATAGTATGTTTAGGTGTGTGTCATGTAATGTGTTTCACTTTGAGAGCGGGCAACTAAATTTCATTTTTGATGTGTGCCGTTGTGCCCACAGTAAAAAAAAAAATGACAATAAAGGTTATCTTATCTTACGATGACCCACTTTATGACCATCCTGACTTATGACTGTACAGGTAGTCTTCGACTTACAACAGTTTGTTTAGTGACCGTTCAAAGTTATAACTTCACTGGAAAAGGGGACTTACGATCATTTTCCCCATTTACAGCCCCTGCAGCAGTCCCGTGGTCAAAATTCAGACGCTTGGCCACTGACTCATATTTACGATGGTTGCAACCAGGTTACTAACTTAACAACTGCAGCGATTCGGTTAACAACTGTGTCAAATGGGGCAAAACTCACTCAACAAATGTCTCACTTAACAGAAATGTCGGGCTCAATTGTGGTTGTAAGTCGAGGACTGCCTGTAGTTGACAAGCTCCCTTAAAGAGTAGCCGTAAAACTCTCCATAATTATGCTTTGGTTATTATATGTCCCATTGGTTTTAATGCGTCGTGTTTGAAAGTCTTTGAACGTTTATTGTTCCATCGTAGAGAATAAAATAGAAAGAGCAGCAAAACAAAAGTCTTGAATTAAAAGCTTTTCCCTTCCTCCCCCAGGGATGGGAGCACCATTGATCAAGAGTACGGCCCTGCCTACACTCCACAGACACATACCCCTTTTGGCATGCCCCCCAACAGTGCCCCCCCGAGCAACAGCGGCGCTGGGATCCTTCCTTCCCCTTCCACCCCTCGCTTTCCGACTCCTCGGACTCCAAGGACGCCTCGAACTCCCCGCGGGGCGGGCGGGCCAGCAAGCGCGCAAGGCTCCGTCAAGTACGAGAATTCAGATTTGTACTCCCCGGCCTCGACGCCGTCAACCTGCCGGCCCTTAAACTCGGTCGAGCCGGCGACGGTCCCATCAATCCCCGAGGCCCACAGCCTCTACGTGACCCTCATTCTGTCCGAATCGGTGATGAATCTCTTCAAAGACTGTAACTTCGACAGCTGTTGCATCTGCGTTTGCAACATGAACATCAAAGGTGCT
Source organism: Crotalus tigris (assembly GCF_016545835.1). Classification (NCBI taxonomy): domain Eukaryota; kingdom Metazoa; phylum Chordata; class Lepidosauria; order Squamata; family Viperidae; genus Crotalus; species Crotalus tigris. The sequence continues at coordinate 97,968 of NW_024096934.1, read as the reverse complement.
GATGTCGGCGTTTACATTCCAGACCCAACCCAGGAAGCCCAGTACAGGTGCACTTGTGGGTTCAGCGCCGTTATGAACCGGAAGTTCGGCAACAGCTCGGGATTGTTCCTGGAGGACGAGCTGGACATTTTGGGTCGCAGTTCAGAGTGCGGCAAAGAAGCGGAGAAGCGCTTTGAGGCCCTTCGCGCGGCTTCCGTCGAGCAGAGTGGGAGCTTGAAGGAGCCGGACCGGCTTCCCGACGAGCTGATACTTTTGCTGCAAGATCAGTGCACCAACTTGTTTTCGCCCTTTGGAGCGGCAGATCAAGACCCCTTGCCCAAAGCTGGGGCTGCGGGCAATCTGGTGCGTGCCGAGGAAAGAGACTGTTGCTACGACTGCTATCTCGCACTGGAACACGGGCGCCAGTTTATGGACAACATGTCGGGAGGGAAGGTGGACGAAGCGCTTGTGAAGAGTACTTGTTTGCATCACTGGTCGAAACGAAACGGTAAGTTTCCTTCCGTTTGCTGCTAGAATAAAAGAATGTGTTTTAATCCCACGTAAAATGTGGTCTTACAAGGGAACTGTTGATTGACAAGAAACGGCAAAGAAAGAAGAACTTGCACTGATGATGATGATGGTGGTGATAATGACGATGATGATAATAATGTTGGAAGGGTCCTTAGTCCAACCCCCTGCTCAGGCAGGAAACCCTATGTCATTTCAGACAAATGGCTGTCCACTTTCTTAAAGACCTCCAGTGTTGGAGCATTCACAGCTTCTGGAGGCAAGTTGTTCCACTGGTTAATTGTTCTCACTGTCAGGAAATTCCTCCTTAGTTCTGGGTTGCTTCTCTCTTTGATGAGTTTCCATCCGTTGCTTCTTGTCCTGCCTTCAGGCGCTTTGGAGAATAGCTTGACTCCCTCTTCTTTGGGGCCGCCCCTGAGATATTGGAAGACTTGCTATCATGTCCCCCCTCGTCCTTCTCTTCATTAAATTAGACATACCCAATTCCAGCAACCGTTCCTTGTATGTTTTAGCCTCCAGTCCCCTAATCATCTTTGTTGCTCTTCTCTGCAGTCTTTCTAGAGTCTCAACATCTTCTTTACATCGTGGTGACCAAAACTGGATGCCGTTATTCCAAGTGTGGCCTTACCAAGGCCTTGTAAAGTGGTATTAACACTTCACCTGACCTTGATTCTATCCCTCTGTTAATGCAACCCAGCACTGTGTTGGCCTTTTTGGCAGCTACAGCACACGGCTGGCTCCTATTTAAGTGATGGTCCACTAGGACTCCGAGGTCCCTCTCACAGTTACATAGTTTGGAAATAGTTTGATGTTAACATAGTTTGGTAATGAAACGTCTGAAAGGAAACAGCCAAACTCAGAGAGCACCGGGACCCCACAGCTTAACCCCGAGCTGCAAATATTCTCTTCCATCGGAAACAATAATAATAATAATAGTAGTAAAGTTGGAAGGGACCTTGGAGGTCATCTACTCCAACCCCCTGCTCGGGCAGGAAACCCTACACCATTTCGGACAAGTGGCTGTCCAGTCTCTTCTTAAAAACTTCCAGTGTTGGAGCATTTACTGCTTCTGGAGGCAAGCTTATATGTCCTAATGATCTAAAACCGTGTCTCTCAACCTTGGCAACTTTAAGATGAATGGACGTCAACTCCCAGAATTCCCCAGCCAGCTTTGCTCTTCAGCATCTTCAAGTTGCCAGGTTAAGAAACCCTGATGAAGAACGACCTGCTCATCACTGCTCAGACTTTGAGGATTCTACTTTTAAGTGAACAGAGACAAGGACAGCAGGAAACATATGGTGATGTACAGGTAGTCCTTGACCTCTAACCAACAGTTTAGTGACAATTGGGAGTTACAACAGATTCCTCCAAAGGGAATTACAAGCCAGTTTTGAAGTGATGATGTATCCCCTCCCAGCAGTCGTGTGGCTGCATTTTGGGTGACTGCAGTTGGCTTGCAGTTTCCCGGGATCATGTGATCTCTTTTTGCAATTTTCTGACAAAGCCAATGGGAAAGCCAGATTCATTTAACAATTGTATTCCTAACTTAATATGCGAAGGGAGTCACTTAACAGCTATGGCAAGAAACGTCACAACGTGGGGCAAAACCCCACGCCTCACCTTGCTAAGCAACAGATATCCGGGGCTCAGTTGTAGTTGTAAGTCAAGGACTACCTGTATCACTTTAATGAACTAGTCAGGCCTTAGTTTGTATAAGTCAGGAGTGAGCAACTATGGCAACTTTTACAACCTGTGGACTTCAACTCCCAGAATTCCTGAGCCAGTATTCCTGTCATGAGATGGCAGCCTTGCAGAGACGATCCCGGTTTGATCCTGGAAATTTCCACAGGGATGCTTTCTGCAGGTGTAGTGACTGCATTGTAATTAATTGGGGACCGTCTTGGGTTTTTCCTGGCTTAGATATTTTTCTCCCTGTTCCAGCTTGTGGAAACTGACAGTTTTTTCACAAGAAAGCGATCGCTAACAAGTCCTCACTCAGTGTCACCAAAGCGCGTTAGCTTTAAATAGATTGAGGAGGGATAGAATAACTGTCCACCCAGGTATCTGAACAACAGAAAAAGGGCAAGATCTGTTTCCTTTAATTCTACATGGTTTATGTTACAGGAAGGCCTTTCTCTTGAACCTCCAGAAAAAAATTAATGATTGTTGTTAGTTGCAAAGTCGTGTCCGACCCTTCGCGACCCCATGGACAACGTTCCTCCAGGCCTTCCTGTCCTCTACCATCTTCTGGAGTCCATTGAAGCTCACGCCTACTGCTTCAGGGACTCCATCCAGCCTCCTCATTCTCTGACGTCCCTTTCTTCTATTGCCCTCCATCTTTCCCAGCATCAGGCTCTTCTCCAGGGAGTCCTTCCTTCTCATTAGGTGGCCAAAGTATTTGAGTTTCAGTTTCAGGATCTGGCCTTCTAAGGAGCAGTCGGGGTTGATCTCCTCCAGGACTGACCGGTTGGATCGCCTTGCAATCCAGGGGACTCGCAGGAGTCTTCTCCAGCACCAGAGTTCAAAGGCCTCCGTTCTTTGGCGTTCAGCTTTTCTTATGGTCCAACTTTCACAGCCATGCATTGCAACTGGGAAAACCATGGCCTGGACTATATGCACTTTTGTTGGCAGGGTGATGTCTCTGCTTCTTAGTATGCTGTCTAGATTTGCCATAGCTTTCCTCCCCAGGAGCAAGCGTCTTTTAATTTCTTGGCTGTAGTCCCCATCTGCATAATGATAATGATAAGAAGAATTATTTGATAGTGAAATCAACTGTCCCTGAGATGTTGAGCCCTAAATTAACTTCCTTCCTTCCTTCCTTCCTTCCTTCCTTCCTTCCTTCCTTCCTTCCTTCCTTCCTTCCTTCCTTCCTTCCTTCCTTCCTTCCCCCTTCCTCCCTCCCTCCCTCCCTCCCTAGCCAAAAACGGCCCCTTCCTGCTCCTTAATCCTATGTATCTTGAGCTATAAGGCCTGGCCTTTAGAAACATAGCTGTTAACAATTAAAAGCAGTGATCAATTTTCCGCTTCCCAGTTTATCTGAATGCACGTTTGTTCTTCCAGTTGTAGACGTGAGCATGCAGTGTTCTCAGGATGTCCTTCGCATGCTGCTCTCGCTCCAACCAGTTCTTCAGGATGCCATTCAGAAAAAACGAACTGTTCGATCTTGGGGTGTACAAGGGCCCCTCACCTGGCAACAGTTTCATAAAATGGCTGGACGAGGCTCTTACGGTAAACATTGTCTGTGAAATGTGACTATTCTTTAATCCAGGCATCTCCAACTTCCGGCAACTTTAAGAGTGGTGGACTTCAACGCCCAGAATTCCCCAGTCGGCAAGAAATTGAACTCCAGAAGTCTTAAAGTTGCCAGGGTTGGAGACCCTCTGCTTTAATTGATTGGGTGCTGGTTGTGTGTTTTAAACTATCTTTGCTTTTATTTATTGAGAAGAATAATTCTGGAAAGAGCTTAAATGGTAGTTACAGAACTGTGGCAAGAGACTGGATGTGAAAACTGCCCAGGGGTGTGAGAATTGGAGGCATATAAATGTGAGGAATACACTGTAGGAATTGGCCACGCGTCTAATGTTGTGTTGCCGCCCCAGAATACAATATAACAAACCATGCAGCGTTATTTCATAGATTGTGATCAAACCCTAGTTTGCCCACCAAATAATTGGCTGCTTGAATCACGCACATTGTGAGCATTTTCAATTCTTATCTCCCCTCCTTTTATAACTACGAAATCCAAGCCATGAGGAACATCGTGCCTAAAAGTAAAACTCTAGATTGTCTTTTGGAAACATTTTTGCAAATTTAAAAGTTTTGGAGATCAAATCAGTAAGTATGGATGTCCACAGAGGAGGCATAGAAGGGTGTGTGCTTTTGTGTATGTGTGCGTGTTTTTCAAATGAACATGAATTTGGGCAAACTGGAGGATGGGCCTCTTGTGCTGTGGATCACGGGATCACGAAGAGTCCTAGACAACTCTGTGTCATATAATATATGGGGGTATATGCATAATTCTGTATTTATTTATTTTTATCTCATTTATGTAGTGTATATCAGAGGTGGTGACCCTTTGAGAGCTGAATGCAATGAAATTTCATTTTAATGTATGCCGATTAGTGTACATTCAAAGTGACAATAAAGTTATTTTTATTCTAACTTAGTGACTGAACAACAATTATTCCATACCTCTCTTATGGAGAGAAAACTCCTTGCAGTCTGGGACATTGATTCCATTACTAGAACTAGTAGCTTTACTATTAGTAAAGACTTAATTTTACTACTTAGTCTTCACTGTGTTGTTTCCAGTCTTTAAGGGGGTTGAGCTGACTTAATCAAGAGAGCCAGTTTGGTCTAAAGCAGTGATAGCGAACCTTTTAGAGACCAAGTGCCAAAAAACTGGCTCCGCCCCTGCTCCACCCCCTGCCCCGCCCCTGCATCCCCCGCCCCGCCTGCCTGCAGGGCAACTCACCGCCTCCAGGGCCTGCCGCAGATCACCCAGGCAGCCCAGAAGCACTATGGCAGTCATGCCCTCTGCCTGCGCCCTGCGGCATCAACTGTGCACGATGGGGTGTGAGGGCAAAGTCTTGTCTACACTGCCTGGCTGCCATGTCCTCCACATGGGCCACGCTCAGGGGCAACTCTCCTTCAGGGGGGCTGCTGGAGAGGAGGGGTCGCAGGGGGAGGTGAGGCTGGGGCAACGGCACGTGTGCCCACAGAGAGGGCTCCGAGTGCCGCCTCTGGCACCCGTGCCATAGGTTTGCCACCACTGGTCTAAAGGTTAAAGCACCAGTCTAGAAAGCAGGAGACGGTGAGTTCTAATCCCACCTTACCATGAAAGCCAGCTGGGTAACTTTGGGACACCCACTCTCCCTCTCAGCCTAACCCACCTTCACAAGGTGGTTGTGGTGGGCAAAATTAGGAGGAGGAAGGTGCGTCGGATAGGTTACCTGCCTTGAGTTATTTGTAAAAATAATACTTGTAAAATATTATTTTACAGAGCTTTTTGTACAAATAATCAAGGCAGAATATAAACAATGTCAAAAATCAAAACCAATGGCCTAGAACAGGGGTAGGCAACCTTGGCTCTTTTATGACTTGTGGACTAGCTGGCTCAGGAATTCTGGGAGTTGAAGTCCATGAGTCGTAAAAGAGCCAAGGTTGCCTACCCCTGGCCTAGAATTAGATTCTTGGAAAATTCACAGGGCAATATGCATTTCCAGATGCATTGGGGCAACAATTCTCAGAATCACACAACTTTCTATGAATTTTGGGAAACTCATCTGAAGGTGTAATGGACGCATTTGTGATACGGACACCTGGGAAGAAAATGATATATTTATTTTTTTATTTTTATTCCCCCCCCCTCCAGGAACTGATGAGTCTCCTGAACCCCTCCCCATTCCAACCTTCTTGCTAGGGCACGAATATGACTTCTTGGTGCTGTCGCCTTTTGCCTTACCATATTGGGAAAGGCTGATGCTGGAGCCCTACGGATCTCAGAGAGACATCGCCTACGTGGTGGTGTGTCCGGAGAACGAAGCCCTGCTGAACGGAGCGAAGAACTTCTTTCGAGACCTCACCGCAATATACGAGGTGAGGGATTTTAAGGGCATGTGAGTTCCAAGGCCCCCCTTCCCCCATCTCCCCATCCTCCCCCACCCCAAATGATCATCCATCAACCCCGCATTCCAGCTGTCAGTGAAAAGTCCTGCAGGGCCCTATCTGAACAAAGCAACTAAAATGGATGGCCGAGGAAGATAAAAGCTGCTTCTTTTTGAAGGTGCCATCCTGTGGTTAAATTTTGTACTGCCCTCCTGCGGTACGACGCCAAGCCTTGTCATTTGGGGATGCTGAACTCTTTGTTGTTTTCCATAAGGCCACGATTGCCAGATTCCCTAAAATATATACAGGTAGTCCTTGACTTAACAACCATTTGTTTAGTAACCCTTCGAAATTACGGCGGCATTTTTCACACTTAACAACCATTGCAGCCTCCCCCATGGCTATGGGATCAAAATTCAGACACTTGGCAACTGCTACAGTGGTCATAAATGTGAAAAACGGTCACAATTCACTTTTTTTCAGTGCTGCTGTAACGTGAGGACTACTACCTGTATGAAGCCTTGGAGACAATATCCTAACATGGCTTTACGTGAGATTATCATAGACTTTTTCTAACATAACCTTGGACTAAATTACACCCTGCCAAAGGGACAGTCAGTCAAAGAGAGCTGTGCTAGGTCTACTCAGGTTCACATTTAGTTACCCTGCACAGCAATGAAGGGCAAAATGGAGAAACTAATCAGATATAATTTGGGAGGGAGCGAGAAAGCCCTTTGCATCAGAAGCTATAATTTTTAAACCTAAATTGCTACCGTCGAACGTGATGCGTTACTGCAAAGGTTGCGCAAAATCAAGCAAACAAAGAAAGGTGTTCAACTGATGCCAAAGTAAACTACAGAGCAAATTTTAAAGTACTTTTAAATTAACCACTCTTGCTGGTTTGTCCACCTGCATTCCAACTTTTGGCATTCTTCGATGCGAACAGTAAAGGGCCAAAAATTTGGTGAAGGCTTCATTAGTAGAAATGGCACTTGCTTCTGTTTGCGGTTGCAAATAGTCCTCAACTTACAAGAATTCATTTAGTGACCGCTCGATGTTACAATGGCCCTGTAAAAAGTGACTTATAATCATTTTTCACACTTATAACTTGGTCACATGGTTTATATTCAGATGCTTGACAACGGACTCACATTTATGACGGTCGCAGAGTCCCGGGGTCATGTGATCACCTTTTGCAACCTTCTGACAAGCAAAGTCAATTGGGGGGGGGAAAGCCAGATTCATTTTACAACTGTGCTACTAACTTAACAACTACAGTGATTCAGTTAGCAAATGTGGCAAGAAAAGTTGTAAAATCAGGCAAAGCTCACCTAACAAATTCATCCCTTAGCAACATAAATTTTGGGCTCAATTGTGTTCCTAAGTCAAAGGCTGCCTGTAGCCCTGGACTTACGGCTGGCCACTTAGGAACCATTCAGAGTTACCATGAATTTACCTTAGGGCTACTTACAATCCGGATTTGAAATTCCGATGGTGACCCTGCCCTTCCTCCAATCACATGACTGAACTTCGGTTACTTGGCAACACAGCCACATTTGTGGCCATTTGCAGTGTCCTGTGTCACGTGACCACATTCTCTCCCCCCCCCTTCCAAACCCCACATTTCTGTTTTGTGGCAAAACTGAATCCATAACGAACCGTTGGTTCATTGAACAACTACAGATTAACTTAATAACTGTGTTGATTCGCCGAATGACCACCGCAAGAAAGATTGTAAAATTGTAAAATGTACAACTGTCATGACTTATGGCCTGGGCAGGTTCCATTAGGGTCATAATGGGGTCTATTTTCCACAGCATATGCTCTCTAAGATGGGTTAAGACAGGGGTAGGTAACCTTGGCTCTTTTATGACTCGTAGACTTCAACTCCCAGAATTCCTGAGCCAGCATGGCTCAACTCGGAAACCTCTCCCTTTCCCCTCAGCACGGCTGGCTCAGGAATTCTGGGAGTTGAAGTCCACGAGTCATAAAAGAGCCAAGGTTGCCTACCCCTGGCTTAGGATAACCTTCTTGGCCCAGCAGGTTGGGCTTTCGAGTCCATTGGCAAGAATCCATCACCAGTGGGTTGCATTCACCGTGCCTCCCCTCTTATGTCTCTTGTTTTGCAGTCCTGCAAACTCGGCTTGCATCGGCCCATCTGTAAACTGTTGCCGGACGGGATCATGCGAGTGGGATCCACCGCGTCAAACAAACTCTCTGAGAAGTCTGTGGCTGAGTGGTTCTCGCAAACAGCCCACGCCAACAAGGAATCGTTTTCTAGACTCAAACTCTACGCTCAAGTCTGCAGATACGATTTGGGTATGGTTTCTATCCCACTCACCCATCCCTCCATTTTCCCTCCTAAAGGGATACTGAATATATATATATACATTCAAAAGTGCAAACTCATCCCTTGATTGTGTAGCCTATCCCTCCGAAATCTTGGACAAATTTATTCATGTTATTTGACGCACCTCTCCAGCGTGTGACTTTTATCGCAGCTATTACTGAGCATGGTGATAGGCCGCTAAGTCAGACGTGTGTGTGTGTGTGTGTCTGGGGGGGGGGGGAATGGCATCGCCATCTTGTGTCCAAAACATGCCTTGCAACTCTGAGGGGGATGTTTTTACTGCAGCCCCAAAGCTTGAGAAATCCTTCTTGATTTCCAACTCCTTCCTTGTCTGGTTTCTCTCCCCCCCCCCTCCAATATCCTGCATGTTTGCCACAAAAATGTAAAGCTTTGCAGAGCATTTGGGGCTGTGTACCAAGGTGTTCAGGTAGTAGTAGCAGCTCATGGAGAATGCTGGGAGGGAGGCGGTGGTTTTCAGCTCAGAATTACCTGGGGTGAAATGGATGGGGTCAGGTAAGCTGTCCTTCACGAACATGTATCCATTTTTGAGATTGGCTTATCTTTGCTGCCATTTAAAATTTTTGAGCTTCCCCCCTTCCGCCCAACTAAATGGATGCTTCATGTAAATCAGGGGTCTCCAAACCGTGGCAACTTTAAGACTTGTGGACTTCAATTCCCAGAATTCCCAGCATGTGTTGTCTGGGGAATTCTGGGAGTTGAAGCCCAGAAGTCTTAAAAGTTGTCAAGGTTGAAGACCCTGGGTTTAAAACAAATAGCAATGATACCACAGGATGGCCTAGTTGAATCAGCAGAAACAAAACCACTGACTTCTAGATCCCAAAGGTATTTTTTTTCCCCATGCTACTAGACTTTCTTGTCTCCCCCCACCCCCCCACCTTTCAAGATACTTCGCTTCTCCTCCAAGAAGCTTCATTCAGAGGAAGAAAGTCCAGTTGCCTTTTGGAAAAAAAACACCTTTGGGACCTAGAATTCGGTGGTTTTGTTTTTGCTGATTCAACCGGGTCACTTGGAGCAGACATGTCAAACACAAGGCCTGGGGGCCGGATGCGGCCCCGTGAAGTGGTTTCATGTGGCCCGCGAAGCCATCCTGGATACAGTGAGGGAACGGCCCCCGCTGCTTTGGCCCTGGCCCAGGCCGACCGGGAGCCAATGTACAATTTTGTGGTGGCCATCTAGGCTGAAACGCATTCAGTCTTAGCTCCACAAGGCCGTCTGGAAACAGCAAGGAACCAGCCCCTGCCACATTGGCCCCGCCCCCTGGATGCATGCTGGGGAGGTGTCACCCTTTGTGAGGAATGAAGAAATGCACCATCGCCTGGAAGTGGCCAGAAAATGGCCCTTGCCTACTTCACATATCCGGCTTGATGGGCTCCGGCGGAGGGGTTTCACCAGGCAGTGAGGCTCCTCCAATGGACCATGCCTTGGCCCTTGCCCCGGTCCCACCCCCTTCTGCCAGAGGCCCTCAGATCTGTCCCATTCCTGCCCGGGCCCCCACAGGCACCCTTGCTGTGACCACACCCACCCAGGAGGCCACACCCACTCCACCCACGCCCACCCAGTAGGCCGCAACCACCCTGGCCACACCCACCCGGCCCCCTGAGGGCAACCGCAATGCTGATGCGGCCCTCAATGAAGAGTTTGACACGCCTGTCTTGGAGTATCATTGCTGTTCTTCCAAAGTGAAACACATTTTCAAAGGGGAAAAGTCCAGTTGCCTTTTGGGGGGAGGGAAATAAAATCACCTTTGGGACAACCATGACCTGGGTGATTGAGAATCTCCATAGACACTGATTTCTGTGTGCCTTTTTCTGTTTCAAGGTCCTTATCTTGCTACACAGCCATTGGACAATTCCTTGCTTTCCCAGTCCAGCCTCGCTACTCCCACCAGCCATCCTGCTTCCACCCAGCCCCAGGTTGCAGGCAGCTGCACCCCATCATCCACCGCCAGTAACGCTGCTGTCCCGATGAATTCCAGCAGTGCCATCACCTCCGCTACCACCACTGCCAGCTCCACCTTGACCACAACCGCTGCTTCATCCTCTTCTTCCAGCCTGGGCAGCTCGATGCCGGCCAGCAAGCCCTCTTCATTTCCACCCTTCGGCAGCATGAACAACCCAGCTCCTCCCTCCCTTCCCACGCAGCCCACGGCCATCCAGAATGGGCAGGCAGGGATACAGCACCCGCAGCAAGCAGCAGGGATAACCGGGGAGGTCTTGCCTGCCCCGACGCAGCCCCATCCGGAGGTGTCTGAAAGGTAACGTTTTGTTCAAACGGGCTTTTCATGTACAGGTAAGTCCTCCACCTCCATCCATTCGTTTCGTGGCCGTTCGAAGTTGCGACGTGGAATGGGACCATCCCTTCCCCGCCAACTCACCACAGCCAGCTCGCTGCGGGCCAATTTAACAAGTTCAGTTTAATGATTTAAAATAAATTAAAAATGAATCTTAATTTTTGTCATTCAGATGTCATTCTGATCCTCCTTTTTTTCTTCCTTTCTTTAATGATTCTATTCCAACGTATTAATGTATTAGTGTATAATATTAGCGTAACTCTTGTCCTGCAGCAAATTGTCCCATAGCGAGTTGGTCCCGTGGTGAATTATCATAGACCCGTTACAACAGTTCTGAAAAAAGTGATTTATGATTGGTCCTGGCACTTAGCAACTGTTAAAGCATCCTGAGGATCACATGATCAAAATTCGGGTCCTTGGCAACCGGCATGCATTTCTGATGCTTTCAACGGCCCAATAGCAACAGCAATAGCACTTAGACTTATATTCCGCTTCATAATTCTTTACAGCCCCTCTCTAAGCGGTTTACAGAGGCAGCATATTGCCCTCAACCATCTGGGTCCTCATTTCAGCTGGACAGAATCGAACTCCTGGCAATGGGCAGTGAGGCACAACTCCTAACAACCCCTTGGCTTAGCAACAGAAATTCTGGCCCCAGAATTTCCTGTATTGATTTTTAAAACTTAAGACCACATTTTAACTTTTCCCCCCGGCAGTCCAGGGTTCTTACACATTTTCTCCCTGTTCCCAGTTTTATGATCACAGTAGAGCCCAGAGTGGTGGCTGGTTTAGCTTTGCCCAAGTGATCTTCATGACCTATAGGGACTTTGAGCCTGAATGTTTAGTTGATGCCCGACTCTTCAACCCAGATTTCAGGACACAAAAGGACACTAAGCTAGGTTAAAGCCCTCCAGGCTGTGCTTGCTGTGGAAACGTGAGAATTTGGGGAGGGGGGTCAGGGCATTGGACCCCGAGAATTCAGAATGGAATAGAATAGAGCTGGAAGGGACCTTGGAGGTCTTCTAGTCCAGCCCCCTGCTCAGGCAGGAGAACCTATCCCATCTCAGAGAAGAGACAATTCCTCAAGGGGATTGTCAGACGAAAAGGCAGGAATGGGGGAGGGGAGGGACACCCCCCTCCCCAAATGCAAAGCTTCCTTGCCTAAACTTGAAGAGAAGGTTTGCAGCCTGCCTGGAGCATCCGGACGACCACCTGGCACCCTCAATGGCTAGGCACAACCCACCCACCCCTGCCTTGTCTATCTTTAAAATACACTGGAATACAGTGGAAGATTTTAATCGTGAGCTTGACTGTGTCGTCACGCTTCTGCAGCTGTGTGTTCATCTTGCCACTCTGCGTCATGCGGCCTGTGCAGAAGAGTAGATGTGTGCGAGGAGGATACACAGTGTGAAAATAAGTGAATAGCGTACTAGCTTCTGTTCCTTATCTCCTGAGGGCATCGTCCTTAATGCCTGCTCCTCAGTGATTCCTTAAGGTGAATTATTCATCCCCGATTTATTCAGGGTTCTTAAATACAGGTAGTCCTCGACTTACGACCACAACTGAGCCCCAAAATTTATGTTGCTGAGAAATTGATTGAGTTTTGCCCCACTTTACGACTTTTCTCGCCACATTTGTTAAGCGAATCACTGCAGTTGTTAAGATAGCAACACGGTTGTTAAGTGATTCTGGCTTCCCCCATTGATTTTGCTTGTCAGAAGGTCGCTAAAGGGGATGACGTGACGCCGGGGACACTGCAACCGTCATAAATGTGAACCAATTGCCAAGCATCTGAATTTTGATCACCTGATCATGGAGATGCCACAACGGTCCTGTGAAAAACGGTCATGAATCAGTTTTTTTTTGGGGGGGGGCTGTTGTAATTTCGAACGGTCACTAAATGAACTGTTGTAAATCGAACACTACTTGTGTGGCCTCCCAGCATTTTAACTCTTCCCCGGAACTGCCTAGGAACCTGCACTGAAGAATGAGAAGACACAAGTCCAGGGCACATGTAGGCTGTGTCCTTTTGTCTGTGTGTTGTTCTTGTCATGTACTCACCAGGGCTGAAAAGTGCCAGGCCAGTGAAGTTTCAACAAGGAGTAAATTGAGAGAAGGGAATTGTCTCCAATTTGTCAGGATAAAAGAGGGTGTCACTTTTAAGACATTTTAAAAAGAGACTGGACAGCCATTTGTCTGGAATGGTCTAAGGTAGGGGTAGGCAACCTTGGCTCTTTTATGACTCGTGGACTTCAACTCCCAGAATTCCTGAGCCAGCCACGCTGAGGGGAAAGGGAGAGGTTTCCGTGCTGAGCGATGCTGGCTCAGGAATTCTGGGAGTTGAAGTCCACGAGTCATAAAAGAGCCAAGGTTGCCTACCCCTGATATAGGGTTTCCTGCCTGAGCAGGGGGTTGGACTAGATGACCTCCAAGGTCCCTTCCAACTTTATTATTATTGTTGTTGTCGCTCAGTGGGGATAGATGGAGTGGGGATGGTGGGTCAAGGTTGCCTTCATCCTCTCTGCAGAACAGACTACCTGTCTAGGAGACCATTTAAATACGGGTAGTCTTCGACTTACAGCCACACATTTATGTTGCAAAGTGAGACAGTTGTTAAGTGATTTTTGCCCCATTTTACAACCTCTCTTGCCACCGTTGTGAAGGGAATCACTGCCGTTGTTCAGTTAGTAACACGGCTGTAAAGTGAGTCTGGCTTCCTTACTGATTTTGCAAAGGGTGATCACATGACCCTAGGACGCCACAGCCGTCATCAACACGCGCGAGTGGCCAGCCGTCTGAATTTTGATCCCATGACCATGGGGACGGTGCAACAGTTGTGTGAAAAATGGTCATAAATCACTTTTTTCAGGGCAGTAGTAACTTCGAACAGTCACTAAAGGAATGGTTGTAAACCGAGGACTACCTGTGCTGGATGGGGAACGCCTTCTCCTTATGTGGGGGGGAACACAAGTCAGCCCCGTTGAATGGCAGGCGTTACACGGGAGTTGTTTATTTTCGTACAGGGGAGAAACTGTCGGCATCTCACAGCAGTTCTGTTTGCCCTTTCCTTCCAGCACTATGGAACGGGACCGAGTCGGAATTCCCACCGACGGCGATTCCCACGCAGTCACCTACCCGCCTGCCATCGTTGTTTACATTGTGGATCCTTTCACATACGAAAAGAAAGAGGAGAACAGCTCCTCCAACGTCTGGACACTTGGCCTTCTCCGCTGCTTTCTAGAAATGATCCAAAACCTTCCCCCTCACCTTAGAAACATCGTGGCTGTTCAGGTAAGCCGCTGAAGTAAGGTAAGCAGCTGTCCGGAAGGCAGAACAGGAAGCAATGGACGGAGGCTTAAATCGGGGAGAGAACCGATCTAGAAAGGAGAAATTTCCTGTTGGTTCCACAATTAATCAGTGGAAGGGCTTGTCTTTAGATGTGGTGGGGGCTCCATTACTGAAGTTTTTAAGGAGAAACTGGACAGCCATTTGTCCAAAATGGTATAGGGTTACCTGCCTGAGCAGGGGGTTGGACTTGATGACCTCCAAGGTCCCTTCCAACTTTATTATTATTATTATTATTATTATTATTATTATTATTATTATTATTATTATTATTATTATTATTATTATTATTTATTGATCATTGCACAGTCAGCCAGTTGTTCAGACTGGATTTGGCATTTTGTCTACCTATCGAGTCCTTACCCAGGACCTGGGATAGGCAGATGTGTTACAGAAATCGTCGCAGGATGGAAGCAGTTCCTATTATTATTATTATTATTATTATTATTATTATTATTATTATTATTATTAGTGATATAGGGTCTCCTGCTTGGGCAGTTGGTTGGATTTAGAAGACCTCCAAGGTCCCTTCCAGCACTTGTTATTCTGAAATAGAATGCTAAAGCCCACTTGACCTCCAGGGCCTTTGGACAATAACCCTTTAAAGCAGTGGTTCTCAACCTGTGGGTCGGGACCCCATTTGGGGTCGAAGGACCATTTCACGGGGGTCGCCAAACAAGGCTGTCTGCCATTTTTTCCCCTTTTCTTTGGCCACATCCCTGGCACCCGATGACATATAAGTGGTTGGGGGTCACCACAACATGGGGAACTGTATTATGGGATCGCGGCATTAGAAAGATTGAGAACCACTGCTTTAAAGCATCGATTGTCGGATGTTTTTGCATTCACAACCGATGGAAATGTAGCCATCTTTTTCCCTTTCGCTTTTAGAGTTAGATGATGCTGGGAGGAGGGGGGATGTGAATGAGAATCCAGCTAGACATAACAACACTAAACCTAGGGTGAAAATCAAGGTTATTGAGCCCAGAGCTGATAAAGAATTGGCCGGCTGGAGAACTGGAGAGGAAGCCCAAAGCGAATTGGGGGATGTGATTTATGACTGTTAATTGGAGGAGGGAATTGTGCTTTGATACTATGTGCCCAGGGGAGGGGAAATCAGTTTTTGGCTTCCATTATGCAGTGCCAATATTATGCTACTCAAAATAAAGATTCTTTAAGGTAAACAATGCCTCAAAGTTCTTTTGAAGAGTTTCATCTGTCCAAACCATGACGTCGGTACTTTGTGGTTTCTTCCCAGGCTAGGGTAATTGGCCTTGAAGGTTGAGTAGATATCTGATGCCTCTTCCTAGAATCGTGGGACCCAATCAGCCAGCATGGCCATTGATCAGGGGTGATGCGAAATACAATCCAGAAACTTTGGAAGGTTCCAGATTTGCCTATATTTCCTGGATGGATTCTATTTAGTAGCCAATATAGATTGATATTTGTGGTTAATAACTCTAAAAATATGAACCCTGGGAATATTCATAGTTAAAATAAGGTGAACACCAGGGTAATAAAACTATAAAAGTTTAATTTAATTTAAAAACGCCAAGCTTTCGCCGTCACCCGCCGGCATCCTCAGGGCTTAAAGCGCCAGGGAGTGAGAGAGTCTCCTATAAGCAAGCCAAAGTCTGCGCCCGGCTCCTCGATCTCGTCATCGGACCTAATGGGTTGGATTGTGCTCCGGTGACTCGTTTCTTCCTGCATCCCTTTTTACGTGTGTCCTCATTTGCCTTTTTTTCTTTGAGCTCTAAAGTAGGTGGAGCAACCTCCTTGTCTCTCTGATTGTCTCTATTCTCTCCCTCGGGTTTATCCAGTGGTTTGCATGTTAACTGGGTTTGACTGCATCTACGAGACTGGCTGCATAGACAAACAACTTACTGAACCATCCCAGCTTACTACCATACCCCAGTTAATCCAGAGTGATACATGTGACCATCTTGACAGCAGTTGGGCACAAGGGGGAGGTACTAGGGATGAAAGGGAAAACACTCAGAGAGAGAATAGTTGTGCAAACGTGGATTGGGAGAAGGAGAAGGAGAAATGCAAACCACTGGATAAACCCGAGGGAGAGAACAGAGACAATCAGAGAGACAAGGAGGTTGCTCCACCTACTTGAGAGCTCAAAGAAAAAAAGGCAAATGAGGACACACGTAAAAAGGGATGCAGGAAGAAACGAGTCACCGGAGCACAATCCAACCCATTAGGTCCGATGACGAGATCGAGGAGCCCGGTGCAGACTTTGGCTTGCTTATAAGAGACTCTCTCACTCCCTGGCGCTTTAAGCCCTGAGGATGCCGGCAGGTGACGGCGAAAGCTTGGCGTTTTTAAATTAAATTAAACTTTTATAGTTTTATTACCCTGGTGTTCACCTTATTTTAAATATTGATATTTGTATAATTTTGCTTTGAGGGCCAGTCTGGTGTAGGCAACGTTTTTCAACCACGGCGACTTTTAAAGATGTGTGGACGTCAAATCCCAGAATTCCCCAGCCATCCATAGATAGCTGGGGAATTCTGGAAGTTGAAGTCCACACATTTTTAAAGATTGAGAAACCCTGGGTTTTAAGACATCAAGCGAGAAACCAGGAGGTGGTGAGTTCTGATCCTGCCTTAGGCACAAAGCCAGCTAGATGGCCTTGGCCAATCCCTCTCCCTCAGCCCTAGAAATGAGCCAATGGCAAAACAATCTTCCAATAACCTTGAAAGAAAACTGTAGGTAGTGCAAAGGCTTTCTGTTCTGAATTCTTCTTTTGAGCCATTCTCACTCTCCCAGGCATGGGAGTGTCGCTTGATTTGTAGGCAGCTCTTCTTCCCATCTTTCCAAGACCTGGATAGACGAACAGGTTTACCACAGGAATATTTATACAGTAGATCAGTGGTCCCAGTGGTCCCCAACCTTTTGGGACCAGGGGCTGGTTCTGTGGAAAACAGTTTTTCCACGGACCGTCGGATGGTGGCTGTTTTGCATGCGCACATGTGCAGATTGTGTTTTGCTCATTTGCAGGGGCCATGGAGCAGAAGTCCACAGCGTGAGGGGGTATTTTGAGGATCCTTAGTATAGATGACAGGGACACTCCTGACATCTTACGCTAGGGCTTTTCCTTGTATTTGAGTGAGGTATATTGGTTAGTGAATGCAAAGGCTGGGCCAGCCTTAATTAGCATACGAGGAAAGCGGGCAATGTTTGGGTCTTGGCAGAAGCCTGCTCCGCTGGCCTTTCCCTTCCCAAGCTCCTTCAGCATCAGTTGCACATTTCAGAATGCATGAGAAAATCAATAGACGAAGCAGTCTCGATTGCTACACCAAAGGTCAGTCAGTACAAATCTACAAAAGTCTCTCTCCTCTGCTTTGTTATTTGTTATTTGGACTTCTAAAACTGCAGGGAGTATTTAGGGCTGTGTGTAAAAGCCATCTCACTTGTAACAATCAACAGTCAACTTTATTTCTTTGGGTGAGAAAAATAAAGTTGGCGACCGGCAGCAGCTCTTTAGTCTTAAGAATGGTCTTTACTTAAGTCAGTGGTTCTCAACCTTTTTAATGCCGCGACCCCCAACCGGTCGTAAGTTGAGGACTACTCAACCGGTCATAAGTCGAGACTACTCAACTGGGTGCAGCACCGTTTGCAGAATGGGACTTTTGGCAGGCTTAGCAGGGCAGAGACAGCCTGGACAATTCCTATTGGCTTTTGAAAGCCAATAGAATTAGACTCTATTCAAGAGAGTCTATTCTATTGGCTTTCAAAAGCCAATAGAATAAAAGGGAGTAGCACAGCTAAGGAAAAGGGGGAAAAAATGGCGGACTGCATTGTTTGGCGACCCCCGTGAAATGGTCGTTCGACCCCAAAGGGGGTCCCGACCCACAGGTTGAGAACCATTGACTTAAGTAGTTATTAAATTTATTTGCTGCCCACCTCGCCACAAGGTGACTCTGGGCAGCTTAGGACAGTGATGGCGAACCTTTTAGAGACCGAGTACCCAAAAACTGGCCCCGCCCCCACTCCACCCCCTGCTGCGCCCCAGCTGTGCCCCCCCATCCCCTGCCCCGCCTGCCCACAGGACCACTCAATGCCTCCAGGGCCCATGGCAGATTGCCCAGGCAGCCTAGCAGCGTTATGGCGGTCACACCCTCTTCCCACTGCCCTGCAGCATCAACTGTGCACAGTGGGGTGTGAGGGCAGAGTCTTGTCTACGCTACCTAGCTGCCATGTCCTTGGCTGCGCTGCTCCGTGTGGGCCACGCTCAGGGGCGACTCTCCTTCAGGGGAGCTGCTGGAGAAGAGGAGGTTGTGGGGGGAGGCGAGGCTGGGGCAACAGAACGTGTGCCCACAGAGAGGGCTCCGAGTGCCGCCTCTGGCACCCGTGCCATAGGTTCGCCACCACTGGCTTAGGATATTAAAATGAAACCATAAACCTATGTGTAAACATATAAAATCCCATTTAAAAAATCACAATAAAATACAACTGGAGAAAATCATGGAGAAAAAGGAATTGACCAAGTTCTAATGGGATGCCTGAATGTAGGAATTTTACATTTTCTCCCTTAAAAAAAAAAATAGCGCTGAAGTCAAAGCAGTATCCTAATATGCCCAGGGTTGTCCATTGCTGGTGTGGTAGTTCAAATCCTGAATAGGATTCACACTTCGCATAGTGTCTGCCGAGACACTCGGTATAAATGGGGCGTAGTATCCTCCCCTCAGTGTGACTTCGGGGTCCCATGTCAAATGGTAGATCACATCATAAACGGAGGGCATGTACCAATCCAGTATCTGATTTCTTTCATATAAACAATGTTGAGTTTCAGTGTTTAGATGGCCTAGACCAGGGGTAGGCAACCTTGGCTCTTTTATGACTCGTGGACTTCAACTCCCAGAATCCCTGAGCCAGCATGGCTCAGCATGGAAACTTCTCCCTGTCCTCTCAGCATGGATGGCTCAGGAATTCTGGGAGTTGAAGTCCACGAGTCACAAAAGAGCCAAGGTCGCCCACCCCTGCTCTAGTTGAATACTAACTCCTCACTTCGGGGTTTGCCTAGCTTCTAAGAGGAGATATACTTAGTCAATTCCAGCCTAGGTGTAAGAAATGGAAAGATGTAAGGGATTTTTTTGTTTGTTTGTTTAATTGTCTGTGGGTTCACTGACAGGACAGGGATGGTCAGAGTTTGTGAGTGGAGGGGATAGCATGGGTGGCCTGTAAGTTTTCCTTCTCATTCTCCCTTCCCAGGATGATATTGATGTTATTCATTTAATTGTGTCTGATTCTGTTCTGTTCAGATGGTCTCCCTAGGTCAGGGGTAGGCAACCTTAGCTCTTTTATGACTCGTGGACTTCAATTCCCAGAAATCCTGAGCCAGCCATGCTGAGGGGAAAGGGAGAGGTTTCCATGCTGAGCCATTCTGGCTCAGGAATCCTGGGAGTTGAAGTCCACGAGTCATAAAAGAGCCAAGGTTGCCTACCCCTGGCCTAGACATTGGTATCTGAACATAGATCTTTTTTCATAGTCATATTTTATTGTGCTTTTTTTAATCTAGGGGACACGTTAATATATATTGCAAGCCCATGTATGATATGCCATATGCTAAATAAATAGTGTGCCCAGATTAATGGATATTTCTCTCTCTCTCTCTCTCTCTCGTCTGGTGCTTAGCTTGTTCCTTGTCAGTATCTGTTGCAACCTGTCAAGAACGAAGACAGACAGATTTACACCCAGCACTTGAAATCCCTGGCATTTTCTGCCTTTACACAGTGCCGAAGACCTCTCCCAACATCAACCAATGTGAAAACATTAACCGGGTTTGGCCCAGGCTTAGCTGTGGAAATGGCACTCAAAAGCCCTGATGTGAGTACTGCAAATGGGAGAACAAGGTGAAATTCTAGTAAGAGTTTTGAGAAATACTAGCTGAATAAAAAGGCGGCTCCAGGCTGTCAGTGTAGGTTGGTCTCCAATTGGGAAGGATACGGAGGCGCTTCTGAATTCCTTGCAGAAGAAAAAGAACCTGCAGTCCTCTGTGCTATGGAGGTGGAGGCTGTCACAAGTTACAGTGCCACTGAAGACAGTGACTTGTGACTGGTCCTTGCACTTACGACAGCTGCAGCATCCCTGCAGTCACGTGATCGCTGTTGGTGACCTCCTCAGCCGCCTTCGGACAAGCAAGTGTCGGTGAGAGAAGCCGGATTCCATTTATGACCATGTGATTTGCTTAGCTACCATGACAAAAAAGGTCGTAAAATCAGGCATAGTTACGTGAAAAACACTGCATCGCTGAGCCATGGATGTTTCTGGTCACAGTTGCGGTCGTCAATTGAGGACTGAAGGTAGTCCTTGACTTACAACCCCAGCTGAGCCCACAATTTCTGTTGCTAGGCGAGACAGTTGTTAATTTGAGTTTCGCCCCATTTTACAACCTTTCTTGCCATCGTTGTTAAGGGAATCGCTGCAGTTGTTAAGCGAGTCACACGGTTGTAAAAGTGAATCTGGCTTTCCCTATTGACTTGGCTTGTCTGAATGTTGCCAAAGGGGATCACGTGACCCCGGGACACTGCAACCGTCAGAAATGCATGCTGGTTGCCAAGCTTTCAAATTTTGATCACGTGACCGTTAACAACGGTCGTAAGTGTGAAAAACAGCCATAAGTCAGTGCCGTTGTAACTTCGAATGGTCACTGAACAAAACTGCTGTAAGCTGAGGGTATCTGTATACTTGTGGTTTCTTTTCCCACATCTCTGCTCAAGTATGATGATGTTCTTCAATTCCAAACTTCCTATCTTGGCAATATAATTAAAATATTAGAATTTTGATCTGTTTATTCCTGGGCTCTAGGTTTAACTGATTTACCTGCCCACTCCGTGTTTTTTGTGCCTAGTTGAGAGGGCTGTGTGGAATTAGCGATAGATACGAAGGATGTATTTGTGGAAGCCGAAGGTGGGTAATGTTGGTGTGGGAGAGACACAACTCTTATTTTATAAAAATAGGACTCATTACTGCAGTGTTTCTCAACCTTGACAATTTTAAGGCATGTGGACTTCAACTCCCATTACTGGAAAACATGGCTAACGTTTCCAATATTCTGTTGTTTCCCCCCCCCCTTTCTGTGTGCACTCTGCAGAGACCCGAGTGTATTAAACTTTACGCTCCTCCTTTCATCCTGGCTCCCGTCAAAGATAAACAGACTGAGCTGGGGGAAACATTTGGCGAGGCTGGGCAAAAATACAACGTGCTTTTTGTGGGCTACTGTCTGTCCCACGATCAAAGGTGGCTCCTTGCATCCTGCACAGATCTCTACGGAGAACTTCTGGAAACCTGCATCATAAACATCGACGTACCCAACAGGTACACCGATATCGTTTCCTTTTATTTATTTTATTTATTTATTTATGAGACTTCTATACCACTTTTAAGTGCAAGCACTCTCTAAGCCAGTGGTTCTCAACCTTTTTAATGCCGCGACCCCCCCCCCCAACTGGTTGTAAGTCGAGGACTACTCAACCGGTCGTAAGTCGAGGACTACTCAACAGGTGCAGCACCGTTTGCAGAATGGGACTTTTGGCGGGCTCAGTAGGGCAGAGACTGCTTGGACAATTCCTGTTGGCTTTTGAAAGCCAATAGAATTAGACTCTATTCAAGAGAGTCTGTTCTATTGGCTTTCAAAAGCCAATAGAATAAAAGGGAGCAGCACAGCTAAGGAAAAGGGGGAAAAAAATGGCCGCCTGCGTTGTTTGGCGACCCCCGTGAAATGGTCGTTCGACCCCAAATGGGGTCCCGACCCACAGGTTGAGAACCACTGCTCTAAGCGGTGTACACCAGTAAGCAATGTATATACCGTAAATGCCGGCGTATAAGACGACTTCCGCGAGCACTGAAATCGGCGCCAAAGACGGGGGTCGTCTTAATACGCCGAGTCGTCTTATACGCCGGAAATACTGGTAGTTTCCGGCGTATAAGACGACGTTCTAGGAAGGCGGCCCGGCTATAAAGACGGGGGTCGTCTTATACGCCGGGTCGCCTAATACGCCGGCAAATACGGTATATATTTACATTGCCCCCAACCATCTGGGTCCTCATTTTACCTACCTCGGAAGGATGGAAGGCTTGAGTCAACCTTGAGCCGGTGAGATTTGAACTGCTGACCTGCTGAACACAGTCAGCTAAAGTGGCCTGCAGTACTGCACTCTACCTCAGTGGTTCTCAACCTGTGGGTCGGGACCCCATTTGGGGTCGAACGACCATTTCACGGGGGTCGCCAAACAAGGCTGTCCGCCATTTTTTCCCCCTTTTCTTTGGCCACGCCCCTGGCACCCGGTGATGTATAAGTGGTTGGGTGTCACCACAACATGGGGAACTGTATTATGGGGTCGCGGCATTAGAAAGGTTGAGAACCACTGCTCTAACTGCTGCGCCACCTCGGCTCATTTTGAGTATTGCATTTGAGATTGTTAAGTCAAATAGGGGACACTGGCCTTTTAAGATAATGTAGCAGCCAGTTTTAACGGAAGAGTAAGTTGGGTTACATTGCAAGGTAGGAAGATACTGAGTTCTCTTGGAACTCGTTTCTGTAAATCAGGGTGTCCTAACCTTGGCAACTTTTAAGACTTGTGAACTTCAACTCCCAGAATTCCCCAGCCGGCCAGGAATTCTATAATTCTTATCAGCTAAAGACAGATGTGTTCTCTCTATTCTTCTCCTGTTCGTTTTTTTTTTTCCTTTTTAGGAGAAAATACCCCTATAAATTTTTCTCTTCCAGAGGTTAACTTACCTCATTTTTATACTGGTATTACTTTGGAAGTTTTTACGCTGATAACATTTTACTCATATTTGATGACAGATTGGTTTGTTTCTAACCGCTTTGGCTATCTTTCATTTTAAAAAAAAAATAGGAAAGAATATGAATGTCATCCCTTTTGCGAGGGAGTTATTAATTTATTTTATTTTGTCCTTTTAGCTTATTTACTTTTTCCACTAAATTTATATGCCAGCCTTCTCTCCATCTCTTCTTACAAAATGAAAGCAACAATATCAAATGTTAGAACATTAAGTTTGAGTGAGACGAAGAAATTCAGAAATATTTCAAATTTGAAACATTTGGCTAACTTTAGAAAAGATACAGCAAATGTACCATTTGATTATGTAGCACAGGGGTCCCCAACCCCCGCTCCGCGGACTGGTACTGGGCCACAGCATGCCAGCAACCGGGCCGCACAGACAAGCAAAGCCCCATCCACGAGATGCAGGCAGCACACAAAATCACACATCCTCCGCCCACGGAAAAACCTCTCTCCATGGAACCAGTCCCTGGTGCCCAAAAGGTTGGGGACCTCTGATGTAGCAGGCCTGTTCTTTTGGGAGCAACTGAGGAGAGTATGTGCAACTATATAAAGGAGAAGGAGAGGCAGAGTCAAGAGAGGAATCAGCCTGGAATCCTTCCGTTCCCACAAATAATCCCAGCCCAACCCCTCTTGAATTTCATTGACTTTTATCTAGTGCCATGAGTTGATTGGATTCTTGTGTATAAAGATGAACAATAAATCAGCTTCCCTGGAACTTAATATGCGGTCCACGTTCTTCGTGCGTGACACTCTGTTTACCACAGAACTTTTGTTTCTAAACAGGGCCCGTAGGAAAAAAGGATCTGCTCGCAGGCTTGGCCTTCAGAAACTCTGGGAGTGGTGCCTGGGTCTTGTGCAAATGAGTTCTGTGCCGTGGAGAGTTGTAATAGGACGTCTCGGAAGGATAGGCCACGGGGAGCTGAAAGGTACTGTAGAAGAAGCCTGTCCAGAAACGGTGATATGTAAACGGTTTAAATATTACAGGAAGTCCTCGCCTTACAACCGTTCATTTAGCGACCGTTCAAAGTTAACAACGGCACCGAAAAAAGTGGCATGTGACCGTTTTTCACACTTAACAACCTTTGCAGCGTTCCTGTGGTCATGTGATCAGAATTTGGATGCTTGGCAACCGACATGCAGTGTCCCAGGATCATGTGATCCCTTTTTACCACCGTCTGACAAGCCAAGTCAACAGGGAAGCCAGATTCACTTAACAACCGTGTGAAGAGAAAAGAAGAGAAGAGAAGAGAAGAGAAAAGAATTAGAAGAGAAGAGAATCTATTGTCACTTTAAATGCACACTATTCAGCATACATTAAAATGAAATTGTGTTGCATTCAGCTCTCAAAAAATACCATTATGCATATACCCACATATGACACAAAGAAACATCACACTCTAGTTCAAATGTATACATATACATGGCCAAAAATAATGAAGAGAAGAGAAGAGAAGAGAAGAGAATCTATTGTCATTTTAAATGCACACTAATCAGCATACATTAAAATGAAATTGTGTTGCATCCAGCTCTCAAAAAAATACCATTATGCATATACCCACATACCCACACATATATGACACAGAGAAACATCACTCTAGTAGTTCAAATGTATACATATACATCGCCAAAAATAATGAAGAGAAGAGAAGAAGAACTTTATTGTCACTTTGAACTAATCAGCATACATTAAGATGAAATTTTGTTGCATACAGCTCTCAAAAGGGTCACCACCTCCAATGTATACTACATAAATATTACAAAAATACATAAATAAATACAGAGTGATGCATAGTCCCACTACCTCGCTCGAACACATTAAAACCTTCCCAACCATGATATCCCTTATCCCTTATATCCCTCCAAAAACTTTTCACCTTTGAGAGCCAATGCAGCTGCAGACGCTCCAGGCGCCGCCATCTTGAAGCCTAACTTAACAACTGCAGTGATTCACTTAACAACTGCGGCAAGAAATGTTGTAAAATGGGGCAAAACCTGATTGTGGTTGTAAGTCGAGGACTGCCTGTATCTGCTGTACAACCTCGGTGTCTTTAGTCTATTAATATCTGTATGGTACTTTTCAAACCGTGTTTTCAAGGGCACATTATAACATCGTCTTCTGCAGAAGGCAACTCCTGGCTAATAGACTGCTCTCTAGTGATTAGAGTAGTTCTCAAGAATTGGGGTTTGGTTGGTTGCCCAAATCATCCTGTGTCTTGTTTTGTTAATTGGTTGGACCTATACTAGCCCACTTTTATAGCTAATGCACATCCTTTTTGGTAATTACAGGTAATCCTTGACTTCACAACCATTTGTTTCGCAACAATTCCAAGTTACAATGACACTGGAAAAAGTGGCACATGACCATTTTTTCACTAACGACCATTGCAACCTCTCTGTGATCCCGTGATCAAAATTCACCCGCTTGGCTACTGGCATGTACTTAGGACGGTTGCAATGTCCCCGGGTCATGTGACCCTCTTTTGCCACCTGACAAGTAAAGTCAGATTAACAACCGCGTCACTAACTTAAACCAACCGTAGTGGTTCACTTAACGATCGTGGCAAGAATGTGACGTAAAATGGGGCAAGCTCCCTTCAAAACTGTTTCGCTTGGCAGCAGAAATTTTGGGCTCAGTTGCCGTCATAAGTCCAGGACAACCTGTAATTCTTACCAGTTTCCCTTTGGGCTTTTCAGATTAGAAGACAAATAACACACAGGCATTCTGACCAGTTGCAGTTTTTAAGTGGTGGGAAACTCTTTTGACCCGTTTCTTTAAAACCCTCCCAAATGATAACTTCTTCTCTGCAGACAATATTGCTTTCTGGAAGGCTGTTAAAAAAAAAAATGATGCCCCAGGTAATCAGCCGTCCTTGTTTCCTTTCCAGATTGGAGCTGTTTACTGAGTCGCCGAAACCTACAGTCCCTTAGCAAGAGGCTCAAAGACATGTGCAGGATGTGTGGGATTTCTGCTGCTGATTCCCCCAGCATCCTCAGTGCTTGCTTAGTGGCTATGGAACCTCAAGGATCTTTTGTGATCATGCCAGGTATGTACGTAGTCCTTTTCATCTTGCTCAAACTCCCACAAAGGAGATTTTTAATATTATAAACTGCTCAGAGTGGTAAGATGGGTGTCTAATCAATTTTACAAACAAACAAGCAAACGAATAGGCTTGATAGGAATTTTACAGAGGGGAGGGAGGGAGGGAGGGAAGGAAGGAAGGAAGGAAGGAAGGAAGGAAGGAAGGAAGGAAGGAAGGAAGGAAGGAAGGAAGGACTTGATGGGGTTGAACCCTGGTGGCACAGTGATTAGAATGCAGCATTGCAGGCAAACTCTGTCTACCGTTTGGAGTTCGATCCGGATGGGGCTGAAGGTTAATTCAGCCTTCCATCTTTCTGAGCTCAGTAAAATGAGATTGTTGGGGGCAACAGGCTGACATCACAAACCACCCAGAGAGTGCTGTAAAATATTGTGCGGTGGTATATAAGTCTTAGGCGGTATATAAGTCTTAAGCGCTACTGCTATCTCTGGAAGTACACTCCTAAAAATTCCAGAGCTCTCTGTCCAGAGAAGTGCAATGCTAGGAACAGCTAAGATCTTGTGCAAAACCCTCAAACCCCCGGGCTTCTGGAAGAGGACTGGAGATTGAGGAAGACGTGGACCACCCCATAAGGGTGGCGCAGTGGTTAGAATGCAGTATTGCAGGCTAATTCTGCCGACCGCCGGGAGTTCGATGCTGACCAACACAAGGTCGACTCGGCCTTCCATCCTTCCGAGGTCGGTAACATGAGGACCCAGATAGTTGGGGGGCAAGAGGCTGACTCTGTAAACAGCTCAGAGAGGGCTGTAAAGGACGGTGAAGCACTATATAAGTCTTAAGTGCTATTGCTATTTGCTATTGCCTTTGACCCCACGGGTAATTCTCCTCCGTTCTTCTTTTTCTAAAGATTCTGTCTCCACTGGCTCGGTGTTTGGACGCAGCACCACCCTCAATATGCAGACCTCCCAGCTCAATACCCCCCAGGACACTTCGTGCACCCACATACTCGTGTTCCCCACCTCTGCGTCCGTGCAACTGGCACCATCCACCTACACCACTGAAACTGGTTTGGAACTGGCCTTTAATACGAACAATGGTTTGTGTGTGTGCACGTGTGCGTGTGCATGTATGCGCCTGTGCGGGCATGTTAACCAGTGAATAGTTTAATGGATAGAAAAGGGAGAGCTGCAGGTGAAGAGGGCAGCTGTTTTATTGGATCTGGATCTGGAAAGCAGCTGTGCCCATTGATTCCCAACAGCCCGTGGACCCTTTCCTTGCTGCAAGTTGTCCTCGACTTAACGACCATAATTGAGCCCAAAATTTCCATGGCTAAGCCAAGGCAGTTGGTAAGTGAGTTTTGCCCCATTTTGCAACTTTTTCTTTTTGCTGCGGCTGTTAAGCGAATCGCTGCAGTTATTAAGTGAATCATACGGTCATCAAGCGAACCTGCCTTCCCCCATTGAATTGGCTCATTAGAAGCTCTGTGGGAAGGTCCCCAAAGGTGATCCCACGACCCCAGGACAGTGCAACCCTCATAAGGACATGCCAAATGCTGATTTTGATCACGTGATCACTTGAGATGTTTCAATGGTCGCAAGTGTGAAAACTGGTCCTAAGTCACTTTTTTCAGGGCCGTCGTAACTACAAACGGTCACTAAATGAGTGGTTGTAAGTCAAGGACTACCTGTAATCCCTGGGTGGGTGAGTGAGGGAAAGTTCCCTTCCTTCTGCTGAGGTCACCAAAACTCCCAAACTCCACAAATATAGATAGTCCTCACATTTGGGACTGGCATCTCTAGTGCTAAGTGGCACAGTCATTAAGTGAAACGTCACATGA
Source organism: Crotalus tigris (assembly GCF_016545835.1). Lineage (NCBI taxonomy): Eukaryota > Metazoa > Chordata > Lepidosauria > Squamata > Viperidae > Crotalus > Crotalus tigris. Next base: position 70,151 of record NW_024096934.1, on the reverse strand, counting down.
CCTCACCATCTTGCAATGTCGCATCCGGCTGTGGTTGTAAAGCGTATCCCAGGTCGTTAAATGCAACGTCATGTGACTGTGACTGCCAGTTTCCCCATTGCCTTTGCTTGTGGGAAGCTGGCTGTGTTGGTTGCAGATGGAGGTCCTATAAGTATGGGATGCTGTGACCATGGTAAATGCATGCTGGTTGCTAAGCATCCACTTATTGCTGGTCCTTGCACTTAACAACCATTGCAGCATCTCTGCTTAACAACCATTGCGGTATCCCTGTTCACTTAACAACTGCAGTGATTAGGTTAACTTTAAAAAAACATGGCAAAAAAAGATCAAAAAATCAGGCGCAGCTCACCACCACCTTGCTTAGCAGTTGAAATTCTGATCCCAATTGTGGTCATAAGCCAAGGACTACCTCTAGATGTCCTTCACTTTAACAAAGCAAACTTGTTATTTACTTTGCAGAAACTATACTGAGCACTTTCGAACTTGGGCCGCCCTCCACTGAAAATTTGGCTGATAATGTAATAGACTGCTCACACAGGGATTAAAGAGAATAGGCCTAGCCAGTTCTTTGCACTGGCTGGAAACAAATATGATAAAAGAAACAAAACTGATTGGCAACGTGTCAGAGGTGGGTAGACTTAATCACTGATTCAAGGGCTGGGAATATCCAAGGAATATCCTGGGTGCATAACAATTTAGATCCAGCCTTCGTAGTTCAGCCCCGAACAGTAACTGTTGTAATAGAGATCAGATAATGTGGGCAAACTGCAGTCCCTTCCCTGAAGTATTACTATGTAGTGCAGGGGTAGGCAACTATAACAACTTTACAATCTGTGGACTTTAATTCCAATAATAATAATAATAATAATAATAATAATAATAATAATAATACCTGAATGTGGCATGGATTGACTACAAAAAGGCATTTGACTCTCTGCCACATGACTGGATAATCAAGTGCCTAGAAATAACAGGAGTAAGTAGAAACATCAGAAAATTTGTGCAAAGATCGATGGCACAATGGAAGACACAGTTGCAGATCAATGGTGAAAAGCTGGGAGAGGTTAATATCAAGAGAGGAATATTTCAAGGAGATTCATTATCACCATTACTATTTGTTATTGCACTGTTTCCTCTGTCAACAATACTGAATAACTCAGGACATGGCTATCAAACATCAAAAACATCTGCAGACTATCCCACCTCCTTTATATGGATGATCTGAAGCTGTATGGAAAAACATCATCTGAAATAGAATCGCTGCTCAACACTGTCCGTATATATAGCCAAGATATTGTAATGGAGTTTGGCTTGGACAAATGTGCCACACTTACTATCAAACAAGGAAAAATAGTGAAAACTGAAGGAATCAAGATGCCCCACGAAAATAACATTAAGAGTCTGGATGAGGAAGAGTACTACAAATACTTGGGTATCCTTCAAGCTGACAACATCAAGCACACTGAAGTCAAGAAAAAGATTAGAGGTGAATACATCAAGAGAGTGAAGAAGATCTTAAAGTCCAAACTCAATGGAGGAAATACCATAAAGGCAATCAACACCTGGGCAATCCCAGTCATTAGGTACACAGCTGGAATAGTGGACTGGACTCAAGCAGAACTAAAAGCAATGGATAGGCAGACCAGAAAAATAATGACAATGAATCATGCCCTTCATCCACGCAGTGACATTGATAGACTTTATCTACCAAGGCAAATAGGTGGGCGTGGAATGCTACAAGTACATCAGATGGTTGAAGAAGAAAAAATGGCTTTGGAAGAATATCTGAAGAACAATGATGAAGATGCACTGAAATTAGTATATCAGGAAGGCTTACTAACTACTGGAGAGACCAAACTGGCCTACAAGAAAGACCAAATGAAGAACAGAATAGAGGCATGGGAAGACAAAGCACTACATGGCCAATACATGAAAAAAATAGCTGGGAAAGCAGATAATAATAAAACCTGGCAATGGCTAAGAGCAGGAAAATTGAAGAAAGAGACCGAGGGACTAATTCTGGCTGCACAAGACCAAGCCTTAAGGACAAATGCATACAAAGTCAAAATTGAGAAGACAGCAACAGACAGTAAGTGCCGCCTATGCAAAGAAGCTGAAGAAACAGTGGACCACCTGGTAAGCTGTTGCAAGAAGATTGCACAGACTGACTACAAGCAGCGGCATGACAAAGTAGCAACAATGGTGCATTGGAAGATCTGCAAAAAATATCATTTGCCTGTAAGCAAAAACTGGTGGGATCATAAAATAGAGAAAGTCATAGAAAATGATAAAATTAAACTGCTCTGGGACTTCAGAATTCAAACAGACAAGCACCTGCAACATAACACCCCAGACTTAACAATTGTCGATAAGAAAGACAAAAAAGTCTGGATAGTGGACGTGGCAGTGCCTGGAGACAGCAGAATAGAAGAGAAAGAACTGGAGAAGATAACAAAATACAAAGACCTACAAATAGAAATAGAAAGACTGTGGCAAAAGCAAGCAAGGGTAGTACCAATAGTCATAGGCTCCTTGGGTGCAATCCCAAAACAACTGGAGCACCACTTGAACACCATTGGCATTGACAAATTTGCTATTAGTCAATTGCAAAAGGCGGCCTTATTAGGAACTGCTTCCATCCTGCGACGATACCTGTAATACCATCAAACATCCACATCTGCCTATCCCAGGTCCTGGGTAAGGACTCGATAGGTAGACAAAATGCCAAATCCAGTCTGAACATCTGGCTGACTGTGCGATGATCGATAATAATAATAATAATATATACACCATCAAACATCCACATCTGCCTATCCCAGGTCCTGGGTAAGGACTCGATAGGTAGACAAAATGCCAAATCCAGTCTGAACATCTGGCTGACTGTGCGATGATCGGTAATAATAATAATAATAATAATAATAATAATAATGACTTTGGAAGAATATCTGAAGAACAATGATGAAGATGCACTGAAATTAGTATATCAGGAAGGCTTACTGACTACTGGAGAGACCAAACTGGCCTACAAGAAAGACCAAATGAAGAACAGAATAGAGGCATGGGAAGACAAAGCACTACATGGCCAATACATGAAAAAAATAGCTGGGAAAGCAGATAATAACAAGACCTGGCAATGGCTAAGAGCAGGAAAATTGAAGAAAGAGACCGAGGGACTAATTCTGGCTGCACAAGACCAAGCCTTAAGGACAAATGCATATAAAGTCAAAATTGAGAAGACAGCAACAGACAGTAAGTGCCGCCTATGCAAAGAAGCTGAAGAAACAGTGGACCACTGGTAAGCTGTTGCAAGAAGATTGCACAGACTGATTACAAGCAGCGGCATGACAAAGTATCAACAATGGTGCATTGGAAGATCTGCAAAAAATAACATTTGCCTGTAAGCGAAAACTGGTGGGATCATAAAATAGAGAAAGTCAGAGAAAATGATAAAATTAAACTGCTCTGGGACTTCAGAATTCAAACAGACAAGCACCTGCAACATAACACCCCAGACTTAACAATTGTCGATAAGAAAGACAAAAAAGTCTGGATAGTGGACGTGGCAGTGCCTGTAGACAGCAGAATAGACGAGAAAGAACTGGAGAAGATAACAAAATACAAAGACCTACAAATAGAAATAGAAAGACTGTGGCAAAAGCAAGCAAGGGTAGTACCAATAGTCATAGGCTCCTTGGGTGCAATCCCAAAACAACTGGAGCACCACTTGAACACCATTGGCATTGACAAATTCGCTATTAGTCAATTGCAAAAGGCGGCCTTACTAGGAACTGCTTCCATCCTGCGACGATACCTGTAATACCATCAAACATCCACATCTGCCTATCCCAGGTCCTTGGTAAGGACTTGATAGGTAGACAAAATGCCAAATCCAGTCTGAACATCTGGCTGACTGTGCGATGATCCATAATAATAATAATAATTATTATTATTATTAGTAGTAGTAGTAGTACCGTATATGCCAGCGTATTAGGCGACCTGGCGTATAAGACGACCCCCGTCTTTGTCGCCGAGCCACATTCCTAGAACGTCGTCTTATACGCCGGAAACTACCAGTATTTCCGGCGTATAAGACGACTCGGCGTATAAGACGACCCCCGTCTTTGACGCCGAGTTTAGCGCCTCCGGAAGTCGTCTTATATGCCGGCATATACGGTAGTAGTAAAGTTGGAAGGGAGGTTGGAGGTCATCTAGTCCAACCCCCTGCTCAGGCAGGAAACCCTATACCATTTCGGACAAATGGCTGTCCAGTCTCTTCTTAAAAACCTCCAGTGTTGGAGCATTTACAGCTTCTGGAGGCAGGTTGTTCCACTGGTTAATTGTTCTCACTGTCAAGAAACTTCTCCTTAGTTCTAGGTTGCTTCTCTCCTTGATGAGTTTCCATCCGTTGCTTCTTGTCCTGCCCTCAGGCGCTTTGGAGAATAGCTTGACTCCCTCTTCTTTGTGGCAGCCCCTGAGATATTGGAACACGGCTATCATGTCCCCCCTCGTCCTTCTCTTCTTTAAACTAGACACACCCAATTCCAGCAATCGTTCCTTATATGTTTTAGCTTCCAGTCCCCTAATCATCTTTGTTGCTCTTCTCTGTACTCTTTCTAGAGTCTTAGCATCTTTTTTACATCGCAGTGACCAAAACTGAATACAACTTGAGTAGCTCAGGAATTCTGGAAGTCCACAGGTCATAAAGTTGGCATAGATGCCCACCTTGATATAGTGGGACCTAGGAAGTGGGCTTTTATTGTAACTGCCCCTACATTCATCCATCCATCCATCCATCCATCCATTCATTCATCCAGCCATCCAATCAATTTCTATAGCCGCTCATCTCAGTCAATGGCTCTGGGTGAATTACAGTTCAAAATATATTACAATTAAGGCACTAAAACATTTTAAAACCATTAAAAATATATATATCCAAAATAAATAAATATAAATTGCAGCTGAGAGACTTGGCTCGTAGCAATACGGCCACGGAACGTGGCACTTGAAACATTCAGCACCCCAAGCTAGGGAATGTAGCCAGGTTTTTAGGGCCTTACGAAAGGCTTAACGGTCGGGGCCATTTTAATCTCCGAAGAGAGAACGTTCCGTGGAGCAAGGGCCACTGTGGATAAACCCTGTTTTCTGGTCCCCACCTGGCTGATGGTATCTGCTAAATCGCATTAGACACGCAGAAAGGACTGGGAGAAGATGGTCCCTTCAGGTAACCTGGCCCCAAGCCATGTAGGGCTTTAAAGGTGACAGCCAGCACCTTGAATTGCACTTGGAAACACAGCACAGCTGGTTATGGAATACCTTCCCACCCCCTTTAGAATACTGGAAAGCCAATAAAACCTGGTTCTTCGTGTAGGCTCCGTGATAGCGTTATAGTCTGTGGAGCAGTGCTTCTCAACCTGTGGGTCGGGACCCCATTTGGGGTCGAACGACCATTTCACGGGGGTCGCCAAACAACGCAGTCCGCCATTTTCCCCCCCCTTTTCCTTAGCTGTGCTACTCCCTTTTCTTCTATTGGCTTTTGAAAGCCAATAGAATAGACTCTTTTGAATAGAGTCTAATTCTATTGGCTTTCAAAAGCCAATAGGAATTGTCCAGGCTGTCTCTGCCCTGCTGAGCCCGCCAAAAGTCCCACTCTGCAAACGGTGCTGCACCAGTTGAGTAGTCCTCGACTTACGACCGGTTGAGTAGTCCTTGACTTACGACCGGTTGGGGGGTCGTGGCATTAAAAAGGTTGAGAACCAGTGCTGTGGAGGGTTGATGAAAGTGCCAGGTTTGTTATTTTTTGTTATGTGGTTTTTATGGTTTGATTGTTCTTGTGAGCTGCTGAAGAGTTGTTTCAAGATGGGCAGCCATTTGCATCAGAGCAAATCAGAGCAAATCCCATCAAATCTATAAGCCGACTCACAATCGTTGGGTCTAACACTGTATGGATGTGTGTGTGCTTTCTTTCTTTCTTTCTTTCTTTCTTTCTTTCTTTCTTTCTTTCTTTCTTTCTTTCTTTCTTTCTTTCTTTCAAGCAAGTTGAGTTGCTCCTTTTAGTCAATGTTTTTCTGTGAATCTTTTCTTTCAAGATGGACCAGATGGAATGGGAATCTTTGATTTGCTGGACACTGCAGATGACCTGGACCCTGATATCATCAACATCCTTCCTGCGTCCCCAACAGGATCCCCTGTTCACTCACCAGGTTCTCACTTCACCCACGGAGGTGATATGGGCAAGGTAACTTTGCATGAGAAAACAGAGGAGGTTTTTTTTTTTTACCTGATTGACATTTCTTCTTGGATACAGCAATTACTCCAGAATACTTAAATGCTTCTGCAACCAATGCTTACAGGTTCACAATAGTGATGATGATGATGATGAAGATGATGATGATGATGATAATGATGATGATGATGATGCTTGCAGGGTAATCAGATCTACAAAACTATAATTTGATTATCATAGCAGATGGCAGAGCCAAGCTTGAAAAGGCAAAGCAGGGTTTTATCAAGGAAGCACTTGAGTGGGAAATCTCTTGTAGGCCGCAATTAACCAGGGAGACCAGTTGCAATGTGAAAGTTGGATCATAAGAGAGGCTGAGCGCCAAAGAATTGAGGCCTTTGAACTCTGGTGCTGGAAAAGACTTCTTCAAGTCCCCTGGACTGCAAGGTGATCCAACCGGTCAGTCCTAGAGGAGATCAACCCCGACTGCTCTTTAGAAGGCCAGATCCTGAAGTTGAAACTCAAGTACTTTGGCCACCTAATGAGAAGGAAGGACTCACTGGAGAAGAGCCTAATGCTGGGAAAGATGGAGGGCAAGAGAAGAAGGGGACGACAGATAATGAGGTGGCCTGGATGGAGTAACTGAAGGAGGAGGCGTGAGCTTAAATGGACTCAAGAAGATGGTAGAGGACAGGAAGGCCTGGAGGAACGTTGTCCATGGGGTCGCGATGGGTCGGACACAACTTTGCAACTAACAACAAAAACAAGGAAGAGGAGTTGAGTTCAAAGCACTAAGAGTTTATTTTTGTCACCCATACACCAGAGTTTGGTAAATTAACAGCTGAAGCTGAATTGGCGTTAGATAAAGGCCAGTGTAATTCATGGAGGGCTGGACTTGGTCCTCTTGTGGATGCGCAATGATTCCAAACAGATGATGCGTTTAACCCCACCTTCCAATTCAGTCTGCTCAGCTCCTAAACCTCCAGGCTTGTAGGCTATTCTGGGAATCAAAAAAACAGAATCCTGGAAGAAGACAAAATCTCCATGTTGTTGTGAAGATAAAAGCAGGGATGGGCCATTCTAGCCACCAGGAATTAAATGCAACTTGAAGGCAACGTTACTTATAGTGTGATCACCCTTACAATATGCTAGTCAGTTCTAACTGTAGCATGTTAAAAGGAAAATACAGAGCAGGAGACGGTGGCAAAAATAGCAAAATTATCAGGAGGTTGAACTATCATTCTTCACAAGCAAATACTATTTTGGAAAAAGGGGGAATAAGGGAAAATGTAATAACACATTTATGGAATTATGCACGGGAAGGATATATCTATACAGGCAGTCCTTTGACTTATGACCACAATTGAGCCCAACGTTTCTGTTGCTAAGCAAAACATTTGCTAAGTGAGTTATGCCCCATTTTATGAGCTCTGTTGCCACCGTTGTTAAATCACTGCAATTGTTAGTGACACAGTTAAGGGAGCCTTTGCTTGTCAGAAGGTCACAAAAGGGGATCACGTGACCCCCCCCCCGGACACTGCAACTGTCATAAATATGAGTAGGTTGCCAAGCGGCTGGATTTTGATCACGTGACTGTGGGGGGATGCTGCTACAGTCCTCAATGTGAAAAACAGTCATAACTCCTTTTGCAGCGCCGTTGTTAATATCAAATGTTCACTAAACCAACTATTGTAAATTGTGAAAATAAACACACAGACCTACTAGGCACTAAGACAGTGGTTCTCAACCTTTTTAATGCCGCGACCCCCAACCGGTTGTAAGTTGAGGACTAAACCGGTCGTAAGTTGAGGACTTTCCCTGCCCGGGAGCGCCGCACATGCATGGTGCCGCCCCCTGCGCCGGCCGAGGCGTAGCTGGCAAGCGGCAGAGACGGAGCAGGCCGACCACCGGCTGAGCCACCAGCTGGCCCAGCCCAAGGGAGGTAAGGCACCCACCGGAAAAGGGGAAAAAAAATGGCGGACAGCCTTGCTTGGTGACCCCCGTGAAATGGTCGATCGACCCCAAATGGGGTCGCGACCCATAGGTTGAGAACTGCTGCACTAAGAAGAACAGCAGAAAGATAAACACAAATAAGACCTGTAATTCCACACCAGCAAGATAAAAAATTGGCAGCCTAATACAGTCAAACAAGAATATTAATAATTAGTCAGCAGATGCCTGCTAAAGCAAAGTTATTTTCATGGCTCTCTGGAAAGCAAATTTAGGAGGGTGCCTGATGTATCTCCGGAGATAAACCATCCACAATAAGGTGGCCGCTTGAAATAAGACTTGTCCTCCGCTTTGTGATCCCTTGATTTCTCATGGGTAGACAGATCCCACCTGGGGGTGGGGGAGACAGTCCCTAAGGCAGGGGTAGGCAACCTTGACTATTTTATGACTCGTGGACCAACTTCCAGAATTCCCGAGCCAGCCATGCAGACCTTTGGTGTAGTGGTTAAAATGCTGAACTATTTCGTTCTAGGTTACTTCTTTCCTTGATTAGTTTCCATCTGGGGCTTCTTGCCTTGCCTTCTGGGGCTTTGGATAATTGCTTGACCCCCCTATTCTCTGTGGCAGCCCCTCAAATATTGGAAGATGCTACCATGTCACCCCAGTCTTTCTTTTCATTACATTAGACCAGGGGTAGGCAACCATGGCTCTTTTATGACTCGTGGATTTCAACTCCCAGAATTCCTGAGCCAGCCATGCTGAGGAGAAATGGAGAGGTTTCCATGCTGAGCCATGCTGGCTCAGGAATTCTGGGAGTTGAAGTCCACGAGTCATAAAAGAGCCAAGGTTGCCTACCCCTGCCCTAAGGTAAGTTGGAGTCAAGCCTTAAAGGATTTTATAAGTCAAAACTGGTACTTTGAATTTGGCTGGTAAACAACTGATAGTGCAGTGCAGGGAATATGTGTGTGTGTTTCTCTCCCTCTCTCTTCTATGATGTTAGTACTGAGCAGGATATTTCAATGAAGCTCAGCAATGAAGCTGAAATAAAACTCGAATTCCCATACAGGTAGTCCTCAACTCACAACCACAATTGGGACCAGAATTTGCATTGCTAAACATCAACAGTTGTTAAGTGAGCCAGGCCCAATTGTACGATCTTTTCTTGCCCTGTTTGTTTTTTTTTTAAACTAATCACTGCAGTTGTTCAGTGAATCATTGCAGCCGATAAGTGACTCTGTCTTCCTGCATTGCCTTTGCTTAATGGAAGTTGGCTGTGAAGGTTGCAAATAGCAATCGCCGGACCCCAGGATATTGCAGCTGTCGTAAATACACACCAGTTGCCAAGCGCCCAAATTTTGATCACATGTCCATGGGGAGGCTGCAGGGGTCATAAGCGTGGACGCTGGTATACATTCCTTTTTTTTCAATGCCGTTGTAACGTCAAACGGTAGTAAGACGAGGACTACCTGAAGTACGTGGTTAGAGTCACTTAGTGTCTGATGAAATTGGCCAGCAGGAGATAATAAGATAACGGTGAGCAAGTTAAATCCTTAAGGTGAATTGAACACATTTCTAGGCAATGAGGCTATTGGTGGCTATAAACTCTGTGGCAAGGAGGGGAAGGAGATTGTGTGTATATGTGTGGTGTGTGAGGGAGTGATTGCATGATCGCTCCTCAGGTCTTGCTTGTAAGTTTCCCAGAAGCAACTAGGTCAGTGGTGGCGAACCTATGGCACGCATGCCAGAGGCGGCACTCAGAGCCCCTTCTGTGGGGAGAAGAGGAGAAGTGGGGAGAAAGGGGAGGAGAGTGGTGAAGGAAAGAGGAGAGGAAGAAGAGGGAAGTAGGGAAGAGAAGAAAGGGAGAAAGAAGGTAGAGAAGAAGGAGTGTGGATACGGTGAAAGGGGAAATGGGCGAGCAACACCAAAAGTCATGTGTATTGTATTTATTTCATTTTGCTAAAAGTATCTTATATACGAATGTAAAAAGAATGTATGTTAACATCCGATAAATATCACGGTATATGTATGGGGGAGAGTTTGAAAAAATGAAAAATTATTTAAAAAAAAAAAGAGCCCCCTCTGTGGGCACGTGCGCCATGCCCCGGAGATGGCAACCGTTCCTCTTCAACCAGCTGCTTGCTAACTCGCCGAGGTCCCACATGGCTGGATGCATCCCAGCACCCATCCGCTCGCTGGCCTGTGTGTATGGGGGCCAATGGTTTCAGGCAGCAGCCGCCCAGCCCCTGCCTCACCTTGCCCTGTGACAATGGCACCCCCGCCCTGCCTCACGTTGCCTCTCCCTGCAGGACGAGCCTCCTGCCCACTGCCCTACCTGCCAGAGACCCCCTGGATCTCCCCCAACCCTGCCCGGCCCCCACAGGTGTCCCTCCCCACGAGCAACTTTGAGGTGATCATGCCCACCTTGGCCACACCCACCCAGTCTGCCATGACCACCACAGCCAGGCCCACCCAGTGGGCCACGCCCACCTGGCACCCGTCGATACATAAGTGGGTTTTGGGTTGCAGTTTGGGCACTCGGTCTCTAAAAGGTTCGCCATCACTGACCTAGGTGATCACTAGCTAAAACAAAATGTTGAATTGCTGAGCTCTTGGAGGCTGATCCTAAATGCCAGTTTTCTCTGTCGGTTTGATCAGGGTCAAGGTACAGACCGGCTGCTGTCGACCGAATCCCACGATGAAGTCCCCAACATTCTGCAGCAGCCGTTGGCCCTCGGCTACTTCGTCTCCACCGCTAAAGCCGGTCCGTTGCCTGACTGGTTTTGGTCGGCCTGCCCTCAAGCACAAAATCAGTGTCCTCTGTTTCTTAAGGTAAGGCGCTCTCCCCTGCGTATTGCTTGCGGAGGGGCGGGGTGTTAGTTGAAGATTGTGTGACAAACAGGGAAGCTAAAGCCCTAAGACGGGGTGCCTTTTTCTTTTTCTCATGTTATTTCCGAGGGACAGTTTTGGGAAAGGAAAAGGAAAGCCAAATGGAGGAAGGAAAGGAAAAGAAAGAGGCAAGGAAAGTAAAAAAAAAAATAAAAAAGAAAAGCGACTATGGAGCAGGTCACGGTTGTCACAAAAGTGCTTCTCCAAAAGGCTTCCTTGGTGTGTTTGTGTTTTTTTAAAAAAAGGTTTTGCTTTTCCTACAAGAAGCTTCTTCAGTTGTGAAAAGCACTTTGGGACAAAAGGAGACGGAAAGAAGGAAAGGAGAAAGGAAACAGAAAAGGGAAGGAGAGGAGAAGAATGAAAAGGAAGGGAAGGAGATTGAGGAAGCGAAGGGAACAGAAAGAAAGGAAAGGAGAATGGAGGAAGGAAAGAATGGAGAAAAGAAAGGATAGTAAAGGAAGACATTCCGTAGGGATTATGGCAGGTATACAAGAAGTGTAAATATTACACCATACCTGTATCATAGGTTCATGAAATCTGCAGTTCAAGGCTGCTTTTCCAAAGCAGGAGGGAGCTTCTGCCCCTCTACACAAGGAGGTAACAGCTACAAGTCTTAGGAGACGCCTGTAATCAAGGCCACTTAGCCCAGAACTCCTGGCTTTATTTCCAAGTTATTTTTTATTCTGAGATTTCGCCCCATAAGATAGAGCCTCCATCGCAGATTGAATCGGGAGATACGAACTTCACACTGAGCACTGTTGACTCTGGGCTTTGGCTTTTTCTTAAAGGCTTCTTTGCACCTCCACGTGCCTTCAGTGCAATCGGACGAGCTACTTCACAGTAAACACTCCCACCCTCTTGACTCGAATCAAACTTCCGATGTCCTCAGGTAGGCCCCTTCACTGGGTGTGTGCAAGTGTGCTTATCGCAGAAATGTATGTTCCTTTATTTTAAGATCCACCACTCGGCGCAATCTCTGGCTTAACCTGTCGGTCGCTTCCTTCCTTCCTTTCGTTTGTTTTGTTTTGCTTTGCCTTTCTATCTCGATATAAGCCAAGGATCTCCAAACTTGGCAACTTAATGACTTGTGGACTTTAACCCCCAGAATTCCCCAGTCAGCTATTGAACTTCTGGGAGTTGAAGTCCACAAGTCTTAAAGTTGCCAAGTTTGGAGACTTCTGATATAATCTCTAGATCTTGGGAGACTGGGCCAAGAGACACAGCCAAATCAGGTAAGAGACAGAATAGCCCTTAACTGGATAGGGGTGAAACAAGATCCATCCTTCCTTCCTTCCTTCCTTCCTTCCTTCCTTCCTTCCTTCCTTCCTTCCTTCCTTCCTTCCTTCCTTCCTTCTTTCTTTCTTTCTTTCTTCTTCTTCTCCTCCTCCTCCTTCTTCTTCTCCTCCTTCTCTTCCTCCTTCTTCTGGTGCTGTTCTCCTCCTCCCTCCTCCTCCTCTTCTGCTCCTGCTTCTTCTGCTTCTGCTGCTGCTGCTTCTTGTTCTCCTCTTCCTCCCTCCTTCTCTTCTGCTGCTGCTTCTTGTTCTTCTCCTCCTCCTGCTTCTGCTTCTTGTTCTCCTCCTCCTCCTCTTCCTCTCCTCCTGCTTCTCCTGCTTCTGGTTCTCCTCCTCTTCTCTTCTTGCTCCTGCTTCTTCTGCTGCTGCTTCTTGTTCTCCTCCTCTTCCTCTTTCCTCCTCCTCCTCCTCCTCCTCCTGCTCCTCCTCCTGCTCCTGCTCTTCCTCCTCCTTCCCGTGCAGTCAGCCAGATATTCAGACTGGGTTTGGCATTTTTATCCCCTATCAAGTTCTTCCCCAGAATAGGCAAATTTTTATTATTATTAAATGAACTTGCCACTTATCTTGTGGCTTGAGGCCATTCCAAGCAACCGTGAAAGGAATCCTCCCTAATTTCTTGGACTGTAAAGCGGGGGGGAGAGGAGATGTAGAGGTAATCCTCGACTTACAACAATTCGTTCAGTGACTGTTAAAAGTTACAACGGCATTGAAAAAAATGACTCATGACCATTTTTCACACGTATGACCATTGCTGCATCCCCGTGGTCAGGTGAACAAAATTCAGACGATTGGCAACTGATTCATATTTACGACAGTTGCGGTGTCCCGGGGGGTCACGCGATCCCCTTTTGCGACCTTCTGACAAGCAAAGTCAGTGGGGGAAGCCAGATTCACTTAACAGCCGTGTGACTAACTTAACAACTGCTGTGATTCACTTAGCAGCTGTAGCAAGAAAGGTCGTAAAACGGGGCAAAATTCAGTTCACACCTGTCTTGCTTAGTGATGGAAATTTGGGCCTCCGATGTGGTCATAAGTTGAGGACTTTATCATCCGGGTTGAGTGCATCTCTCTCGTCTCCTGACTGATGTTCAGTTCCTTTTAATCTGAAACAACTTTAGTTTGGAGGTTGTATAAATGTTTATAGAAGTATATACCGAGAAGGTTAGATAAATAGAAGTATTAATCTTATTGTGTATAATACAGATAGGGAAATTTGGAGAGAGGAGTTGCTCGGACATTACCCCTGAATTGTATCTGAAGAGGGATGAGAGGGAAGAAAGGAGAGGAGAGAGAAAAGAGTAAAGGAGGGGAGAAGGAAGTAGGAAGGTTGGAGGAAGAGGAAAGGGGAGGAGAGTGGTGAAGGAGAGGAGAGGAAGAAGAGGGAAGTAGGGAAGAGAAGAAAGGGAGAAAGAAGGTAGAGAAGAAGGAGTGTGGATACAGTGAAAGGGGAAATGGGCGAGCAACACCAAAAGTTATGTGTATGTATTTATTTCATTTTGTTAAAAGTATCTGTATGTGAGTGTGGAGGGAATGTATGTTAATATCTGATAAATATTACGGTATATGTATGGGGGAGAGTTTGGAAAAATGAAACAACTTCAGTTTGCTCGTGGGGATTGTGAAGTTGAGTCGCTGGATTTTACCTGCGGAGTTTTTCTGGAAACGAAACAAAACAAAAGAAAAAAAAAATCCTCCCTTAATTAACGATTTGTTGATTTGTTTCTGTGTCCAGGTTTGTGTTGGAACAGTACAATGCACTCTCGTGGCTCACCTGTGACCCCGCGACCCAGGACCGGCGGTCGTGTCTCCCCATTCACTTTGTGGTGCTGAATCAGTTGTATAACTTTATCACGAATATGCTGTGATCTTTATCTGAACTGAGCGAGGTGAAGAACAGACGACAACAACCGAAAGGGAAAACAGGATTCCACTGCAGGACTCATCACTTAAGTCTTCTCTGTAACGTCATTTTTGTGATGGAGGGCAGAACGTGGGAGGGGCTGTTAATCATCCTCCATTAGTTCCAAGGAGTCTGACTTTTCGGTGGGAGGTGGATAAGTTGATTGTTCGCTCCCCTCCTTTTTTTTTGTTGGTGTGTTGCCTATATCTGACTGGCCGAAGTGGTGAACTGGTCGGTCGACATGTATTATAACGCATCTTTTTAGTAGCCAAGTATCCATTCTCCTTCCGCCCATCGACCTGTCACACAGTATTTGTGAAGAGTTTATGAGCCATAGGCCCCTGCCGTGTTAATAAATATTTTAAAAAGAAAAAAGAATGAGCATGGAGACCATTAAAAACGAGGGAGAAATAACAAAAATTTATGGAACTTTTTTTTGGAACATTGCAATGTTCTCGTATTGGATTATAGTATCTAGTATTCAAAAAAAAATGCCTGCATCTCTTATTTATTGTAAGTTTTTAAATGTATAAATTGTCTTATATTTCTTAACCTCTTTTATAAAAAAAAAATTTCCTAGAAGGTTTATACTGCCTTCTTGCTTTAAAGCAATTGGTCTAAAATTATATCTGTAATCGTCTTAATTGAAAGTTGCGGTAGGTTGCTTTTAGAGTATTATTTTTTTGTAAGCGGGCGGGGAGGGCTGGGAAACCGCAAAAAATTTGTATTTGGTCTTGATGTACAGTTTAATGGGGAATATAGGAAGGTTGGGGAGGGATAGAAATGTCCATACCTTTGTGTGTGGGAGATTTACAGCTAAGCTGTAGTTGCAGATTATACGTGTACAGTAATGAAGTTCACTGTGTTTATATAAAATTGAAGAAAAAAATAAAAGGTACCAGGTCTTACAGCAATTTTATATCACACATTTGCAGAGTTAACATAATGGCAATATATTAAAAAAAAGTGATATTGTTAGGTGGTTTAACTTGTAGTGAGAATTTAAAGAAGAAAATAATAATAAATTGTTTTATTTTATTTTATTTTATTTTATTGGTATTTCTGTTGAGGGCCGAGACTAACTTTGGCAGATTCCCTTCCCTGTTTCTCGAAGGAAGGAGGATGTGCTTTACTACAAGGGCCTCTGATGTTTTTTTTTCCCTGTGTGCATTTTAGCCAAGACCAGAATCTGTGTCATCTGATGAAATTTGCGACACTTTTTTCTAAAACAAGAAATCCTTGCCCTCAATAAACTGTGTCACTTTCATTTTCAAGCATTTGTGTATGTCACTGATCAAACTTCTCTGGGTTGGAATTATGGGGAAATCGCTATATCTATCATCAACCTTTCTCTTTCAAGCTGAAATGTTAGTTTTAGCAGCTCAAGCCATTTTCAAAATACTAAAAACAGTTGCGGCTGTAAGAAAATGAGCGGATTTTGATTTCTCAAGAGTGCAGTTTGTTATTAATTTAAATCGATTTTCATTATTTATTTATTTATTTATGAGACTTATATACCGCTTTAAGTGCAAGCACTCTCTAAGCGGTGTACACCAGTAAGCAATGTATATATATATTTACATTGCCCCCAACAATCTGGGTCCTCATTTTACCTACCCCGGAAGGATGGAAGGCTGAGTCAACCTTGAGCCGGTGAGATTTGAACCATTGACCTGCTGAACACAGTCAGCTAAAGTGGCCTGCAATACTGCACCCTAACTGCTGCGCCACCTCAGATTAGATTCTTCCAGAATTGATTCCACTAACGCAAGTTCAGTCTTCTTTAAAAACAAAACAAAACCCTACCTCTCTCCATGCCTTGATTTTATTTTTGTTGTTTGCACATTGCAGTGGAAACTCTTAAGCTTACCTGTACGTGGTCTTTCCTCTTTTAACTAAGCAATTGTGTCCTGCTGTGATGAAAACATAAAAAATGTGAAAAAAACCACAAACTGTTCACTGCTGACTCTAATAGACCTCTCCTTCCTTCCTTCCTTCCTTCCTTCCTTCCTTCCTTCCTTCCTTCCTTCCTTCCTTCCTTCCTTCCTTCCTTCCTTCCTTCCTTCCTTCCTTCCTTCCTTCCTTCCTTCCTCCCTATCTCCCTCCCTCCCTCCCTCCTTCAGTTTGGTCTAGTCTGGTAGATCATGAATGGGTTGGGTGACTTTGAGCCAGTCACCAGGAGAGGGTGAATTCTAGTCCTGCCTCAGGATGGAAGCAGTTCCTAGTAAGGCCGCCTTTTGCAATTGACTAATGTCGAATTTGTCAATGCCAATGGTGTTCAAGTGGTGCTCCAGTTGTTTTGGGATTGCTCCCTTACTATCCTTGCTTGCCTTTGCCACAGTCTTTCTATTTCTATTTGTAGGTCTTTGTATTTTGTTATCTTCTCCAGTTCTTTCTCGTCTATTCTGCTGTCTCCAGGCACTGCCACGTCCATTATCCACTATTATTATTATTATTATGGATCATCGCACAGTCAGCCAGATGTTCAGACTGGATTTGGCATTTTGTCTACCTATCGAGTCCTTACCCAGGACCTGGGATAGGCAGATGTGGATGTTTGATGATGATGATAATGATGATGATGATGATTATTCACTATTATTGAAAAGTACTTCAGTCCATATTGTTCATTTCCCTCCATCACTCCAACCCTTTTGAGAGCTGAAGCAGCCACAGCCAAGCAGGGTGCCGCCATCTTCAAAAAAAAACCCCTGAAAAAGCACCTTTGGGACAACCGTGACCTGGAGGACTGAGAATCTAGGCACTCCTACATCACTTAGTAGCTATTCCTTGCTGTAAACGTAAGGTGGGACAGAATTGAAAATTGCCTTCCAAGCCCCTCACGTACCAGCCTTTATGATGTTCTGCTGTTGCACAAGGTGTTTGTTACTTTGCTTCTGGGTCCACTTCAAGCTGTTGGTTATCAACTTTAAAACCCTTTATGGCACACGGGTTCAGTTAATTAAGGAAATGTCTCACCCCAAGGGGATTAGACCAGCCCACTTGTGCCAGCAGAAGGGGCATACCGGAGACCCCACCAATCAAGGTCTTCCGGCTGGTGGGGTCCAGGAGATGGGCCTTTTCTGTGGTGGCTCCCACCATCTTGAACATCATTCCTCTTTGAGGCGAGATCTCCCACCGTTGGACTCCAATTATTTTATATTTCTATTTTTAGGTTATTGTAAGCCACCTTGACAGGGAGACGGGCAGCGCAGACATTTAATCAATGAATAACACCTCTCTGCACTTCTCTATTGCAGTGGTGGGGTGGGGGCGCTTGCTGAACTGGCCATTAATGTATGGGATTTCTTCTCAGGGTTCAATTCTTTACTCCAATGGTGGCGAACCTATGGCACGGGTGCCAGAGGCGGCACTCAGAGCCCTCTCTGTGGGCACGCGCGCCATTGCCCCAGTCCTGGGCCTTCAGCTGGGTTTTATAAAACCTTTTCGCTTTAAGCTTCTGCCGCCGTGTACAAAAAAAAAAAGTTCAATCAGTCAATTTCAAGTTCTCACGAAAAAAAAATCTTGCAAAGTTGGAATTGATTGATTGAACTTTTTAGTCTGACTGCAGCCACGGCTACCCAATGGGCCACACCCACCCGGCACCCGACACCTGGATTTTGGGTTGCAGTTTGGGCACTCAGTCTCTAAAACAGTGTTTCTCAACCTTGACAATTTTAAGGCATGTGGATTTCAACTCCCAGAATTCCACAGCCAGCAATGCTGGCTGTGGAATTCTGGGAGTTGAAGTCCACATGCCTTAAAATTGTCAAGGTTGAGAAACACTGCTCTAAAAGGTTCGCCATCACTGCTTTACTCCAATTTCCACTAATTCCTTCCCCCTCCCAACCAACGTTCGAGGTATTACTAAGGATTGCATTTTGGTGAATTTCAGGGCAACCTAAAACCCACCCATATTCCCACGGTTACCACCACTTTCCTGCAATCCATAAAGCCTTCCAAATATTTAGGTTAGAAATATAAGTAGCCCCAGATTTTTTTTTTAAATCAATTTATTTAACGGGATGAGGGGTGGGGGTCGGTTGGCAACTTTAAGATTTGTGGACTTCAACTCCCAGAATTCCCCAGCCAGCCATGCTGGCTGGGGAATTCTGGGAGTAGAAATCCGCAGCTTTTAAAATAGGCAAGATTGGACACCCTCGATTGAAAAGATTCGTATGCCGCCTCTCTTCCGTAACACAAACCTGGCCGGCTCCGAGCAGTAACAAAAGGGAGAACAAAAGCATAAAAAGCAACCGAACCAAACATACGCGGCTTCGCACAGAACAACAACAACGCTGCATAGCTCTGCAGCTTGCATCCATTTGCGGGCGGAACTGATGCGGGTAAGGAGCGACTTCCGCCCTTACGGGGGCGAGCCGCATAATCCCTCGACTCCTTACAGGAAGTGACGTTTCCTTGCCTTCGGAGCCATGGCTGCCCCTTGGCGGAAGTAGGACTTTTTAACCCCGGAAGTAGTGCTTCCAGGCGGGTTTCGCCTCATCGGAATGCGCGTCCTTTTCTCGCCGCAAAAGAGCCCGGTTCTAGGGGCGGTTGGGGAAGCGGAACTTCCCCTGTTGAGGGCGGCCCTGGCTCCTCGTCCTGCTTTCTTTTCTCGTCCATCATTAGGTTTATATCCCGCCTTTCCTTCGGGCTCTCAAGGGGTTTTTCCTAGCACTCCCTCCTGCTAGTTTCTCCCACAACAACCCTGTGAGGTAGGTCGTGCTGAGAGGGAGGGACTGGCCCCAAGTCCTCCAGGGATCTTCTGTGGTTAAGGATGGATTTTTTTTTTATATCTACTGTTCTGATTTTTTTTAAAAAATGTAGAGACTGTAGAACGGGTTTTCAAACTTGGCTCTTTTATGACTTGTGGACTTCAACTCCCAGAATTCCTCGGCCAGCGTACCTTGCTGAGGAATTCTGGGAGTTGGTCCACAAGTCATCAAAGGGCCACGTTTGAAGACCCCTGCTGTAGAAGGAGTGCAGAGAAGAGCCACATAGATGATCAGTGGACTGGAGGCTAAAGCATAGAAAAACAGTTGCTGGAATTGGGTATGTTTACTTTAATGAAGAGAAGGACGAAGGGGGACAAAATAGCAGTGTTCCAGTATCTCAGGGGCTGCCCTAAAGAAGAGGGAGTCAAGCTATTCTCCAAAGCACCAGAAGGCAGGACAAGAAGCAACGAATGGAAATTAATCAAGGAGAGAAGCAACCTAGGAGAAATTTCCTGACAGTTAGAACAATTAATCAGTGGAACAACCTGCCTCCAGAAGTTGTGAATGCTCCAACACTGGAACTTTTTAAGAAAAGACTGAACAGCCACTTGTCTGAAATGGTATAGGGTTTCCTGCCTGAGCAAGGGGTTGGACTAGAAGACTTCTAAGATCCATTCCAACTTTTGTTGTTCTCTTATTCTGTAATGCCTCTCTGACACACATAAAACAATCTCCCAGCTTCTCCATTCCCTCATGAAGTTCACAACAATCCTGTGAAGTAGATTAGTCTTAGAGAACAAGAAGTCCAGTGGCTTCATTGTCCTAATTCTCCCACACTAGCTTTCCCCTTGCCATCACAAGGGACGAAAATAATAATTTCTGGTTTGAGGACAATATGCAAAATGCTTTTATTTTTGTATGTCATGACTGATATTTCTCCATCCTCATATTTGGTACTTGTGCATCGATCTAAAAGCAGACAGTTGGCAAATAGCAGAGGGAGCAGGGCAAGGAGAATAAAACTTGATAGTTAACCAGTATTTACAGTCATTTGTAAAGTTGTTTTCTACCGGAGTGACTTGATAAATATGCAGACTTATGTCATTGCAAGGGACTGTTAATCCAATTGGTTGCTCAAAAAAAATGACATTGCCTCAAACTTTTAGAAAGCTCCTTGGTTTGAACATATGAGAAATAGATTTCTATAGGACCAAACGAAAAATTATTTAAGCAGATGCATATTTAAAATTGAAAATTATCACAACACTTAGTGACCTATATAATAACATGCAAGATATAATGGTGTATTTTTTTGTGTTGAGTTGTACTTATTGATTATTCAGGAAGGAAGAATTTGATAAACCTCAATAGTTTGTTAGACCCACACCTTTAGTTCATGGATAGGAAATTAAAGAAACCTGAAGCCATACAATACTGACTGCTAAGTTTCCAAAACAGTTTTTCCAGCCTAGATGGAAAAAAGGGTTGCAATTTTTTCGTGGCTTGGATTTATTTGGAGCATAATGCTTGCTTTTTGTAATCATTGCTTTTCTTTTTCCTTTGCATTTATTCTAACAGCTGCCTATAAAAATCCATATTACAATTTTGTCCTTCACTAAGGGCCTAAACGCTTGCTGTTAATTGACTTGGAGCCCAGATTGAGGTTCGGGTGAGGGTTAACTTGTTCTGGCAGTTCCTTGATTGGGGTATTGTTTACTTCTTGAATGTTGGCCTGTTAAGCTTTAATTTATGCTCATTTGGGCAAGCCACTTTAATACAAATTGAGAACAAACCCCATTCCTTACTAGAACCAATGATATTGCCTGGTTTGAATAATGGAACTTCTGCAAGAAAGCCACCAAGCTAGAGAGAGAACACCAAAGGACCTCTCATTTTAACCCTGAGCTACAAATATTCTCCTTTGGTATTGGTATTTGTCGTGTGTAATAATAATAATAATAATAATAATAATAATAATAATAATAATAAAAAGTTGGAAGGGACCTTGGAAGTCATCTAATCCAACCCCCTGCTCAGGCAGGAAACCCTATACCATTTCAGACAAATGGCTGTCCAGTCTCTTCTTAAAACCTCCAATGTTGGAGCATTCACCACTTCTGGAGGCAGGTTGTTCCACTGGTTAATTGTTCTAACTGTCAGGAAATTTCTCCTTAGTTCTAGGTTGCTTCTCTCCTTGATGAGTTTCCATCTGTTGCTTCTTGTCCTGCCTTCAGGAGCTTTGGAGAATAGCTTGACTCCCTCTTCTTTGGGGCAGCCCCTGAGATACTGGAACACTGCTATCATGTCCCCCCTCGTCCTTCTCTTCATTAAACTAGACATGCCCAATTCCAGCAACCGTTCTTGATATGTTTTAGCCCCCAGTCCCCTAAATATCTTTGTTGCTCCTCTCTGCACTCTTTCTAGAGTCTCAACATCTTTTTTACATCGTGGTGACCACAACTGGATGCAGTATTCCAAGTGTGGCCTTACCAAGGCCTTGTAAAGTGCTATTAATACACGTGTGTGTGTGTGTGTGTGTGTAAGAGAGAGAGACAGTTTGATTTTCTAAACTCTTTATTGTGGATTTCAGGGCACGCTTGCAAAATGGCGGAATGTTCAGCTCTTCAGTTTGTCAGCCCTTTCGCCTTTGAAGCCATGCAGAAAGTGGACGTGGTGCGTTTAGCGGCGCTGAGCGACCCGGAGCTCCGATTGTTGCTGCCTTGCTTGGTGCGGATGGCCTTGTGTGCACCGGCCGATCAGAGCCAGAGTTGGGCCCAGGACAAGAAACTCATCCTGCGCCTGCTTTCGGGCGTCGAAGCCGTCAACTCCATTGTAGCCTTGCTCTCTGTGGATTTTCACGCTTTGGAACAGGATGCCAATAAAGAACAACAGCTTAGGTAAGGCTGCCTGGTTTTGGTTTTTCCCCCCACGACAGTTTTAAAAAAGCGCTGTAACAAATCGGAAGAGGAAGCCTTTATGTTCTTCTCTTCGTAGACATAAGCTTGGAGGAGGCAGCGGAGAGAGCATTTTGGTGTCCCAGCTGCAGCACGGCCTGACTCTGGAATTTGAACACAGCGATTCACCCCGGCGCCTCCGTCTTGTGCTGAGCGAGCTGCTGGCAATTATGAATAAGGTGAGTTTTTCCTTCAGTCCTTCCTGATAAGGTCACCTCTCTTTTCTGGGTCCTTAAAGCTGTAGGTTTTCCTTCCTTCCTTCCTTCCTTCCTTCCTTCCTTCCTTCCTTCCTTCCTTCCTCCCTCCCTCCCTCCCTCCCTCCCTCCCTCCCTCCCTCCCTCCATCCCTCTTCCTTCCTTCCTTCCTTCCTTCCTTCCTTCCTTCCTTCCTTCCTTCCTTCCTTCCCCACTCACTCACTCCATCTTCTTTCCTTCCTTCCTCCCTCCATGCCTTCATCTTCCTTCCTTCCTCCCTCCCTCCCTCCCTCCCTCCCTCCCTCCCTCCCTCCATCTCCCTCCCTTCCTTCTTCCTTCCTTCCTTCCTTCCTTCCTTCCTTCCTCCCTCCCTCCCTCCATCGCCCTTCCTTCCTTCCTTCCTTCCTTCCTTCCTTCCTTCCTTCCTTCCTTCCCCACTCACTCACTCCATCTTCTTTCCTTCCTTCCTCCCTCCCTCCCTCCCTCCCTCCCTTCATCTTCCTTCATTCCCCACTCACTCACTCCATCTTCTTTCTTTCCTCCCTCCCTCCATGCCTTCATCTTCCTTCCTTCCTTCCTTCCTTCCTCCCTCCCTTCCTCCCTCCCTCCCTCCCTCCATCTCTCTTCTTCCTTCCTTCCTTCCTTCCTTCCTTCCTTCCTTCCCCACTCACTCACTCCATCTTCTTTCCTTCCTTCCTCCCTCCCTCCATCCCTTCATCTTCCTTCATTCCCCACTCACTCACTCCATCTTCTTTCTTTCCTCCCTCCCTCCATGCCTTCATCTTCCTTCCTTCCTTCCTTCCTCCTTTCCTCCCTTCCTCCATCTTCCTTCCTTCCCCATTCACTCACTCCATCTTCTTTCCTTCCTCCTTCCCTCCCTCCCTCCATCCCTTCATCTTCCTTCCTTCCTTCCCTACTCACTCACTCACTCCATCTTCTTTCCTTCCTCCCTCCCTCCCTTCATCTTCCTTCCTTCCTTCCCCACTCACTCACTCCATTTTCTTTTCTTCCTTCCCTCCCTCCCTCCCTCCCTCCCTCCCTCCATCTTTCTTCATTCCCTCCCTCCCTCCCTCACTCCATCTTCTTTCCTTCCTCCCTCCCTCCCTGATACAGCTCTGGGCAGCTTACCATATAATAAAAAAGTAAAAAGCACCAGTAACAATTACTGTCAGAAAAAAATAAAAGAGAAAAGCAAAACAAAACAAAACAGAACAAAAACAAGATACATGATGGGCAGCCTGGGGAATGGGGATTTTCTCTCCCTGGCCAGCCGCCCCCAACGTAGGAGGCCCCAGGCAAGCAGCAGAGCCATTTTTGTAGGCTCTGCAGGAATGGCACTTGCCTCCAAGTTGAGGCAATCCTCAACTTCCAACCATTTATTTAGTCACCGCTCGAAGTTACAATGGCCCTGAAAAAAAGCAACTTACGACCGCTTTTCACACTTAGGGAACGTTGAAGCACCCCCGTGGTCACGTGATCAAAATTCTGGCGCTTGGTGTCTGGGTCAAATCGATGATGGTCACAGCATCCCTTGCGTGTGTGTGTGTGTGTGTGTGTCACACGATCACATTTACACGACCTTCTGACAAGCAAAGTCCCAACAGGGGAAGCCAGTTTCGCTTAACGGCCGTGTGACTAATTTAATTGCAATGATTCATTTAATGCCTGTGGCAAGCAAGGTCTTAAAAAGGGTGTAGGGTTTCCTGCCTGAGCAGGGGGTTGGACTAGATGACCTCCAAGGTCCCTTCCAACTTTATTATTATTATTATAAAATGGGGGGGGGGCAAATTCACTTAACAAACGTCTCGCGTAGCCGCAGAAATGCTTTGGGCTCCCTCGTGGTCATCAGCCGAGGGACTTCCCTGTCTTCCAGCTGGCTTTGCTTTTCCTTTTTCACAAAGAAATCCTCTCTCTGAACAGGTGGCCGACTCCGCTGGCGAGTTTTTTTTCAAGTCCCCAGAGCTGTTTGAGAGCCCGGTTTATTTGGAAGAGGCGGCCGACGTCCTCTGCATTTTGCAAGCAGGTGTGTCTTTCTCTCCCTTTCTAGCTTCTGTGTGAGTAAGGCAGTCCTCGACTTAACAGCCACCCGTTTAGTGACCGTTCAAAGTTACAACGGCGTTGAAAAGATATGATTTGCAGCCAGTCCTCATGCTTGCAAGTGGCGCAGCATCCTCACGGTCACATGTGATCAAAATTGGGTTGCTTGGCAACCGGCATGGATGTATCATGGTTGCAGCTTCCCAGAGTCGCACAGTTGAGATGATCGAAGACCTGGAGACTAAAACATATGAAGAACGGTTGCAAGATTTGGATTTGGCTAGTCTAGAGAAGAGAGGGACTAGGGGAGCAGTCTTTCCGTATTTGAGGGGCTGCCACAAGGAGGAGGGGGTCAACTTATTCACCAAAGCACCGGAAGGCAAGACGAGAAGCAACGGATGGAAACTAATCAAGGAGAGAAGCAACCTGGAATTAAGGATTTCCAAGTGGCCTCATGCAGGCTGGAAAGGGACAGCCAAAGAGCCAAATGTGGCCCAGGGGCCATAAAATGCCCACATATGATCTTAAGAGATACATGCATCTTTACCTTTTTTTTGTTTTATCTATATTGTTCATATTAGTCATAATCTCATTTATCCCTAGCCTATTGTTAACACACTGGCTTCACTTTGGACTTTTTGAATGTTGTTAAAAATACTAATACTATTACTACTACTAATAATAACAACAACAACAACAACAACAATCCCAAGTAGGAATTGCTTCCATTCTGCGACGATATCTGTAATACCATCAAACATCCACATTTGCCTATCCCAGGTCCTTGGGAAGGTAGACAAAAATGCCAAATCCAGTCTGAACATCTGGCTGATTGTGCGATGAATAATATTAATAATAATAATAATGATGATGATGATGATGATGATGATGATGTTAGAAGGGACCTTGGAGGTCATTTAGTCCAACCCCATGCTCAGGCAGGAAACCCTATACCATTCTGGACAAATGGCTGTCCAGTCTCTTCTTAAAAACCTCCAATGTTGGAGCATTCACTGC
The DNA here is from genome assembly GCF_016545835.1 of Crotalus tigris. Taxonomy (NCBI): domain Eukaryota; kingdom Metazoa; phylum Chordata; class Lepidosauria; order Squamata; family Viperidae; genus Crotalus; species Crotalus tigris. Next base: position 44,986 of record NW_024096934.1, on the reverse strand, counting down.
TTCTGGAGGCAGTTTGTTCCACTGGTTAATTGTTCTAACAGTCAGGAAGTTTCTCCTTAGTTCTAGGTTGCGTCTCTCCTTGATTAGTCTCCATCCATTGCTTCTTGTCCTGCTGTGCTTTGCAGAATAGCTTGACTCCCTCTTCTTTGTGGCAGCCCTTGAGATATTGGAAGACTGCTATCATGTCCCCCCTCGTCCTTCTCTTCATTAAACTAGACCAAGGGTAGGCAGCCTTGGCTCTTTTATGACTCGTGGACTTCAACTCCCAGAATTCTTGAGCCAGCATGGCTCAGGATGGAAACCTCTCCATTTCTCCTCAGCATGGCTGGCTCAGGAACTCTGGGAGTTGAAGTCCACGAGTCATAAAAGAGCCAAGGTTGCCTATCCCTGGAGTTGTTGTTGTTGTTAATTGCGAAGTCGTGTCCGACCCATCGCGACCCCATGGACAACGTTCCTCCAGGTCTTCCTGTCCTCTACCATCTTCTGGAGTCCATTTAAGTTCACACCTACTGCTTCAGTGACTCATCCAGCCATCTCATTCTCTGTCGTCCCCTTCTTCTATTGCCCTCAATCTTTCCCAGCATTAGGCCCTTCTCCAGTGAGTCCTTCCTTCTCATTAGGTGGCCAAAGTACTTGAGTTTCAATTTCAGGATCTGGCCTTCTAAAGAGCAGTCAGGGTTGATCTCTTCTAGGACTGACCGGTTTGAACGCCTTGCAGTCCAAGGGACTCGCAGGAGTCTTCTCCAGCACCATAGTTCAAAGGCCTCAATTCTTTTATCCCTGGAGTAGACATACCCAATTCCAGCAACCATTCCTTATATGTTTTAGCCTCCAGTCCCCTGATCATCTTTGTTGCTCTTCTCTGCCTTCTTTATAGAGTCTCAACATCTTTTTTACATCGTGGTGACCAAAACTGGATGCAGTATTCCAATTGTAGCCTTACCAAGGCATTGGTGGTTGCTAGTTTCTGGGCAAGATCTGTTTTAACTTGTACATGTCCAGATCTTGTATTTTAAATTGTATGCTGAAGAGTATACCTTATTTTAATCATGATGCTTCTGGCACAACTAAACTTTGAACTCTTGTGTGTTCAGAACTTCCTTCTCTGTTGCCTATCATTGATGTGGCTGAAGCCTTGCTGCACGTGAAGAATGGAGCTTGGTTCCTCTGCCTTTTAGTAGCCAATGTCCCAGACAGTTTTAATGAAGGTATGTTACATGCTTGAATACTTTGTTCGGCAGTGATTTTGTGTGTTGCTGTGTGTTGCAAAGACACCATTGATGTGCATCAGGAGTAACATTTGCTGGAGCACATTTTTCAGTAACAGCATTAGAAGGTTAAGAAAAAAACAGCTGAGTAGGAACTAAACATACTTATGGCATTCAATATATGTCTTGAATGCAGTATGTATGGACTGCAAATTACATGAAAAAACGCTGTGTTTCAAAAGACAGGAGAAAGGAAGAATGCAATTCACTTCATCAATAACTCCAGAAAATTGTAAACTTATGGAATGAGAATGTGACCCAGCTGGTCAACACAATCACTTCTGAATGCCCTAAGTCAGAGGTCCCCAACCTTTTGGGCACCAGGGACCGGTTCCGGTGGAGAGAAGTTTTTCCATAGTCCAGAGGGTGTGCGGTTTTGTGTGCTACCTGCATCCCGCAGATGGGGCTTTGCTTGTTTTGTGTGGACTGGTTGCTGGCATGACGGGGCCCAGTACCGGTCCATGGACCAGGGGTTGGGGACCCCTGCCCTAAGTCTTTTTCTGAACCCTGGATAACTCTAGAACCCTTTGATCAGGATGGGTGTCATGGTTCCGACTAATGAAACACTTCAAAGAACTTCCAGGCATTGTTTATCCTAAAAAGTTATTAATCATGTAACAAAATGTCGGCACAGCAAAGAATAAAGGATGCCAAGATCTGAAATCTTCCACCCCTGGGCAGTTATTTTGCTAGCATTTTCCCTCCCTTATTTTGCTGTCATAAATCATATTTTCCAATCAGCCTGGTGGGGGGGGGGAGGCAAAGATTCATTTCCGTTCTGAAGCCCAGGTAATTACTCTCTACACCAGTGGTTCTCAACCTGTGGGTCGGGACCCCATTTGGGGTCGAACGACCATTTCATGGGGGTCGCCAAACAACGCAGTCCGCCATTTTTTTCCCCTTTTCCTTAGCTGTGCTACTCCCTTTTCTATTGGCTTTTGAAAGTCAATAGAATAGACTCTCTTGAATAGAGTCTAATTCTATTGGCTTTTAAAAGCCAATAGGAATTGTCCAGGCTGTCTCTGCCCTGCTGAGCCCGCCAAAAGTCCCATTCTGCAAACGGTGAGTAGTCCCAGTTGAGTAGTCCTCGACTTACGACCGGTTGAGTAGTCCTCGACTTACAACAGGTTGGGGTTCGCGGCATTAAAAAGGTTGAGAACCACTGCTCTACACATTCTTTCTCCTCCCTTCCCAGCATCATCTGAATTAACTCTAAAAATACCAGACAGTTCTGCATATTTTGTCAAAGCAAGAATATTCAATATTAGCAGCGTTGACGACGGGTGGCTGGCCACCTGCGTCTGCCCTGCTTCTCCCACCACTGTTTTTGCAACTGGACCGAGTTGAAAGCCTTGCAATTCTTTTCTTTTCTTTTTTTTAATTGGTGGATCGCAGTCTGCAGGGGCTTGATCAAGAACGGCGAGAGGCAAGACGAGGAAAGCTTTGGAGGCCGCCACAGGACAGATGCGCTGCGTCATCTTTGCAAGATGAACCCTTCCCAGGCGCTGAGGGTCCGTGGCATGGTGGTAAGTCCTCTTGCCACTTGTTGTGATAAAGGCGTCGCGATGAAGTAACTTATCCGCCTATTTCTTTTCTGAGAGAAGAGAACAATCACAGCTCAGGCTTGAAGAGTGGGTTTCTCTTGGTGCCATCTGCACTTGGTAGGTTTCTTGAAGACGTTACCAAAGTAGGTAACATCGTTATCAACATGTGTTGTTAGTTGGGAAGTCGTGTCTGACCCATGGCGACCCCATGGACAATGTTCCTCCAGGCCTTCCTGTCCTCTACCATCTTCTGGAGTCCATTGAAGCTCACGCCTCCTGCTTCAGTGACTCCATCCAGCCACTTCATTCTCTGTCGTCCCCTTCTTCTATTGCCCTCCATCTTTCCCAGCATCAGGCTCTTCTCCAGTGAGTCCTTCCTTCTCATTAGGTGGCCAAAGTACTTGAGTTTCAACTTCAGGATCTGGCCTTCTAAAGAGAAGTCGGGGTTGATCTCCTCCAGGACTGACCGGTTTGATCGCCTTGCAGTCCAGGGGACTCGCAGGAGTCTTCTCCAGCACCAGAGTTCAAAGGCCTCCATTCTTTGGCGCTCAGCCTTTCTTATGGTCCAGCTTTCACAGCCATACATTGCAACTGGGAAAACCATGGCCTGGACTATACATACTTTTGTTGGCAGGGTGATGTCTCTGCTTCTTAGTATGCTGTCTAGATTTGCCATAGCTTTCCTCCCCAGGAGCAAGTGTGGTGATCTTGGAGCCCAGGAAGATAAAATCTGTCACTACTTCCATTTCTTCCCCATCTATTTGCCAGGAATTAAGAGGCCCGGATGCCATGATCTTGGTTTTCTTAATGTTGAGATTCAAGCCAAGTTTTGCACTCTCCTTCTTCACCCGCATCAAGAGGTTCTTTAGTCCCTCTTCATTTTCTGCCATTAGAGTGGGATCATTTGTATATCTGTCAACATGTACATACCGTGTTTCCTTGAAAATATCCCTAAAATAAGCCCTAGCTTGATTTTAATGTGTCTGCTAATATAAGCCTTACCCCCAAAATAAGCTCTAGTTAAGACCCTGCCCACTTTGTCCCACTGTCTGGTTGTACGAGGTGGGGCGAGGCGGATGTGTAAAAATCAAGCTAGGGCAGGGATGGGGGGGGTGGAGCTGCTTAGCTCAGGGCCCCTGCAGCCAGGCCTCGTGGTGGCAACAGCAGCAGCAGCCCTGTCCTACAAAAAAGCCTATTTGGCCACGGGTCCACTTTTGGTTGCTGGCAGCCACTCATGGCAGGATGCCACGTGACACGTCATGCTGGTGCTGCTGCTTGCGGGATGATGCCACATGGCATGATGCACCAGTGGCGCTGCTTGCACGCACAATGTGCCACTTGACATCCTGCGAGTAGGTCTTTGGTTATTCGGGTTTTCTCCCGCGTCGAATTGGAAGTGTCTTGGCGACATTTCAACAAAGTCTCATTCGTCATCTTCAGGCTGGTGTCTTCGGCTTCATGCTTCTAGGAGCAATGCGTGATCGTAGCTGTTTCTTCCTTTTAACTGCCAGTAGGGGTATGAACTGATTGGGTGAGAGCTTGGCTGTGTTCTGATTGGGTGGAGGTGTGTTCTGATTGGTTAGGAGCTTGGCTGTGCTCTAATTGGATGGGGGGGTTGGCTGTGCTCTGATTGGATGGGGGAGTGTTCTGTTTGGGTGGGGGCTTTGTTGTGCTCAGGTTAGTCTGAGTTGCAGGGGGATTTGAGATGGTGAGCTGCATTGCTGTTGTTTGGCTTCGCATTCGTAGTCGTGCCTCATCTTCATGGTGGGTGTCAGTTTGCTTCATGTATGGATTGAAGTGGTTTAAAGTGGCTAATGATGCAGCTGTGGTCTGGCTTCTGGTTTGTGGTTGTGCTTCATCATCGGTGTGGGTTTGGGTTTGCTTTTTGCGTGGATGTGTGGTGGTGACATCCTGTGTGGTTTTTGTGAGTGTGGGTCTGGTGTCATTCTTTGTGTTAGGGACTTGTTTGTCAATAAGGGCATCAACACTGACAGGGCAAGCCACTTGTATATAAAATGAGACAAAATCCTACTTTCTAACTCAGGGTTGCAAAAATGGGCCGCCGCACCACAGGGCGCCAAAATGGGCTGCCTCCGTGCCTCGGGGCACAAAAACGGGACGCTGCTGTGCCACGGGGTACAGAAACAAGGCACTGCACCACGCAAGAATGGGGTAGGGCTAGTATGCGGGTGCTAGCTCTGTCCTGTTTGCGGCACGCATGTGCTTGCGGCCCTGTGCGCACATGCCTGCACGCACACATGTAAAATGCTTTCCCCCTCCCTTTTCCTGAGATCCGCCAACCAACAAAAGTTGGTGACCTCTGTTCTAACTAACACTGCTGGGGTTACCTAGTTTGGTACTGAAATGTCTGAAAGAAAACAGCCAAGCTCAGAGAATACCAAGGACACCATATTTCTTTTCGTTTTTTATTATATTAATAAAATCATGATTTAAAAATAACTTGACAACCGGTGCCCACATTTTTTAGTATTTTCTCACCCATTGTAGTCAGCATGTGCTGTTCCGTGCCCGACCAGTTCTTTTCATTTCTTTCCCCCTTTACAGAGTAGAGAGATTGGAGAGGAAGGGATTACAAGAGAATAATCAGGCACATAATAGAGAGTACATATCAAATCAAAACACTGGTGTCAGCAACTGCAAGCTCATCATCCAAGCAGCTCATTGCATTCTCCATTGTGTGCCTGCTTACTCTCTTATAATCCCTTCCTCTCCAAACTCTCTGTAAGGAATGGGAGAGAAAAAGTCCAAGCGATTTCTGTAGGCAATCTCTCTACGCCTGAACTTTTTTTTTTTTTTTTTGTCTCCTCATAAAGCTAGTCTGTGAAATTGCTATTTGGTTCAGGGTGATGTGCAGACTCAATTGAATTAGCAACACGGTTAAAAGGATGAGGCTTTCCTTGCACAAGGAACATAAATGTACCTGGTTCTTACGTATATGTCTTCCAAGAGAGACAGACATCTGTCGGAAGTAAATTTGCAGCCAAATTTTAAGTTGTTCTTGTTTGCTTAGGTGGAGGAATGTCACTTACCAGGACTTGGTGTGGCTTTGACTTTGGATCACACCAAGAACGAGTTTTCACAGGATGGCGTCAGTGACCTGGTCTGTTTTGTGAGTGGCTTGTTGCTTGGAACGAACGCCAAAGTTCGGACATGGTTTGGAACTTTTATCCGGAATGGTCAACAGGTGAGAACATCTGTGCTTGATAGAGGAAAAGATCATAGGATAGTCCAGGGATGATGAACCCTTTAGAACCTTTTAGAAAAAGTACAGAGAAGAGCAACAAAGATGATTAGGGGACTGGAGGCTAAAACATATAAGGAATGGTTGCTAGAATTGGGTATGTTTAGTTTAACGAAGAGAAGGACAACGGGGGACATGATAGCAGTCTTCCAATATCTCAGGGGCTGCCCCAAAGAAGAGGGAGTCAAGCTGTCCTCCAAAGCACCTGAAGGCAGGACAAGAAGCAACGGGTGGAAACTAATCAAGGAGAGAAGCAACCTGGAACTAAGGAGAAACTTCCTGACAGTGAGAACAATTAACCCAGTGGAACAACCTGCCTCCAGAAGCGGTGAATGCTCCAACACTGGAAGTTTTTAAGACGAGATTGGACAGCCATTTGTCTGAAATGGTATAAGGTTTCATGCCTGGACTAGATGACCTCCAAGGTACCTTCCAACATCATCATTATTATAATTATTATTATTATAGATCGAGTGCCCAAAAACTGGCCCTGGACCCCGCCCGCCTCCGCTCTGCTCCGCCCCCACCCACTCTTCCCCCACCCTGCCCCCCGGGCCACCCACCATCTCCACGACCCACCACAGCAGATCGCCCAGGCAGCCCAGCAGTACCATGGTGGCCATGCCCTTCACCTGCGCCCCGCAGTATCAACTGCGCGCGATGGGGCGTGAGGGCGGAGTCTTGTCCTTGCTGCCCGGCTGCCATGTCCTTGGCTGCGCTGCTCTGTGCGGTCTGCGCTTGGGGGTGACTCTCCTCTGGGGGAGCTGCTGGTGAGGGGGCCGCGGGGGGAGGTGTGGCTGGGGCGACGGCACGCGTGCTCACAGAGAGGGCTCTGAGTGCCAGCTCTGGCATGCGTGCCATAGGTTCACCACCACTGGCATAGCCCATACTGGGAGTCCTAGACCAAGGGTAGGCAACCTTGGCTCTTTTATGACTCGTGGACTTCAACTCCCAGAATTCCTGAGCCAGCATGGCTCAGCATGGAAACCTCTCCCTTTCTCCTCAGCATAGTTGGCTCAGGAATTCTGGGAGTTGAAGTCCACGAGTCATAAAAGAGCCAAGGTTGCCTACTACTGATCTAGGCCAGGGGGAGGGCACCTTGGCTCTTTTATGACTCGTGGACTTCAACTCCCAGCATGGCTCAGCATGGAAACCTCTCCCTTTCTCCTTAGCATGGCTGGCTCAGGAATTCTGGGAGTTGAAGTCCACAAGTCATAAAAGAGCCAAGGTTGCCTACCCCTGAACTAGACATAACCATTTCTTTAGTGATTGCTCAAAGTTACAGTAGCACTGAAAAAAGTGACCTATGACCAGTTCTTGCACTTACGACCATTGTGGCCTCCTCACAGTCATATGATCAAAATTTGGGTGCTTGGCAGTTGCAGCATCCTGGGGTCTTGTGATCACCATTTGCGACCTTCCCAGCCAGTTTTCTGACAAGCAGAGTCAATGGGGAATGCTGAATTCACTTAAGAACTGCAGTGATTCTCTTAACAAACGTGCCCCCCCCCAAAAAAATCAACATCGGGTATGATTTACTTAGCAACCGCCTTGCCTAGCAATGCAAATTCCAGTTTCAATTGTCGTAAGTCGAGGACTACCTGAAAAACAGGTGGGAAGTACAACTTGCCTTTTATTTAAATGCCGTATCACTGGTTAATAGCGTGAGATTTTATGGTCGTGCTGGGCTTTTTAACCCCTTATGAAAAGAATAAACAGCAGAAGGCTGCCCTTTGATGTCCTTAATTTTAATCTATTCAATCCAAGCGGTATATGAAAAAAGCTTAAAGCAATGAGTAAATATATAAAACCACTATTCACTATACTGAAATCGTTCAAAACTAAAAAAAAAAAAAAAAAAAGGAAATTAATAGACGTAGAACATAGAATAATAGAGCCGTGGTGGCGCAGTGGTTAGAATGCAGCACTGCAGCTTCTGTTGACTGCCAGATGCCAGCAATCCTGCAGTTCGATCCTGACCGGCTCACGGTCGACTCAGCCTTCCATCCTTCCGAGGTCGGTAAAATGAGGACCCAGATTGTTGGGGGACAAATATGCTGACTCTGTAAATTGCTTAGAGAGGGCTGTAAAGCACTGTGAAGCGGTATATAAGTCTAAGTGCTAGTGCTATAACAGGATTGGAAGGGACCTTGGAGGTCATCTAATCCAACCCCCCTGCTCAGGCAGGAAACCCTATACCATTTCAGAGAAATAGCTGTCCAGTCTCTTCTTGAAAACGTCCAGTGATGGAGCACCCACAACCTCCGGAGATAAGCTGTTCCACTGATTAATTCTTCTCGCTGTCAGGCAATTTCTCCTTAATTCTAGGCTGGTTCACTAATGATCTTTTCTTTGCTTGTGAAATTGATTTCAAGAGCTCCAGGGATAAAGGGTTGTGTTCCTGTGTGGCGCTAAACCCTAATTTGGCGTTTGCTCAGCCACCGCGGTTCTCAACCTATGGGTCGCGACCCCATTTGGGGTCGATCAACCATTTCACGGGGGTCGCCAAACAAGGCTGTCCGCCATTTTTTTCCCCCTTTTCCTTAGCTGTGCTACTCCCGCGTGGGGCCCGGCGGGTGCCTTACCTCCCTTGGGCTGGGCCAGCTGGTGGCCCAGCCGGTGGTCGGCCTGCGCCGTCGCTGCCCCTTGCCAGCTACGCCTCGGCCGGCGCAGGGGGCGGCGGCACCACGCATGCATGACGCTCCTGGGCAGGGAACGTCCTCAACTTACGACCGGTTGGGAAGTCCTCGACTTACAACCAGTTGGGAAGTCCTCGACTTACGACCGGTTGGGGGTCGCGGCATTAAAAAGATTGAGAACCACTGGCTCAGCAGATTGACGTTAAAAGGAGCCCTGTCTTCCTTCTCTTGTGCAGCGCAAACGGGAGAACATCAGCTCGGTGCTTTGGCAGATGAGGAGGCAGCTGCTGCTGGAGCTGATGGAGATCCTGCCCACCGTCCGCAGTTTGCACATCCCCGAGGGGGCCGAGCAAGAGATGGAACCCAACATCTCAGTCTATTCTGGGCTGAAGGAGGAACATGTCGTCAAGGCCAGCGCCCTCCTGCGCCTCTACTGTGCTCTGATGGGCATTGCCGGCTTAAAGTGAGCAGGCCTTGATCTTCTTCCATGGACTTGGTCATCCTACGATGATCATGTTTGCGGGTTGAGTCTCAGAGCTCTCTTAGGTCAGGGGTCCCCAACCCCCAGTCCGTGGACCGGTACCGGGCCGCGGCATGCCAGCAACCGGTCTGCACAAACAAGCAACGCCCCATCCGTGGGATACAGGCATCGCACAAAACCACGCACTCTCTGGTCTGTGGAAAAAGCTTTCTTTGCGGAACTGGTCTCTAGTGCCCAAAAGGTTGGGGGGTCTCTGGCTTAGGTGGCCATTCATTGGATGGTGACGGCTGAGGGTCAAAATGTGTGGTGGGAAGATTGTTTGAGGAAAGATCGATATCGCAGTTGGAGCTCATTTTTTCCCATTCAGTTTGTTAACCTTAGCAACTTTAAGAAGGGTGGACTTCAGCTCCCAGAATTCCCCAGCCAGCATGCTGTAAGATGGGTGGATTTCAACTCCCAGAATTCCCCAGCCAGCATGCTTTAAGATGGGTGGATTTCAACTCTCAGAATTCCCCTGCCAGCATGCTTTAAGAAGGATGGATTTCAATTCCCAGAATTCCCCAACCAGCATGCTTTAAGATGGGTGGACTTCAACTCCCAGAATTCCCCTGCCAGCATGCTTTAAGAAGGCTGGACTTCAACTCCCAGAATTCCCCAGCCAGCATGCTTTAAGATGGGTGGAGTTCAACTCCCAGAATTCCCCAGTCAGCATGCTTTAAGAAGGATGGATTTCAATTCCCAGAATTCTCCAGCCACCATGCTTTAAGATGTGTGAACTTCAACTCCCAGAATTCTCCAGCAAGCATGCTTTAAGATGGGTAGACTTCTGCTCCCAGAATTCTCCAGCCAGTATGCTTTAAGAAGGGTAGACTTCAACTCCCAGAATTCCCCAGCCAGCGTGCTTTAAGATGGGTGGACTTCAACTCCTAGAATTCCCCAGCCAGCCTGCTTTAAGAAGGGTGGAGTTCAACTCCCAGAATTCCCCAGCCAGCCATGCTTTAAGCCCTCTGTTAAATTTAGATCCTTTTTTTGGTTGTCTCTATCCTTCTCTGTCGGCTGCACTAAATTGTGAAAAAGAATATCCAGTTCACACAAGTGAAGTCTTTACTTGGGGGGGCCGTTCCGAGCTTCTTCTCGGAGGGAACCTCGTCATGCAGAATCCGCCTTGTACGAGCCGTTCCTGACAACTGAAGAACCAAGGAATAAGCTTGCTGTTTAGAACAGTGTTCCCCACCCTTTCTGGCTTGGCGGACCGATGTGGGGAGGGAAGAAGGGATGGTTCTGTGTGAGTGCCAGGTGTACACATGCGCGTGCCACTTGCAGAAGTGGAGGTGTGCACGCCTGCTTGTGCAGCCCGGTTCCGAATGGGCCGAGTGCAGCCCCGGGACCCCTGGTTTAGAACAGGAGCCCCCAACCCACGGTCCGTGGACCAGTACTGGGCCACGGCATGCCAGCAGCTGCTCCACACAAACAAGCAAAGCCCCATCCGCGGGATGCAGGCAGCACACAAAACCATGCACCTTCCAGTCCGCGGAAAAACCTCTCTCCACGGAACCGGTCCCTGGTGCCCAAAAGGTTGGGGGACCCCTGATTTAGAAGACTTGTTTTGCAAATGACTCCCGGCCCTTGGGAGAAATATGCTCTGCCCTCGTATGCAGCTGATCCTCTCTTTGTCTCATCCTGCAGGCCGACCGACGAAGAAGCAGAGCAGCTACTTCAGCTCATGACCAGCCGCCCGCCGGCCACTCCGGCGGGAGTCCGCTTTGTGTCGCTCTCTTTCTGCATGCTGCTTGCTTTCTCCACGCTTGTCAGGTACCCTTTGAGTAACCAGATGATCCCCTGAAGGAAGGAAAGGCAGGAAAGCCATTCATTTCATTGCTGGGGGGGAGGGGCAGCCCTCGGCTGGGATCGGGCCTCACCCTGAGCTGCAAATCTAGAGCGTGATCCTTTTCTTTTTGGAGGCCAGCTTTTCTTTATTGGCGAAGAGGAGAATGAGAGTGGGACAAAATTCCACAAGACCCCCCCCCCTCCCCCATTTGAGGTCACCATTTCTGCATCAGGAGAATAATCGGCTGCTACATACAGTCCTTGACTTAGATATTGGATCACTGCTGTCGTGTCTCCCCTCGTCCTTCTCCTCATTAAACTAGACCAGGGGGAGGCAACCTTGGCTCTTTTATGACGCGTGGACTTCAACTCCCAGAATTCCTGAGCCAGCCATGCTGAGGGGAAAGGGAGAGGTTTCCATGCTGAGCCATGCGGGCTGAGGAATTCTGGGAGTTGAAGTCCACGAGTCATAAAAGAGACAAGGTTGCCTACCCCTGACCCAGATGATAGATAGATAGATAGATAGATAGATAGATAGATAGATAGATAGATAGATAGATAGATAGATAGATAGATAGATAGATAGACAGACCTAGTTCAGGGGTAGGCAACTTTGGCTCTTTTATGACTCGTGGACTTCAACTCCCAGAATTCCTGAGCCAGCATGAGGGAAACTTTAGCCCCTTCCTGACTCGTGGACTTCAACTCCCAGAATTCCTGAGCCAGCCATGCTGAGGGGAAAGGGAGAGGTTTCCATGCTGAGCCATGCGGGCTGAGGAATTCTGGGAGTTGAAGTCCACGAGTCATAAAAGAGACAAGGTTGCCTACCCCTGACCCAGATGATAGATAGATAGATAGATAGATAGATAGATAGATAGATAGATAGATAGATAGATAGATAGATAGACAGACCTAGTTCAGGGGTAGGCAACTTTGGCTCTTTTATGACTCGTGGACTTCAACTCCCAGAATTCCTGAGCCAGCATGAGGGAAACTTTGGCCCCTTCCTGACTCGTGGACTTCAACTCCCAGAATTCCTGAGCCAGCCATGCTGAGGAGAAAGGGAGAGTTTCCATGCTGAGCCATGCTGGCTCAGGAATTCTGGGAGTTGGAAGTCCACGAGTCATAAAGGAGCCAAGGTTGCCTACCCCTGCCCTAGACAGACCCAATTCCAGCAACCATTCCTTATATTTTGGGTCCCCCCCCAGGTGTAGCTCCTTAGCAATAAGTCTGCAATGCAGATAGTCCTCAACTCAACAACCAAAATTGGGAGCAGAATGTCCATTACTAAGCAAAGCCCTGGTTGAGTGACTCGTGCCCAATTTTGCAACCTTTTTTTTGTCTTGGTTGTTAAGCGGATCGCTCCAGTTGTTAAGCAAATCTCACCTTCATTAAGCGAATCTGGCTTCTCCCATTGACTTCCCTTGCCGGAAGCTGGCTGGGAAGCTTGCAAATGGCGGTGACATCACCCAGGAATGCTGTCACCATTGTAAATGCATGCTGGTTATCAAGTGACGAATTTTGTCACGTGACCGTAGGGAATGCTGTGATGGTCGTAAGTATGAGAACTGGTCATAAGACACTTTTTCAGGGTCTTGTAACATTGAATGGTGGCTAAATGAATGGTTATAGGTCAAGGACTACCTGTAACTGCAAGACTGGATAGAGCCGTTGCTTGCAAGCACTGGAGGCTTTTAAGAAGAGACTGGACAGCCATTTGGAATGGTATAGGGCAGGGGTCTTCAAACGTGGCCCTTTTATGACTTGTGGACTTCAACTCCCAGAATTCCTCAGCCAGGCACGCGTGCCTGGCTGAGGAATTCTGGGAGTTGAAGTCCACAAGTCATAAAAGGGCCACGTTTGAAGACCCCTGATGTAGGGTCTCTTGCTTGAGCAGGGGGCTGGACTAGAAGACCTCCAAGGTCCCTTCCAATCCTGTTATCCTGTTAATTCTGTCCGACTTCCAATGCTAACACGATCCTCTCTCTCTCTCTTTAGCACCCCGGAACAAGAGCAGCTGATGGTGATGTGGTTGAGCTGGATGATCAAGGAAGAAGCTTATTTTGAAAGGTTAGCGACCTTTTCCCGCCCTTCCCAAGATACACTGTACACTAATAAAACATTCTCCATGAAATGTTTTCCTCTCCTCCCCACTTTTCTTTTCCGACAGCACTTCCGGAGTTTCAGCCTCCTTCGGCGAGATGCTCTTATTGGTCGCCATGTATTTCCATAGCAACCAGCTCAGCGCTATCATTGAGTTGGTGTGCTCTACGTTGGGAATGAAGGTAAGTGGTCCACTCCCACGGTAGGGCCTGGAGCTGCAGGCCTTCCTGCTTGACTTCCCTAAAGCTGCCTCTGTAATCTGTCAAACATCAGATTTAATCTCAAGAGTCAGTGTGGCCTAGTGGCGAAGGCATCAGGCTAGAAAGCAGGAGATGGTGAGTTCTAGTCCTGCCTTAGGCATGAACGCTGTCTGGGTGACTTTGGGCAATCACCAGGAGATGGTGAGTTCTAGTCCTGCCTTAGTCATGAAGGCTGGCTGAGTGATTTTGGGCCAATCACCAGGAGATGGTGAGTTCTAGTCCTGCCTTAGTCATGAATACTAGGTGACTTTGGGCCAATCACCAGGAGACTGAGTTCTAATCCTGCCTTCGGCATGAAGGCCAGCTGGGTGACTTTGGGCCAATCACCAGGAGATGGTGAGTTCTGGTCCTGCCTTAGTCATGAAGGCTGGCAGAGTGACTTTGGGCCAATCACCAGGATTTGGTGATTTCTAGTCCCAAAGTAGGCATGACAGCCAGCTAGGTGACTTGGCGACAATTACCAGGAGATGGTGAGCTCTAGACAATGAGATGAAGGCTGGCTGGGTGACTTGGCGACAATCACCAGCAGACTGGATGCTGAAACAAATGAAGAATGGTGGAAGGAATTGGGTATGTCTAGTTTAATGAAGAGAAGGACGAGGGGGGACATGATAGCAGTGTTCCAGTATCTCAGGGGCTGCCCCAAAGAAGAGGGAGTCAAGCTATTCTCCAAAGCACCTGAAGGCAGGACAAGAAGCAACAGATGGAAACTAATCAAGGAGAGAAGCAACCTGGAACTAAGGAGAAATTTTCTGACAGTTAGAACTATCAGTGGAACAGCTTGCCTCCAGAGGTTGTGGGTGCTTTAGTATTGCAGGTTTTTAAGAAGAGATTTGATTAAAATGGTATCAGGTCTCCTGCCTGAGCAGGAGGTTGGACTAGAAGACCTCCAAGGTCCCTTTCAACAGTTAGCCTGTTATTATTCTGAAAGACCCACCAGATCAGGAGACGATGTGTTCTAGTCCCACCTCCGCTATGAAAGCTGGCTGGGTGACTTTGGATGAATCAATGCTAGTCCCACCTTAGCTGTGAAAACCACACCCATAACAAACTGATCTCCGTGTTCATTTAACAACTGTGGCATTTATTTACAGATTGCTGCAAAAAAGGTCATAAAATTGGGTTGGTCACGAGGTAGGCTCCATTACAGTCTTATGTCAAAGACAATTTGTGGGGAATATTCACTGTAGCCAAAACCCTCAACCTGACAATATTGGTGTTCCTGGTCTTGCTTATTTCAGATTGTCATCAAACCCAGTTCTCTGAGTCGCATGAAAACTATCTTCACCCAGGAGATTTTCACCGAACAGGTAATCTGTTAATCCATCTTTTTTGGCGTAAACCAGGATGGAAGTTCACTTTGGTTTTTTTTAAAAAGGCATCGAAACAGGAAAGTTTCGTCTGGGTACATATTTCATGTAAAACGTTCCTCGTTTGCTTTGCAGGTCTATGACTGAATAAAAATTGAATGATTTTCTAGGTTTTCTTCAGTCTGAGCATTTCATAATACAGATTAAAATGGCTCTAGATCAGGGGTCTTCAAACTTGGCCCTTTTATGACTTTATGATTTGTGGACTTCAACTCCCAGAATTCCTCAGCCAGGCATGCTGGCTGAGGAATTCTAGGAGTTGAAGTCCACAAGTCATAAAAGGGCCAAATTTGAAGACCCCTGATCTAGGTAGTCCTTAATTTAGGACTGATTGCTTTGTGGACCTGAAAAAAGCGACTTATAACCCAGATTCAAAATTCTGACAGTTGTCCTCCCCTCCCCCCACAACTACACGACTGTATGTTGGGTGATTTACAAGGGTCTATGACAATTTGCCAACTCTCCTCAGCCAACTCTCTATGGGCAACTTGCTGAGGCCAATTGTGATGACCCAGGGCACAGCACAGAGGCAACACAGTCAGCTGGCAATCCAAACCGCCCTTTAATTGCTCCAAATGTTCCCCAAACGCTCCCACGTTTCTGGCAAGCCTCAAAACAAAGGCAGACACACACACCTTCAGCCGCCTCTGGCTGCAAGTGGTTTCACATACAGTCTGATTAGGAGAGGCTCTAACGAGTCTATGGAAATACAAGCTTGCCTGAGCAGTTTCAGAAGAGAAGCCAAAATACAATCCGAGGTCTTTGAACATCCAAGCAATGTTATCAGTCAGCCCAATGGTCAGAGTTTCCGGGTTTCCAAGCAGAAATCACAACATAGAACAGTGATGGCGAACCTTTTAGAGACTCAGTGCCCAAATTGCAACCCAAAACCCACTTATTTATCACTGGGTGCCGAGTGGGCATGGCCGCGGTGGTTATGGCAGACTGGGTGGGTGGGGCCAGGGAAGTGGGAGCCAGTCCCTCACCCTCTCCAGGACAAGGCATACGTGCCCACAGAGAGGGCTCTGAGTGCCACTTTTGGCACGCGTGCGATAGGTTCGCCACCACTGACATCGAACAAGAGATCAGCAACAACACACAAAACTCCAAGGAATCAGCGTTTGTTCCTGACAAATGCCTCTCCCCACAGTGTCTCCTTAAATCTCAGTCTCCAGGTGTGCCTTGTGGAGAGGGGCGGGACGCTCTCCTCCTGAGTAGCTGAGCCTGCCTACGTTGTTCCCTCCTTCTCTCCACTCTCCGTGCTCTAGGATCAGGTGGGGGATGGCCCTTGCTCATCGCCTGAACTCTGTCTCTCCTCTTCATCCTGTCCCACTCCTGAAGGGCCCTGGCCTGCCTCGGCCTGCTCTTCCCCACATTCCTCTGAAGCGACAGACAGAGGCATGACACCAACTAATAACTGAAGAAGTGGTGCAATAGAACCATTGAAGAAAGGATGCCAAAGCAGGGACAGAATGAAATATGAATAGCAAAAATGAAACTTTTTTAAAAATTTTATTTTAAATAATTAAACAGAATTGTTAAATTGCCCTGCAGCGAGTTGTTCCCGACTTAACAATAGTTCGTTTAGTGACGATTTGAAGTTAACGGCGCTGAAAAAAGTGACTTGACAACCCTTTTTCGCACTTCACCATCATTGCAGCATCCCCATGGTTATGCGATGTATATTTGGACACTGGGCAATTGGCTCATATTTATGACGGTCGCAGTGTCCTGGGGGTCACGCGATCTCCTTTTGTGATCTTCTGACAAGCAAAGTCAGTGGGGAAGCCAGATTCACTTAACAACCCTGTGACTAATTTAACAACTGCAGTGATTCACTTAACAAATGTGGCAAGAAAGAATCCTTAAAAATGGGGCAAAACTCACTTAACAAATTTCTCCCTTAGCAATATAAATTTGGGGCTTAATTGAGGTCGTAAGTTGAGGACTACCTCTCCTTTAGATCAGTATTTGGCAACTTTAAAACACCTGGACTTCAGCTCCCAGAATTCCCCAGCCTGGCTTTGTAAAATGGCGGCCTCTGGTCCCTTCCACATATCTGTCTCCTTCCAATCAGCAGGAGAATACAGAGCTGATGTCAGGGCCCTGCTTCAAAACCTCATCCTAAGAAAGCAGAACTCGTGAAAACAGTTTCTTCCAAAGGGAACTTTTATTAGGAGAAGCTGACAGCGGGCATGATAGACAGGATCTGAGGATTTTCCGCTCAGATGGATAGGTTAAAAGTGTCCCAAGCAAAACCCCACCCCATAGTTCAGTGATGGCAAACCTTTTAGAAACCAAGTGCCCCAAAACTGGCCCCATCCCCACCCCCTGCTCCACCCCACCCCACCTGCCCGCAGGGCCACTCACCACCTCCTGGGTCCCCCGCAGATCACCCAGCAGCGCCATGGCAGCCACACCTTCTGCCCGCGCCCCGCAGCATCAACTGTGCGCGATGGGATGTGAGGGCAGAGTCTTGTCTACGCTGCCTGGCTGCCATGTCCTTGACTGCACTGCTCCGTGTGGGCTACGCTCGGGGGTGACTCTCCTCCAGGAGGGCTGCTGGTGAGGAGGGGGTCACGGAGGGAGGCAAGGCTGGGGCAACGGCATGTGTGCCCATAGAGAGGGCTCCGAGTGCCGCCTCTGGCACCCGTGCCATAGGTTCGCCACCACTGCCGTAATTCATCCAGTCAGTTCACATGGGCCAATCTCCAGATGTTAAGTCCGTTGTGGGAAACAGTTGATAACGCACAGGCCATGGGTGGGCAACCTTGGCTCTTTTATGACTGGTGGACTTCAACTCCCAGAATTCCTCAGCCAGCCACGCTGAGGGGAAAGGGAGAGGTTTCCAAGCTGAGCCATGCTGGCTGAGGGATTCTGGGAGTTGAAGTCCACCAGTCATAAAGGTGCCAAGGTTGCCTATCCCTGGCCCAGGCTATCTTAGGGTTTCAGCGATGTTTTGTGGGCTCTTCACATTGTGGGCTCTTCACACCTTCCCTTCGGGAGCGCAGAGATAAACCATTTGCTTTCCTTTCTCCTCCCCCCTTTCTAGCTGACATGAAGGGGAGAGATAATATGCAGGAACAGCAAAGTGTTACAGTATAGCGACAGAGGAAAATAAAGCAATAGCCCACAGTTCTTTCCCCCCCCCCACCTCCAGGAGTATGGCAGAACCCAGAAGTAGAGAGAGAATAGAATTTGAGTTTAAAGCAAGAAAAGATTATGGGTTCTGACAGCTGAGCTTCCAGAAAGGCCTTTGGGAGAACGTGGTCCTCTTGTTCGGTGGGATGCTAACGCCTTTCTGTCTCCTAGGTGGTGACTGCTCACGCGGTCCGCGTGGCGGTGACGAGCAACTTGAGCGCAAACATCACTGGGTTTCTCCCCATCCATTGCATTTACCAACTTCTCAGGAGCCGATCGTTCACCAAGCACAAAGTGTCCATCAAGGTGGGTTGCGCGGTTGGCAAGAGCAGATTTCCAGGTGTGTGTGCAAGCAATAGCGATAGCGCTTAGACGTATATACCGCTTCATAGTGCTTTACAGCCCTCTCTAAGCGGTTTACAGAGTCAGCCTATGGCCCCAAACATTCTGAGTCCTCAGTTTACCCACCTCGGAAGGATGGAAGGCTGGGCCAATCTTGAACCAGTCAGGATTGAACTGCTGGCAGTGGGCAGAGTCAGCCTGAAATACTGCATTCTAACCATTGCGCCACCATGGGAAGGAAGGAAGGAAGGAAGGAAGGAAGGAAGGAAGGAAGGAAGGAAGGAAGGAAGGAAGGAAGGAAGGAAGGAAGGAAGGGAGAAAAGGGAGGGAGAGAAAGAAGGAAAGGAAGGAATCAATAGCAATAGCACTTAGATTTATGTACTGCTTCACAGAGCTTCACAGTCCTAAGCGGTTTATAGAGTCAGCCTATTTATTTATTTATTTATTTATTTATTTATGAGACTTATATACCGCTTTAAGTGCAAGCACTCTCTAAGCGGTGTACACCAGTAAGCAATGTATATATATATTTACATTGCCCCCAACAATCTGGGTCCTCATTTTACCTACCCCGGAAGGATGGAAGGCTGAGTCAACCTTGAGCCGGTGAGATTTGAACCGCTGACCTGCTGAACACAGTCAGCTAAAGTGGCCTACAGTACTGCACTCTAACTGCTGCGCCACCTCGGCTCTTATTTATGGCCCCCAACAATCTGGGTCCTCATTTTACCGACCTTTGCAGACTTCTGCAAAGCAAAGTTAGTGGGGAAACGAGATTCACTTAACAACTGGGTTATTAACTGAACAGCTGCAGTGGTTCACTTAGGAACTGTTGTGTTAACATCCATCACGGGAATCTAAATAAAATTCCAGATTCATTCCGCTTATGAAAATCTTACTGTTTATTGAATACATTGTTTGGTTATGTCAAAGCAAAACTAACTCCGAGGTTCCCACACCAATTCATAGGCTTAAACAATCGTTTTCCCAGCCAAAACTTCAACGTCTTACGTAATCCATATCAACAAGTCCACTTTATTTTGGGAATCGTCTGCTTCAAATCTACATGTGTTCTAACGTGTTTCCCCCAAAATAAGACCCGGTCTTTTATTATTTTTACCTACAAAAGAGATACCAGGTCTTATTTTGGAGGGAATGTCTTACCTTAGAACCCCTGCAGCCAGGCTTTCCATGCCTGACACCTGTCGCGCCATTGCTTGACTACTTCAGCATCCGCTTGCGGCCGGACATCATATAGCACATTGCATCGGTGCCGCTGCTCGCAGCAAGAGGTTGCATGATGCTTCACACTGGTGCCGTTGCTCGCAGCAAGAGGTTGCATGATACGTCACACTGGTGCCGTTGCTCGCAGCAAGAGGTTGCATGATACATCACACTGGTGCCGTTGCTCGCAGCAAGAGGTTGCATGATGCTTCACACTGGTGCCGTTACTCGCAGCAAGAGGTTGCATGATGCTTCACACCGGTGCCCTTGCTCGCAGCAAGAGGTTGCATGATGCTTCACACCGGTGCCGTTGCTCACAAGAGGCTGTGTGGTGCTTTGGGCCAGGGCCGCCATTTGCGGCAGGAGGCCGTGCAGAGTGTTGTGGCACATGCGAGCTGCGTCACCATTGCAAAGCACCATGTGGCCTCCTTCCACAAGCAGCGGCACTGGCGTGAAGCACCTTGTGGCTTACTGCCGTGAGCAGCAGCACCGGCTCAATGCGCCACGTGATGTCTGTCTGCAAGCAGCGGCAAGCGGACGCTGAAGAAGTCCAGCAGCGTGACAGGTTTTGGGATGTGGGAGGCCCGGCTGTGGCGGTCCTACCAGTAAGGTAAGCCGGTGTGGAGTGCATGCGGCAGCTCCACCCCCTCACCCCCACCCTTGCTTGATTTTTAAGTATCCGCCTCGCCCCAAAACTAGGGCTTATTTTTGCAGTAGGGTTTATATTAGGCCCACCCTCAAAAATCAAGCTAAGGCTTATTTTGGGGGAAACACGCTAGTGCCCTTGACAAGGCTTCAGGCTTCCACGATCTGCAGCTGAATGGAAGTTTTGTCTCTCCATCTACCCACATGAAAGTAATATCTACCTCCCCCCCCCCTTTATCTAAAACAGGGGTCTTCAAACTTGGCCCTTTTATGATTCGTGGACTTCAACTCCCAGAATTCCTGAGCCAGCATGTCTCAGCATGGAAACCTCTCCCTTTCTCCTCAGCATGGCTGGCTCAAGAATTCTGGGAGTTGAAGTCCACAAGTCATAAAAGGGCCAAGTTTGAAGACCCCTGATCGAAAGGCAAGTTGAAACACAGAGGCACGTAGCTGGCCAAGTTTCATCCTTGACATGTGTCAAGAAAGGTCATAAACTGGAGCAGAACTCAACTAACAGCTGCTTTGCTTAACAATAGAAATGTTGAGCTCAGTTGTGGTTGTAAATCAAGAACTACCTGTGCTGCTGTGTGACAACGAAGCAGCTGATTGCAGTTTTATCCAGGAAGCCCTGGTGTCCTTCAAAAATATCAATTGTCCTTGACTGTTTTGTTAGTCTGGAGCAGGGAAAAGCAATCTTGGCTCTTTTATGACTCGTGGACTTCAATTTCCAGAATTCCTGAGCCAGTATGGCTTAGCATGGAAACCTCTCCATTTCTCCTCAGCGTGGCTGGCTCAGGAATTCTGGGAGTTGAAGTCCACGAGTCATAAAAGAGCCAAGGTTGCCTATTTATTTATTTATTTATTTATGAGACTTATATACCGCTTTAAGTGCAAGCACTCTCTAAGCGGTGTACACCAGTAAGCAATGTATATATATATTACATTGCCCCCAACAATCTGGGTCCTCATTTTACCTACCCCGGAAGGATGGAAGGCTGAGTCAACCTTGAGCCGGTAAGATTTGAACCGCTGACCTGCTGAACACAGTCAGCTAAAGTGGCCTGCAGTACTGCACTCTAACTGCTGCGCCACCTCGGCTCTTACTGATCTAGGCCAGGAGGAGGGAATGTTGGCTCTTTTATGACTCGTGGACTTCAACTCCCAGAATTCCTGAGCCAGCCACGCTGAGGAGAAATGGAGAGGTTTCCATGCTGAGCCAGGCTGGCTCAGGAATTCTGGGAGTTGAAGTCCACGAGTCATAAAAGGGCCAAGGTTGCCTACCCCTGGTCTGGAGGAAATGATAGAAACTGAACCACCACCCCCCATCTGAAGGCACCAATTTTCCTGTTCTTATTCTAGCCATGCAATTTATCTTCATTATTATTATTATTATTATTATTATTATTATTATTATTATTGTTATTTTCTCTTAAGGACTGGATTTACAGACAGCTGTGTGAAACCACAACACCTCTCCATCCTCAGTTGCTTCCACTCATTGACGTCTACATCAACTCTGTTCTGACACCTGCCTCTAAATCCAACCCAGAAGCCACCAACCAGCCTATCACAGAGCAGGAAATCTTGAATGTTTTCAAAGCACTGACCGGGGTAGGAATTTGAAAGCAAAATGAATTAACATTTAAGGGTGATGTTAAGCTTATGGCTCTGTTCTGCTGCAATGGGTTTTGGTTCTATCAGTATTTTTCCCCCCTAGATTAGACTAGAATGAGATCATATTCTGATTTCTCTCTATAGAGATTGTTTTTGTTTTGTTTTTTGCCTCAAAAAGAGGCAGCAGGTCTTATTTTCGGGGAATGTCTTTTATACTCAACTCCTGCACCGACAGCCCTGCCGAGCCGGTCCACTTCTTCTGGGACTGAAGTTCTGCAGCTGCATTCCAGTCTGCATTTTGCAGTCAGGCCTTTCTGGAAGGCCTGTGCAGCTGAGTACCGATCTATGGATTGAATCCATAGCTCGGTTCTCAGCTGCAGTGGCCTTCCGGAAAGTCCTGGAACTGAGAAATGCGGGCCTGGATGCAGAAGAGGCCTCAGAGTAGTAGGACAACGAGGAGAGGCCTGGCTGCAAGGGAAGAGGGTGCGGGGCAGGTGTGGCAGCTCCACACCCCTATCCCTGCCCCAGCTTGATTTTTAATTTTTTGCCTTGCCGCAAAACTAGGGCTTACTTTTTTTGGGGTAGGGCTTATATTAGGCCCACCCCTAAAAATCAAGCTAGGGCTTATTTTCGGGGTACATCTGGCGGTGGCAGCATTCTGGGGTCATGTGATCCCCTTTTGTGATCTTCTGACAAGCCACGTCAATGGGCAAAACAGATTTCACTTAACAACTTTAACAACTGCAGTGATTCCACTCATTAACAAATGAGGTGAGAAAAGTCATAAAAGGGAGCAAAACTCACTGAACAAACTTCTCACTCAGCAACATAAATTTTGGGGTCAATTTCGGTCGTACGTTAAGGACTGGTTGTTCGTCCATCGATTTTCGAAGAAGACCTTGACATCTTGTGGGTTATGGGCCATCAACGATGTGTCCGTAGGTGGCTAATAAGACCGATGTTAGCACGGAACGTTCTGCCACATACTGAACAAAGAAATGTAGACACTGTTACTCCAGCATTTACAGCTCTGGCTTTGCGGAGTGCTCGCTTCTCTTGTGCCAAGATTGTCCTTCTGTGTTCATATGTCTGGCAACCCTGGTACACCAAGGTGCGCCATGTCGGTCGATCATGCACCAGAAGTTCCCAAGAGATGGTGTTAATATCCAGGGACTTAAGAGAGACTTTCAACGTGTCTTTGTATCGCTTCTTTTGTCCCCCGTGTGATCGCTTTCCTTGAGACAGCTCACCATAGAAGAGCTGCTTAGGGATGCGATGATCTGGCGTCCTTACAACATGGCCTGCCCAGCGCATCTGGGCTTTCATCAACAGAGTGTAAACTGATGATAGGCCTGCTCTGGAGAGGACATCTGTGTCTGCTATCTTATCCTGCCACCGGATCCTCAGACTTTAAGGACTACCTGTATTCACAAGGGGAGGGGCAGCATCCCAGACCATGTGATGGCCCTTTGTAACTTTCGCAGCCGACTCCCAACGAGCGCAATCCACGGGATGGGGTTGTGCAGTGTCCCAGGATCGCGTGATCCCCTTTTGTGACCATCTGACAAAGCAAAGTCAACGGGGAAGTCAAACTCACTTAACAACCGTGTTACAAACTTAACAGCTGCATTGAGTCCCTGAACAGCGGTGGCAAGAAAAAGTTGTAAAATGGGTCAACATTCACTTTAACTGTCTCGCTTAGCAACGGAAAGTTTGGGCTCGGTTGTGGCCGTAAGTCGAGGACTAACTGTATACAATCCCATGATACATCTTCTGCGTTTTTTTCATCCGTAGGGAGGAGAGGCAGCTCGACTGAATCCCCGTTATGGAATCACAGCTCAGCTCTTGGTCCTCTATTACATCCTGTCTTACGAAGAAGCCATCCTGGCTAGTTCAAAGACTTTGGGTATGAGGCAGAGAATGGGGTCTTCTAGAGCAAGGGGTCCCCACAACTGGTGGGCCGTGGCCCTGTTGGCCATCAGGCTGTGTTGTGTGGCTGGCTGGTGCACACACATGAGCGTTGTGGGTGTTTGTGGTCCCACTCATGCAAATGTCATGGCGAGCATTTGTGGCCCCATGAGCGCCACCTCAAGCATTGCGGCCGTTCCGTGGCCGCACTCGCTTGAGCAACAGGTGTTTGTGCACGTGCATGCATGAGCGCGCACATTTGCCCCACCCACAAAACCATCCCTTCTTTCCCCCCTCCTCCCCCCCACTTTGGGCTGCCAACTTCAGAAGGTTGGGGAACTCTGCTCTAGAGTTTAATCTAAGATGATCAAAGACCTGGAGACTAAACATATGAAGAATGGCAGCAGGACTTGGGTTTGGCTAGTCTAAAGAAAGAAAGAAATAGGGGAGACATGATAGCAGTGTTTCAGTATCTGAGGGGCTGCCATGGGGCAGAGGGGGCCAGGTTGTTCACCATAGTACCAGAGGGAAGGATGAGAAACAATGGTTGGAAACTGACCAAAGAGAGAAGCAACCTGGAATTAAGGAGAAAGTTCCTGACAGTGAGGACAATCAACCAGTGGAACAGCTTGCCTCCAGAAATTGTGGGTGCTCCATCACTGGAGGAATTTAAGAAGAGATAGAATAGAATAGAATGAAATAATAATAGAATAGAGTAGAGTAGAGTAAGAGTAAGAGTAGAACAGAGCTGGAAGGGACCTTGGAGGTCTTCTAGTCCATCCCCTGCTTAAGCAGCAGAACCTATACCATCTCAGACAAGTGATTGTCTAGCCTCTTCTTAAAAATCTCCAGTGATGGAGCACCCACAATTTCTGGAGACAAGCTGTTCGACTGGTTGATTGACTGGACATTAACTGGATGGTATAGGTTCTCCTGCTTGAGCAGGGGGCTGGACTAGAAGACCTCCAGGGTCCCTTCCAGCTCCTGTCCTGTCCTATTCCCATTCCATTCCATTCCATTCTATTCTATTCTATTCTATTCTATTCTATTCTATTCTATTCTATTCTATTCTATTCTATTCTATTCTACTTTATTCCATTCCATTCCATTCTATTCTATTCTCAGTAAAGATTCTATTCTATTCTATTCTATTCTATTCTATTCTATTCTATTCTATTCTATTCTAGAGTGCATGAAGAGGGAGCACCTTGCGTTAGTTGGAGTCGTGTGGCTTTTGAATACAACAAAGCTGTCGCTCTCTTTTTGTTGTCGTGTCTTGTGCAGCTGCCATGCAAAGGAAGCCCAAGTCTTACTCGCCCGCACTGATGGATCAGATCCCGATTAAATTCCTCATCCGGCAGGCTCAAGGACTTCAGCAAGAACTGGGAGGTAGGTTTAGCTAAAGTTTATCATGGAATCCGTAGCCTTGAGGTCATCTAGTCTAACCCCCCCCCCGCTGGAGTTCTGATTAAAACATTCTACAATGCTGATTAAAACATCTCTGATCGATGGCTTGGTCTCATCTGCCTAATAAGATCTGTTCTCCAGTCAGTAGACCAAACTGCCTGTCTTAACAATTATGGTGAAATTTTTAAACTAATTGAATGTGTTGAGATTGGTTGCATTTGCATTGTGCTGCTGTTGCATTTGCATTGAATGCTTTGAGATTGGTTGCATTTGCATTGTTGGTTTTCACGTGGTTTTACCGTACTTTCTGGTGTATAAGACGACTTTCGCAAGCGTTAAAATCGGCGCCAAAGTCGGGGGTCGTCTTATACGCCGAGTCGTCTTATACGCCGGAAATTACGGTAGTTCCCGGCGTATAAGACGACTTTCTAGGCATGCGACTCGGCGCCGAAGACGGGGGTCGTCTTATACGCCGGGTTGCCTTATACACCAGAATATACGGTAGTCTTCCAGCAAATATGCACCATCGGGGATGAGTGCATTTTGTCTGTCCGTAAACCAGTTGTCCACTCTCCTCCCCCCTCCCAGGCTTGCATTCTGCACTGCTGCGCCTCCTGGCCACCAACTATCCCCACCTTTGCATTGTGGATGACTGGATTTGCGAGGAACACATCACAGGCACCGACGTTTTGCTGCGCAAGATGCTTCTGACCAACGCTGCTAAGAGGCACTCCCCACAGCAACTGCAGAAAGGTGAGTCTCCTTGAGAGTCACGCTGGGTGAATAGAATAGAATGGACTTCGATTGTTGATCTAAAATTAATCTTGAAGTTAAATCTCTGTTCATCTGGATGTTGATTGCTGGGGAAGAGGTATTTTGGTCTGAGATGTGTTTAAATATTTATTTATTTATTTATTTATTTATGAGACTTATATACCGCTTTAAGTGCAAGCACTCTCTAAGCCGTGTACACCAGTAAGCAATGTATACATATATTTACATTGCCCCCAACAATCTGGGTCCTCATTTTACCTACCCCGGAAGGATGGAAGGCTGAGTCAACCTTGAGCCGGTGAGATTTGAACCGCTGACCTGCTGAACACAGTCAGCTAAAGTGGCCTGCAGTACTGCACTCTAACTGCTGCGCCACCTTGGCTCAAAATATTAGTATTTTGGTCTTTTTGCTTCCTTTTTGGCTTCTTGATTTGTCTCTTTTGAATAGTATGTAGTCGGTACTCAAGAGAGCTTACAAGTATTCTTGTACTAATTCCATTCCTCTCCACAAGATGTCACTATAAGCTAAGGTGTCAAGAGTTGTGTCAAAACCACACCCCATTGACCTTGCTTGTCCGGTTTCGGCTGGAAAAGTCACAAATGGCGATCACATGATCTGGGATGCTGCCCCCCCCCTTGTAAATAAAGATAGTCCTTAACTTACGACCATAACTGAGCCCAAAATTTATGTTAATAATAATAATAATAAAGTTGGAAGGGACCTTGGAGATCATCTAGTCCAACCCCCTAGTCCAACCCCTTGCTCAAGCAGGAAACCCTATACCATTTCGGACAAATGGCTGTCCAGTCTCTTCTTAAAAACTTCCAGTATTGGAGCATTCACCGCTTCTGGAGGCACGTTGTTCCCACTGATTAATTGTTCTTACTGTCAGGAAGTTTCTCCTTAGTTCTAGGTTGCTTCTCTCCTTGCTTAGTTTTCATCCGTTGCTCCTTGTCCTGCCTTCGGGTGCTTTGGAAAATAGCTTGACTCCCTCTTCTTTGGGGCAGCCCCTGAGATATTGGAACACTGCTATCATGTCCCCCCTCATCCTTCTCTTCATTAAACTAGACATACCCAATTCCAGCAACCATTCCTTATATGTTTAGTCTCCAGTCCCCCTAATCATCTTTGTTGCTCTTCTCTGTACTCTTTCTAGAGTCTCAACATCTTTTTTACTGGTGACCAAAACTGGATGCAGTATTCCAAATGTGGCTTTACCAAGGCCTTGTAAAGTGGTATTAACACTCCACCTGATCTTGATTCTATCCCTCTGTTAATGCAGCCCAGCACTGAGTTGGCTTTTTTGGCAGGTGCCAAAAAACTTCGATCCTATCCATGGCATTGCTGTAACATTGTCTCACGGAGAAAATAGGAAAGAAACAGAGCCAGAGGAATACAGATTACAGATAGTCTTCGACTTATAATCATTCATTTAGTGATCGAAGTTACAACAGCATTGAAAAAAGTGACTTCAAACCGTTTTTCACACTTAAGACTGTTGCAACATTCCCCTTCGGTCATGCGATCAAAATTCAGATACTTGGCAACCGGCATGTACTTCTTTTTTTAAAAAAACACCAGGTTTTATTAGTTTTTTCATTTTACAAACCAGTGCTTAAGAATCACTGTGGTGGCAGGGCAATCAATTGTCCAAATACAAAGTCATACTCATAAAGATCAAATTAAATCATTTAAAAAAAGTTAAAAGAAAAGCACCCCTCTCTATTCCCTCTTGTTGTTGTTGTTGTTGTTAATTGCGAAGTCGTGTCCGACCCATCGCGACCCCATGGACAATGTTCCTCCAGGTCTAATTCAAGTTAATATATTTCAGTACAACTAAGTCGGTCAAAACAATCATCAATAAGATTTCATCTAAATAAATCCAAATCCTATATTAAGCTTTACTATTTCAATTGCTATATTCCATATTGGTAACATAAATACATAATTAACACTTCAAATGTCTCTCCATACCTTTTTTTTCCATTAACACAATCAATATTCATTTATTAATATCATTCCTTCTTTTTTCTTAATCAGTAACATTTCATCTAAATAAGTCCAAATCCTGTATAAAGCTTTATTATTTCAATTACTATCTTCCATATTGCTAATCTAAATACATAATTAACACTTTGGGTGTCTCCCCATTCCCTTTTTCCTTAACATAATCAATAAACATTTGTTAATATCATTTCTTCTTTTTTTCTTATTCTTCTTCCATTACAAAATAGCTATCATTCCTAATAATAAAAATATTAATTCAAAAAAGAAAAGAGAGAAAGGAAAAAACTATCATTCCCTCAATATCTGTGTCAAACTCCTTTAACTTCCTCCCAAAATTACTATTACCACAACAAACATATTAATATATAGACAAACGTCTTCTTATTAAATTCAAACCTTTAATTAATTTTTATTCATTCTGACATCTTATTTAACCGTCTTAAGCCATAAATCAATCCATATCTAATAAGCCTTAAAATCCAATATATAGAACCTTACGTCAAAATTCTTAAATCTTATTCTAGCTTTCCTTTTATGCCAAACAGGTTTCTATAACACCGCCTCTATATCAATGAATAAATCACTCTTTATGCCTTGTATCATCCTTTGAGTCAAACAAGAGCGTCTCCTTTTCTGTTTTAAAGACCTAGCTTGTTTGTAAGTAATCCCTTGTTGTTTTAAAGAGTCAAGTCTCCACATTTGAAACTGTTGAATAACAGGCTCAGTTATGTCCAATTTTGTAGTTAATAGATGCTTATCCAAGTTGCCATAATTTTCAGTTAATTGAGCTTCTCTGTTCATTTCTGTTAATTTTAAAGTTGAAAGTGGTTCAGTTACAGTTCTTTTTAGTTCCTCGGAGATCTCATCAGCATGCATATAAAGTAAGGTAGAATCTTCTTTAATCTTAGTTGATTCTGCTTCTGTTGTTTTTTGATCTATAAAATACTCAGATGTAGTCTGGGAGTCAATTTGTAAATTGAAAGCAGAATGGCTGTTTTTTATTGCCATAGTACACTATTTAGAAGCATATTTGGTCAGTAGCTTCATAAAGTTTTTCCAGTATAAGTTTGTAGTCAAGTTGAACATTAGATTTCTCCATTTCAAGGAAAATTAGAAACAATCTATATATTTAGTAGAGGCTGTGTTCAAAGAACATTTAATCAGTATCCACCCCCACAAATACAGCTGTTGAATTTCTTTGTCTTTTCCTTTTTATGGTAGTCTGAAGATCAAGGCCAGTCTCACCAACAGAAAAAGAAATAGTGCAGTTTTAACTTTATCCACAAGGTGTCCTCAGTAGAATATAAAATCTCCTCCCAGACATCAGAAATATCATTAACAAGATCAGAAAACGTAGAAAAAAGAATTCTTCATATGTAGACAAAGTCCAATAGTAAATTCAATATTCAATATTAAAAAGATTTTCCAAGACTCCAAAGTGAATAAAAAAATAAAGTAAAAATAAAGAAAGAAAGTCACTTTAAATTAATTCAATCCATAAGCTTCTTTTTCCCACACTCACCAACGCCGCCTTCTCAGAGCAGGGAAATGATTTCAAAAGTGCTTTTTACAGGCATACACACACACACACACACACACAAAAAGGAGAACCAAGAGAAGAAAAAGAAAAAGTTTCACCTGGCTCAGCCACGGTGGTTCCTGTGCTTAGATGTTCTTTTGACTTCTGGTTTCAGCGGCTAGGTGAGCAGCCATTTTACTGGCCGCTCTTTCCACCGTCGGCCCAAAGGAGCAATCTCGGTCCTTGGAAGAAGCTGCTGCTCTCCCAAGGACGACGAGGACCTCCTCGCTGGTAGCTGCCCCTCCAAGGCAGCTTTTCGACCCGATTAAGGGTCTACCGGCAGCGGAGAATCAGCTGGCGAGGAGAAAAGTCTCCTCGCACAGCTGCGAGCACCGCGATCCGGAACCGGAAGTCTCAACCGGCATGTACTTCTGCCGGTTGCAGAATCTGGGAATCGTGTGATCCCCTTTTGTGACCTTCTGACAAGCCAAGTCAATGGGGAAAGGCAGGTTCACTTAACAACCGTGTTACTCATTTACCAGCGGCGGTGATTCACTTAACAACTGTGGTAAGAAAGGTGGTAAAATGGGGCCAAACTCACGTAACAACTTAGCGACGGAAATTTTACAGCGATTGCGCTCGGAAGATCACAAAAGGTGATCAAAGGAAACTGCAACTGTCCTAAGTACATGCCAGTTGCCGAGCCTCCAGATTTTAATCACGTGACCATGAAGATGCTGCCATGGTTGTAAATGTGAAAAATAAGTCATTTTTTTTTCAGTTCCCTTGTCCCTTTGAACAGTCACTAAACGAATGGTTATAAGTGGAGGATTACCTGTACTGATTTTCCCCATATACCATGCCAAAAATAAGAACAAGGCATCTCAGAACATCCAGATTCAGCCGTAGTTTCATTCCATACAGCAGTGGTGGCGAACCTATGACACGCGTGCCAGAGGCGGCACTCAGAGCCCTCTCTGTGGGCACGCACACCATGCCCTGGAGATGGCAACTGTCCCTCTTCAACCAGCCGCCCGCTAACTCGCCGAGGTCCCACATGGCCAGATGCATCCCAGCATGGCTGGTTTCCCTCCCCTTCTCCCCCGTCCCATCCCTCCTGGCCTCGCATGCTCTCCTTTTCCCGGGCATCGCCTCCTCAGCTGTCGGCCAGCCGTCCAGCTCAGAGGCAGCTTCTCTGAACTGCTGGCGGTGGGCTGCGGAGCCCCAGAGTGTGCCGGTCGAGGGGGCGACAGGCTGTGGCTGCTGACGGACACTGTCGGCCCCCATGCGCTCGCTGGCCTCTGTGTGCAGGGGCCGATAGTGTCAGACAGCCACACTGGCTCCTGCCTCGCCTTGCCCTGCAACAATGGCACCCCTGCCCTGCCTCGCCTCACTTCGCAGGATGAGCCTCCTGCCCACCGCCCCACCTGCCAGAGACCCCCTGGATCTCGCCCAACCCTGCCCGGCCCCCACAGGCATCCCTCCCCAGGAACAACATCGAGGTGACCATGCCCACCTTGGCCACACCCACCCAGTCTGCCATGACCACCACAGCCACACCCGGCGGGCCACGCCCACCTGGCACCCAGCGATAAATAAGTGGGTTTTGGGTTGCAGTTTGGGCACTCGGTCTCTAAAAGGTTCGCCATCACTGCCCTTCAGCATTAACTTTGTGAACTCTCCAGCTTCCTCCTTCCATTATATATTCAAGATGGACGGTATTTAATATTTATTTGTTATGTATATGTAGGGTGTGGGTCTATACATGTGTTGTATATAGTATGTTTACGTATGTGTCATGTATGTGTTTCACTTTGAGAGCGGGCAACTAAATTTCATTTTTGATGTGTGCCATTGTGCCCACAGTAAAAAAATGACAATAAAGGTTATCTTATCTTATCTCAGCGGAGGCGTCAACCCTTTGAGGTAGGCCAAATCAAATTCTTCTCTTTTTTTTTTTCCAATATCTTTTTTTCATCCCTTAGCTTTCTCAACCCTGCGAGGGAATCACACCCAGGTCTTGCAGATTTTGGAGCACCTAACCCTCCTCTCGGCTGCCGAGTTAATTCCTTACGCAGAAGTGTTGACGTCCAACATGCATCAGCTGTTCCATCCTGGGGTCCCTCGGCGAATCCTCCAGACGGTCAATCGGATTTGGATGGCGTTGAACATGGTCATGCCTCGCAGGTGGGTGGCCTGAAGCTGCTTGAGCTTGCGCTTCATCTGGAGATGTGAGGAAGGTGGCGACCTTCACAACGGAGTTGTGGATAGAATGGAATATTTGTATCAAGAGTTGAACTAATAATAATAATAATAGTAAAGTTGGAAGGGACCTTGGAGGTCATTTAGTCTAACCCCCTGCTTAGGCAGGAAACCCTATACCATTTCAGACAAATGGCTGTCCAGTCTCTTCTTGAAAACTTCCAGTGTTGGAGCATTCACCGCTTCTGGAGGCAGGTTGTTCCACTGGTTAATTATTCCAACTGTCAGGAAGTTTCTCCTTAGTTCTAGGTTGCTTCTATCCTTGATTAGTTTCCATCCGTTGCTTCTTGTCCTGCCTTCAGGTGCTTTGGAGAATAGGTTGACCCCCCTCTTCTTTGTGGCAGCCCCTGAGATATTGGAAGACTGCTATCATGTCCCCCCTCGTCCTTCTCTTCATTAAACTAGACATACCCAATTCCAGCAACTGTTCCTTATATGTTTTAGCCTCCAGTCCCCTAATTATCTTTGTTGTTCTTCTCTGTACTCTAAGTCTGAACATCTTTTTTACATCACAGTGATCAAAACTGTATGCAGTATTCCAAGTGTGGCCTTACCAAGGCATTGTAAAGTGGTATTAATACTTCACGTGATCTTGATTCTATCCCTCTGTTAATGCAGCCCAGCACTGTGTTGGCCTTTTTGGCAGCTGCAGCACACGGCTGGCTCATATTTAGGTGATTGTCCACTAGGACTCCGAGGTCCCTCTCACAGTTACTGCTATTGAGCAAGGTACCCCCTATACCAGTGATGGTGAACCTTTTAGAGTCCGAGTGCCTAAACTGCAACGCAAAACTCACTTATGCATCGTCGGGTGCCGGGTGGGTGTGGCCCATTGGCTGGGTGTGGCCAATTGGGTGGGTGTAGCCCATTGGGTGGGCGTGGCTGCGGTGGTAACGGCAGACTGGGTGCGACTAAAAAGTTCAATCAATCAATTCCAACTTTGCAAGATCTTTTTTTTTTCCCGTGAGAAGTTTTTTTCCCGTGACTGAACCTTTTTTTTTTGCACACGGCGGCAGAGGCCTAAAGCAAAAAGGTTTTATAAAAAACCCAGCTGAAGGCCTAGGACTGGGTGAAGACGAGCGTGCCCACAGAGAAGGCTCTGAGTAGCGCCTCTGGCACCCGTGCCATGGGTTCGCCACCACTGCCCTATACTACACCTGTGCATTTGGTTTTTCTTGCCTAAATGTAGAACCTTACTTTTTTCACCATTGAATTTCATTTTGTTAGGTAGCGCCCAGTGATCAAGTCTGTCCAGATCCTCCTGTATCCTAAGCCTGTCTTCTGGAGTGTTGGCTATTCCTGCCAGCTTGGTGTTGTCTGCAAATTTGATGAGTTCCCCATCTATCCCCTCGTCCAGATCGTTGATATAGATGTAGGGACCCTGGTGCTATCTTAAGTTTGGTTGCTTTCTTGCAGACATTTCATGACCCAATTATGTAACATCATCAGTGCTAGAAGGGAGTGGGGTTTGTGGGGAGGAGGAGGAGGAGGAGGAGGAGGAGGAGGAGGAAAACTAAGATCCTTGATGCTCTCTGAGTTTGGTGGTTTTCTTGCAGTCGTTTCATGACCCAACTAGGTAACATCATCAGTGCTAGAAGGAAGTGGGGTTTGTGGGGAGGAGGAGGAGAAAAACTGAGGTCCTTGGTGCTCTCTAAGTTTGGAGATTTTCTTGCAGACGTTTTAGTACCAACTAGGTAACATCATCAGCCCAGCACTGTGTTGGCTTTTTTGGCAGCTGCAGCACACGGCTGGCTCATATT
The DNA here is from genome assembly GCF_016545835.1 of Crotalus tigris. Taxonomy (NCBI): domain Eukaryota; kingdom Metazoa; phylum Chordata; class Lepidosauria; order Squamata; family Viperidae; genus Crotalus; species Crotalus tigris. The sequence continues at coordinate 11,628 of NW_024096934.1, read as the reverse complement.
TAAGTGATTGTCCACTAGGACTCTGAGATCCCTCTCACAGTTAGTACTATTGACCAGGTACCCCCTACACTATACCTGTATATTTGGGGTTTTTTGCCTACATGTAGAACCTTACTTTTTTCACCACTGAATTTCATTTTGTTAGGTAGCGCCCAGTGTTACAAAAGAGTGTCAGAGTGCGGGCCCAGTTTTAATTTCTGGAGGGATGATGTTCCAAAGGGAGGGAGGGATGATGTTCCAAAGGGAAGGAGCCATCACAGAGAAGGCCCTTCCTCTGGGTCCCGCGAGACGCAACTCCTTTACAAGCTGTCTTTTTCTTCCAGATTGTGGGTAATGACAGTGAATGCCCTGCAGCCATCAGGCAAAACGGTCAGACAACAGAAGTACACCCAGAAGGACCTGCTCATCGATCCCCTGATTGTGTTAAGGTGTGATCCGAGGGTTCACAGGTAAGGCTGTTTTCCAAATCCACCTTGCTCAACAGCTACTGGGTCGCCTTGAGTTCTCACCTAGGGCGCAATCTACAAATAATAATAATAATAATAATAATAATAATAATAATAATAATAATAATAATAATAATAATAATTTATTATTATTATGGATCATCGCACAGTCAGCCAGATGTTCAGACTGGATTTGGCATTTTGTCTACCTATCGAGTCCTTACCCAGGACCTGGGATAGGCAGATGTGGATGTTTGATGGTATTACAGATATCGTCGCAGGATGGAAGCAGTTCCTAGTAAGGCCGCCTTTTGCAATTGACTAATAGCAAATTTGTCAATGCCAATGGTGTTCAAGTGGTGCTCCAGTTGTTTTGGGATTGCACCCAAGGAGCCTATTACTATTGGTACTACCCTTGCTTGCTTTTGCCACAGTCTTTCTATTTCTATTTGTAGGTCTTTGTATTTTGTTATCTTCTCCAGTTCTTTCTCTTCTATTCTGCTGTCTCCAGGCACTGCCACGTCCACTATCCACTTTTTTGTCTTTCTTATCGACAATTGTTAAGTCTGGGGTGTTATGTTGCAGGTGCTTGTCTGTTTGAATTCTGAAGTCCCAGAGCAGTTTCATTTTATCATTTTCTATGACTTTCTCTATTTTATGATCCCACCAGTTTTTGCTTACAGGCAAATGATATTTTTTTGCAGATCTTCCAATGCACCATTGTTGCTACTTTGTCATGCCGCTGCTTGTAGTCAGTCTGTGCAATCTTCTTGCAGCAGCTTACCAGGTGGTCCACTGTTTCTTCAGCTTCTTTGCATAGGCGGCACTTACTGTCTGTTGCTGTCTTCTCATTTTTGACTTTATATGCATTTGTCCTTAAGGCTTGGTCTTGTGCAGCCAGAATTAGTCCCTCGGTCTCTTTCTTCAATTTTCCTGCTCTTAGCCATTGCCAGGTCTTGTTATTATCTGCTTTCCCAGCTATTTTTTAAATGTATTGGCCATGTAGTGCTTTGTCTTCCCATGCCTCTATTCTGTTCTTCATTTGGTCTTTCTTGTAGGCCAGTTTGGTCTCTTCAGTAGTCAGTAAGCCTTCCTGACATACTAATTTCAGTGCATCTTCATCATTGTTCTTCAGATCTTCTTCCAAAGCCATTTTTTCTTCTTCAACCATCTGATGTACTTGTAGCATTCCACGCCCACCTATTTGCCTTGGTAGATAAAGTCTGTCAATGTATTATTATTATTATTATTATTATTATTATTATTATTATTATTATTATTATTATTATGCACTGAAATTAGTATATCAGGAAGGCTTACTAACTACTGGAGAGACCAAACTGGCCTACAAGAAAGACCAAATGAAGAACAGAATAGAGGCATGGGAAGACAAAGCACTACATGGCCAATACATGAAAAAAATAGCTGGGAAAGCAGATAATAATAAAACCTGGCAATGGCTAAGAGCAGGAAAATTGAAGAAAGAGACCGAGGGACTAATTCTGGCTGCACAAGACCAAGCCTTAAGGACAAATGCATACAAAGTCAAAATTGAGAAGACAGCAACAGACAGTAAGTGCCGCCTATGCAAAGAAGCTGAAGAAACAGTGGACCACTTGGTAAGCTGTTGCAAGAAGATTGCACAGACTGATTACAAGCAGCGGCATGACAAAGTAGCAACAATGGTGCATTGGAAGATCTGCAAAAAATATCATTTGCCTGTAAGCAAAAACTGGTGGGATCATAAAATAGAGAAAGTCATAGAAAATGATAAAATTAAACTGCTCTGGGACTTCAGAATTCAAACAGACAAGCACCTGCAACATAACACCCCAGACTTAACAATTGTCGATAAGAAAGACAAAAAAGTCTGGATAGTGGATGTGGCAGTGCCTGGAGACAGCAGAATAGACGAGAAAGAACTGGAGAAGATAACAAAATACAAAGACTACAAATAGAAATAGAAAGACTGTGGCAAAAGCAAGCAAGGGTAGTACCAATAGTGATAGGCTCCTTGGGTGCAATCCCAAAACAACTGGAGCACCACTTGAACACCATTGGCATTGACAAATTCGCTATTAGTCAATTGCAAAAGGCGGCCTTACTAGGAACTGCTTCCATCCTGCGACGATACCTGTAATACCATCAAACATCCACATCTGCCTATCCCAGGTCCTGGGTAAGGACTCGATAGGTAGACAAAATGCCAAACATCTGGCTGACTGTGCGATGATCCATAATAATAATAAAGTTGGAAGGGACCTTGGTGGTCATCTAATCCAACCCCCTGCTCAGGCAGGAAACCCTATACCATTTTGGAAAAATGGCTGTCCAGTCTCTTCTTAAAAACTTCCAGTGTTGGAGCATTCACCGCTTCTGGAGGCAGGTTGTTCCACTGGTTAATTGTTCTAACTGTCAGAAAATTTCTCCTTAGTTCTAAGTTGCTTCTTGTCCTGCCTTCAGGGGCTTTGGAGAATAGCTTGACTCCCTCTTCTTTGGGGCAATCCTTGAGATATTAGAACTCTGCTGTCATGTCCCCTATATGCTTTAGCCTCTAGTCCCCTGATCATCTTTGTTGCTCTTCTCTGCACTCTTTCTAGAGTCTCAACATCTTTTTTACATCGTGGTGACCAGAACTGGATGCCGTATTCTAAGTGTGGCCTTACCAAGGCCTTGTAAAGTGGTATTAACATTTCCCGTGATCATGCAGTTGCAACATTTCGCACTGTGTCAGTCAGGGGGGTATGGGTTAGTCCTCAACTTAGGATTACAATTCAGCCCAAAATTGCTCTTGCTAAGCGAGACAGTTATTTGGTGAGTTTTGCCCCATTTTATGACCTTTCCTATCAACATCTGTTAAGTGAATCACTGCAGCTGTTAAGTTAGTAACATTCTGGGAGTTAAAGTCCATGAGTCATAAAAGAGCCAAGGTTGCCTACCCCTGGCCTACACTAGCAATAAGCCTAGCTTGATTTTTGGGGGTGGGCCTAACATAAGACCTATCCCAAAAATAAGCCCTAGTTTTGAGGCGAGGCACACACCTAAAAATCAAGCTGGGGTGAGGGTGTGGAGCTGCCCCACCCGCCCCGCACCCGCTTTCCTTGCAGCCAGGCCTATCCTCCCTGGCCCACTTCTTCTTCTGAAGCCTCTTCTGCAGCCAGGCGTGCATTTCTCAGTCACAGGGCTTTCCGAAAGGCCTGTGCAGCCGAGAACTGAGCTATGGATTCAATCCAAAGCTCGGTTCTGCAAGACCTCAGCAGCCGAGCACTGAGCTATGGATTGAATCCACAGCTCGGTACTCGGCTGCCTAGACCTTCTGGAAAGGCCTGACTGTAAAATGCAGGCCCGAATGCAGCTGCAGAACTTCGGCCCCTGAGGAAGTGAACCGGCTGGGTGGCGCTGTCAGTGCTGGAGGTGATGTAAGGTCTCCCCTGAAAATAAGACCTGCTGCTTCTTTTGGAGACAAAAATAAATAAATAAAATAAGACCTGGTCTTATTTGGGGGAAAACATAGTAGCTGTACACCTCTATTCACTTCTTTTCCCCCCTGGCCCTCTATTCCACGCCCCCCCCGTTTGTGTCACCTCAGGTGCCCGCCTCTGATGGATATCACTCTGCATATGCTGAATGGCTACCTGCTGGCTTCCAAAGCCTACCTGAGCGCTCACCTGAAAGAAACAGCAGATCAGGACGTCAGGCCTTTGCAAAACAACGCAATGGGTTTGGAAGCCCCGGAAGTGACGCGGGACGAACTGAAAAACGCCTTGCTAGCAGCCCAGGTAATTTTGCAAATATTCAGCTCTCGAAACGGCCAGTTTTCAACAGCTTAGCTTCAACAGCAGGTGTTATGGTTCCGGTTAATGAAACATTTCAAAGAACTTCCAGGCATTTATTTTCCTAAAAGTCTTTTACTATTACAAAATGTCGGCACAGGCACAATGGAGGGATGCTAGGATCTAAGTTCTCTTCCTCTGAGCCAATTAGCCGTCATATCTCACATTATCCAATTAGTGTGAAGGTCAAAGGTTTTCTTCCTCTTTCTTTCCCGGGCTTTACCCCCATCCCCCTTCTGCTCTGTATTAACCCCATAATTACCAGACAATTTTGCATATTGTCAAAAGCAAGAATATACAATATTTGCAGCGTTGACATCAGGCTGGCTGAGAGTAGCTGGGCCTTAAGCTGAGCTTTCAACATGCCTGCCGCCCTCTTGCAGTTTGCACCATTGAAACTGACACGATATGTACATATCGTCCTCAGCTTTACAACAGTTCATTTAGTGACCGTTCGAAGATACAACGGCCCTGGGAAAAAAGTGGCCCAGGTTTTTCACACTTTTTTTTCATACTTCGGACCATTGCAGCACTCCCATACTCACCTGATTAAAATTCAGATGCTTGGCAGATGACTCAAATTTACGACGGTTGCAATGTCCTGGGGGGGTGTTCATGTGATCCCCTTTCGCGACCAAAGTCAATGGGGAGGCCAGTTTCACTTAACGATCGTGTTACTAATGAACCAATGATTAAGAAGGGATTTTGTTTAACCGCCGGGTGGCTAACTTAGCTCCTGCCGTGATTCACTTTGCAACTGGGGCAGGAAAGGTCGTAAAACGGGGCAAAACTCGCTTACCCACTATCGTGCTTAGCAACAGAAACTTACGAGGTTGTAAGTGGAGGACTACCTGAATTATGGGGTTAATGCAGCTCCTGGTGGTTGGCTTCTGGCTGCCAGCGCAGAATTCAGTGGGCCATTTATCCTTTGCGCTTTCTGTCTCTGCACAAAAGGCTGCCAACTTGCGTCCCACCTGCCTTCACCAGAGAGAGTTGCAGAATTTGGTCTTTAAATGTGACCTTTTGGTGCGCCAGGCAAAGTTCAGCACATTCTTACTGGCTGAAATGAGGGATCCTTGGTGGTCTCTGTGCTCCTCTGGATGCTGGTGGGGAAGTGTTTTTGGTCTTTTTGTTCCCTTTCTGGCTTGTTGATTGTGTCTTTTGCGTAGTGTGTAAATATTGTTTATATCTATGTGTCTGTTGAAGGCTAATTTGTTGAGAGTGCCAAGCTTCTAGAAATTCCCTAGCACCCAGATGAGCCTAGATCAGTGGTTCTCAACCTTTTTAATGCCGCGACCCCCAACCGGTCGTAAGTCGAAGACTACTCAACCGGTCGTAAGTCGAGGACTACTCAACTGGTGCAGCACCATTTGCAGAATTGGACTTTTGGCGGGCTCAGCAGGGCAGAGACAGCCTGGACAATTCCTATTGGCTTTTGAAAGCCAATAGAATTAGACACTATTCAAGAGAGTCTATTCTATTGGCTTTCAAAAGCCAATAGAATAAAAGGGAGTAGCACAGCTAAGGAAAAGGGGGAAAAAATGGCGGACTGCGTTGTTTGGCAACCCCCATGAAATGGTCGTTCGACCCCAAATGGGGTCCCGACCCACAAGTTGAGAACCACTGGCCTAGATTAACTCCCCAAGATTAGCACCAGACTAGCAGTCAAGAAGTAGAACAACTTGACTCCAGAAGTTGTGAATGCTCCAACACTGGAGGTTTTAAAGAAGAGATCGGACAACCATTTGTCTGAATGAGGTTTCCTGCCTGAGTAGGGGGTTGGACTAGAAGACCTCCAAGGTCCCTTCCAGCTTCTATCCTATCCTATCCTATCCTATCCTATCCTATCCTATCCTATCCTATTCTTCTATTCCTCAAGTAAACAATATCTCCATCAAGGAACTGCCAAACATGCTTACACTAAAGACCCGAACCAAAGAACCTCCAAGACCATCCCCCCAACACTGAGAGAGCAAGCCACTAGAATATAAAATGAGTGCAAACCCCGCTCCCTACTAGCACTGATGATGTTACCTAATTTGGGTAGTGAAACGTCTGCAAGAAAACAAGTTCAGGCCTTTATTACTTTATAAGTATCTTAAGACGGCAAACATAATTAATATCCTTCTTCCTCCATTTTCCCTACAACAATTCAGTGAATTGGGTTGCGCTGAGAGAGAGCAGTTGGCCCAAGTCACCCAGTTGGCTTTCATGCCTACGGTGGAACTAGAACACACCCTCGCCTGGCAATTGACCCAAAGTCCCCCATCTGGCTTTCATGCCTAAGGCGGAACTAGAACTCACCATCTCCTGGTGATTGGCTCAAGTCACTTAGCCGGCTTTCATGCCTAAGGCGGAACTAGAACTCACCCTCTCCTAGCGATTGATCCAAAGTCACCCATCTGGCTTTCATGCCTTAAGGCGGAACTAGAACTCACCGTCTCCTGGTGATTGGCCCAAAATCACCCATCTGGCTTTCATGCCTAAAGCGGAACTAGAATTCACCATCTCCTGGTGATTGGCCCAAGTCGCTTAGCCGGCTTTCATGCCTAAGGCAGAACTAGAACTCGCTGTCTTCTGATGATTGACCCAAAGTCACCCATCTGGCTTTCATGCCTAAGGTGGAACTAGAACTCACTGTCTCCTGGCGGTAAACCCAAAGTCACCCATCTGGCTTTCATGCCCAAGGCGGAACTAGAACTCACCGTCTCCTGGTGATTGGCTCAAGTCACTTAGCCGGCTTTCATGCCTAAGGCGGAACTAGAACTCACCCTCTCCTAGCGATTGATCCAAAGTCACCCATCTGGCTTTCATGCCTTAAGGCGGAACTAGAACTCACCGTCTCCTGGTGATTGGCCCAAAAATCACCCATCTGGTTTTCATGCCTAAGGCGGAACTAGAACTCACCCTCTCCTGGTGATTGGCCCAAGTCACTTAGCTGGCTTTCATGCCTAAGGCAGAACTAGAACTCGCTGTCTTCTGATGATTGACCCAAAGTCCCCCATCTGGCTTTCATGCCTAAGGTGGAACTAGAACTCATCCTCTCCTGGCGATTGACCCAAAGTCACCCATCTGGCTTTCATGCCTAAGGCGGAACTAGAACTCACCATCTCCTGACTTGCCTTCTTCCAGGATAGCGCTGCGGTGCAGATCCTTCTGGAGGTTTGCTTGCCTTTGGAAGAAGAAACCTCTCCAGGTAGCAGGTCCAGCAGATTGCTGATGAGCCAGCTGGGAACCGCTGAACGCAGTCCTCAAAACATGCAACCCAAGGAGAAAGAACGGGAAGAGGAGGAGAAGGAAGATGGAGAGGGGGAGGGAGTAGAAGACAGCCTTCTCTGCAACCTGCGGGAAGTCCAGTGTCTGGTCTGCTGTCTGGTGCACCAGATGTTCATCGCCGATCCCAACATCGCTAAGCTAGTTCACTTCCAGGTGTGTGTTGGCTGTTTTGCAAGAGGCCCTTTGGAGAGGTTGGGTCTTTCCTGGCTTCTTTCACACTTGACCTTGAGGTGCCTTCAATTACCGTGTTTCCCAGAATATAAGACCCAACTGGAAAATAAGCTCCAGCACATGGTTCTCAACCTTTTTAATGCCATGACCCCCAACCGGTTGTAAGTCGAGGACTAAACCAGTTGTAAGTCGAGGACTAAACCAGTCGTAAGTCGAGGGCTACCCAACCGGTCGTAGGTCGAGGACTTTCCCTGTCTGGGAGCGCCACGCATGCGTGGTGCCACCCCCTGCGCCAGCCAAAGCGTAGCTGGCAAGCGGCAGAGACAGAGCAGGCCGACCTCCGGCTGAGCCACCAGCTGGCCCAGCCCAAGGGAGGTAAGGCACCCGCTGGAAAAGGGGAAAAGGCGGACAGCCTTGCTTGGCGACCCCTGTGAAATGGTCGATCGACCCCAAATGGGGGGTCACGACCCATAGGTTGAGAACTGCTGCTCCAGCATGATTTTTCAGGATGCGTGTAATATAAGCCCCACCCTCAAAATAAGCCCCAGTTAAGATCTTCAGCATTTAGTATTTTCCCGAATATAAACCCTAGCCGTAAAATAAGCCCTCATGCTTTTGGAGCAAAAATTAAGACCCGGGGAAACACGGTAAATATGTCAGATAATTACAGGTAATCCTCAGGTTATAACAATTATGGAGCTTGCCCATGACGGTCATAGGTTGTAGCAGTTGTCAAATGGGATAGGTGACCACATAGAAGAGGGAGTCAAGCTGTTCTCCAAAGCGCCTGAGGGCAGGACAAGAAGCAACGGATGGAAACTAATCAAGGAGAGAAGCAACCTAGAACTAAGGAGAAACTTCCTGACAGTTAGAACAATTAACCAGTGGAACAACCTGCCTCCAGAAGTGGTGAATGCTCCAACACTGCAAGTTTTTAAGAAGAGACTGGACAGCCATTTGTCTGAAATGGTATAGGGCAGTGATGGCGAACCTTTTAGAGACCAAGTGCCCAAACTGCCACCCAAAACCCACTTATGCATCATCGGGGGTCGGGTGGGTGTGGCCATTGGGTGGGTGTGGCCCATTGGGTGGGCGTGGCTGCGGTGTAACGGCAGACTGGGTGGGACTAAAAAGTTCAATCAATTCCAACTTTGCAAGATCTTTTTTTTTCCCGCAAGAAGTTAAAACTGGCTGATTGAACCTTTTTTTTTTTTTTTTTACACATGGCGGCGAAGGCCTAAAGCGAAAAGGTTTTATAAAACCCAGCTGAAGGCATAGGACTGGGGCAACGACGCGCGTGCCCACAGAGAGAGCTCTGTGTGCCGCCTCTGGCACCCATGCCATAGGTTCGCCACCACTGGTATAGGGTTTCCTGCCTTAGCAGGGGGTTGGACTAGATGACCTCCAATGTTCTTTCCATCTTCATCATTATTATTATTATTATTATTATTATTATTATTATTATTATTATTATCCCAGTTTATGAACATTACCACTGTTGACTGTAATGGGCAGTCCCCGTTATGGTCCTGTATTATCTGACATATTTAATTGATGGCATCTCGAGCCTAATGGGTAGGTAACCTTGGCTCTTTTATGACTCGTGGACTTCAACTCCCAGAATTCCTGAGCCAGCTTGGCTCAGCATGGAAACCTCTCCCTTTCTCCTCAGCATGGCTGGCTCAGGAATACTGGGAGTTGAAGTCCACGAGTCATAAAAGAGCCAAGGTTGCCTACCCCTGGGCTAAGCCATATGGACTACTCTTTTTCATCCCTTTCTCTCCAAACAGGGCTATCCTTGTGAACTGCTCCCCCTCACCGTGGCTGGCATCCCCTCTATGCATATCTGCCTGGACTTCATACCTGAGTTGATTGCTCAGCCTGAACTCGAGAAACAGGTACGGTTGCCTCCCTCCCCCCTTCTCCTTCCCGTACGTGTGGGTCTGGGGTCTTCGATCAGGGGTTTTATTGGTTTCAACCCAATCTGGAAGAGTGGCTGTGTGCCAGGTCCCCTTGGCGAAGAAGCAATGTCCCCTGGTGGGTCCCCAGGAAGCAGCTCACCTTGGTGTCCTGGCACGTGTTCTGTTGGAATAGGCTTCCCCAGAAATATGGATGGCCCCAAATTTGTTGCTTTTCCCAAAGTTGGGAAGACCTGGCTCTTCTCCCAGGCTTCAGGGCCAGGACGTTCCTTTGGAGGGCTCTCCATGGGTGAATGCGTAGGGTGAACGAGCTGAGACTTTTTTTGGGGGGGAGGGTAGGTTTTTAGGCATTATACTTTTATTCGATCTGCGATTCAGACATTCCCGACAATGGTTGGAAACCGATCAAAGAGAGAAGCAATCTGGAATTAAGGAGAAACTTCCAAATAGTGAGGACAATTAACCAGTGGAACAGCTGGCCACCAGAAATCGTGGGCACTCCGTCACTGGAGGTCTTTAAGAAGAGGCTAGACAGACACTTGTGTGAGATGGCATAGGTCACAGGTCGGCAACCTGCGGCTCCAGAGCCGCATGCGGCTCTTTGAGCCTTGCCCTGTGGCTCCCAGCCTCCTCTGCCTTTGCAGAGAGAGAGAGACAGAGAGAGGCAATTGCGCTTCCCTGCTTCAATCTCTCTCTCTCTCTCTCTCTGTGTGTGTGTGTTTGTGTTTTGTGTGTGTGTGTGTGTGTATGTATAAAAGAGAGTGTACTCACATGTTCTCCGAGGAGCTGAAAAGCTTACTGGGCGGAGCTCCTCCCTTTGCTACATCTCAACAGGAAGCAGGAAGGGCAGGAGAGAGCTAGCTAGCCCAGCTAGGCTGACTCAGGAATTCTGGGAGTTGAAGTCCATGAGTCATAAAAGAGATGAGGTTGCCTACCCCTGATCTTGTTGGACAACAGCTTGAAGCTTGCCAGGTGAGCAGCAGATAGGAGAGGGGGGGGGGAGAAAGAGAGAGAGAGAGAGAGAGAGGGAGGGAGAGAGGAGAGAGAGAGAGAGAGAAAGAGAGTGGGGGAAGAGGAGTGGTAGACCAAGGGCAGATAGAGAGGGAGGGAGAGAGACAGAGAGAGAGAGAGACCCTCTTGACATCTAAAATGAAGATAACACTGCATATATACTTTTTTTAACCTGTGTGTGTGTGTGTGTGTGTATACACATACATACATACATACATACATACATACATACATACATATACATATACACACAAACACACACACCTATAATAAAGGTAAAAAAGGATATATGCAGTGTTATCTTCATTTTAGATATCAAAAGGGTTTTGCGGCTCCCAGTGTTTTGTTTTTGGTGGGAAACAGGTCCAAGTGGCTCTTTAAGTGTTTTGGGTTGCCTACCCCTGGCATAGGTTCTCCTGCTTGAGCAGGGGGCTGGACTAGGAAGACCTCCAAGGTCCCTTCCGACTTTTATTATTATTATGATTCTGTAACGCAGATCATAAGTATGCTTATTCCAGGATAAAATCTGTCCACGGGCATCTCTGGTGGCTCAATCAACCTAGCAATCTTTTCTTGACTGCTGTTCTAGATTTGGTTGTCCCTTTTTTTCCAGATTTTCGCTATCCAATTGCTGTCCCACTTGTGCATTCAGTATGCTCTGCCCAAATCCCTCAGCGTGGCACGTTTGGCTATCAATGTCATGGGAACGCTCCTGACAGGTAAGCAGTGCTAAAGGTAAAAGTTTCCACTGTCCAATTGTGTTTGACTCTAGATGCCATTGGTGCTCACCTCGGTTTGTTAGCCAAAGGAGCCAGCGTAGTTCGAAGACATTTTTCATAGTCACATGGCGAGCGTGACTAGATGCCTAAGGCAGGGGTCCTCAAACTTGGCCACTTTAAGACTTGTGGACTTCAACTCCCAGAATTCCCCAGCCAGCATGGCTGGCGGGGGAATTCTGGGAGTTGAAGTCCA